>NC_083716.1:161362887-161668616 GCF_028564815.1 Eubalaena glacialis | reverse complement strand
TTGTAAGTTAAATCAAAATGTTTAAAGGTATATATGTATCATTTTTGGGTGATTCTCCACTTTAATGAACTCTCTGATTTGTTGATGCACAACCAGTCCCAACTCAACTGTAGTTGAAAAGTTGCCATTCACTTTGATCAACAGCAATGCAAATTAGAGTTCTTTGCTCAGCAAGTGACTGGCATACAATAAAAACTCAAAACATCAGCTAGTATTATCACTATCTGCATTTGATGTCAGCTAGGACTAGTAACTGCTGGGACTTGACTTTGACAAATAAGTGTCAAATGACAATTATTAACCACCCCAAATTAATTCAAACTGGATGTAGATCTCAGATTCTTGACCAAATATAATGATGCTAATTAGATCATTGGCTTTTCCCTCATCCAATATTAAAGTCTAGGAAAGCTTTGATTGAGCAGAGGAAGGTTTTTGTTTTTTGTTTTTTTGTTCTTTTTTAAGAAATCTCATAAAATCTAGTGTGCACTGATTTACATCAGATCCTGGCAGAGTTAACAGGGAGGGAAAACAACCTCCTGAAATAAGTGACTTCAGTCAGAAGCTACAGCCCAGGAATGTTTTTGTAAGAATGCTGTTATAAGGACAATGTGTCTCATTACTGCCTCTCCCTACAGTCCATTTTTAATTATTGATGTCACTCTTTCCTTCTCTCTCTGCCCAAACAAATATAACATTTAAACATTAAAGAGGCTACAGAGTCAGTAACTGAATGGAAGAAAGAATGAATGATTTAAAGAAAGAGATTTCTAAACGAGGTTACCCCCAAGGTGTGACTTACTCCCTCACTTTCCTCATGGGCAGGATTTTGGGGACTTTGTCATATCAGAACACAGTTCATTCAAGCCAACTCTAAGGGCCACAGCAGAGAAGAGCAGCAAAAGGAAATGTATATATTGGTGGGTGTGTCCCTGGGTCATCAGCCTCACCTCACATCTTTCTCTCGTCTTACCCAACAATTCTCTGTACATTTTCTTATAGAGTCGGAGCTAGAGTTTATCCTTAAACGTATGACAACATTATCAATATATGTTTTCCCTGGGGCACGTAATGGGATAGTCTAGCCTTTGTATGTGTGTCTGGTCTTGAGGAAAATGGTAAGAACTTTGTATACGTTTGATATTGATGGACCTTTGAGGTCCTGTGTTACTTTTTTTGGAAAGCAGAAAGCTATCCTACAAGTGTTTACCAGAAGATTAGATATCTAGATCAAACACTTAAATTTTACAGACATTCGCACCCAAACTTCAAATCAGATGCACAGCGGTATCATGGAGGAGGCTCTGCCCGGAATCTGCCTGCCACACTTAGGCACACACACACTCGTGGGCGCTCTGGCAGGACTCAGAGAACACAGGAAAGTGAATGAATCCATCAACTAACAAGGCCAGCTTCCTGGGCTCCTGACTCTTCTGACTGCTTTCTTCTCTGAGCACTTACTATCCTACAGCCTAACACCTGACTACGCACCGTGTCCCCAGCTTGGAGTGCATGTGCTTGAGGGTCTCTTACACAGCCAGACTATAAACTTTTTGAAGGCAGGATCACGCCTTACATTTGGCTTATCTCCTCCTTTGTGCCCAGCACAAAACTCAACAAGAGATTGCTAGGTGCTGAAGGAGGATATAGCAAATGCACAGAAATGACTGTCTTATGCTTAATCCAAACAACAAAGTCCTTCTTGGCTCAGGTTAACAGCTATATCACCTTCACAGGGTTTTAAATGGCCCATTGGATAAGTCTCTCTGCTCCTCAGACATTGTATTTATGTTTATAATACAAACAGCCATAGTGTAAAGTGAAGGTAATTCTATAAATTTTCACCACTGCCAGAGTAGGGCCAACTGCCTATATCCCTTTCCAGAATCTAATTCATTTCAACACATTTTATTATTACCTGGGCCAGCTGCCAGTGGTGCCAACTGAAAGACCCAGGTCTGACCATGAGGAGTTAAGTCAGCTCAGATATGGACCAGTGGCCTCTTTAACTGAAAGGCCCATGAATAGGGCGAGAGTGAGAAAGCTGGCAGTGGAGAGCTTAACCAAGTGTTTAGGGTCTCAGGATCAAAAACCTAATGCCGCATTATATTCCAGAGATACTGTAACCATAATTAGAGGATTGATGTTGTCTTTTAAGCTGGAGAAGCTCAAGCAAACCTTTTCAGCCTCACTCTGATTCCTGAAAATAATAGCTAACATTTATTGGACATTTAGCTATATGTGTTAGTGTTTGAGATATATATCTCTTGGAAACTTTCTAAACTTTATGTGTTAGGTACTACTTTTAGTCTCATTTGCCAAAGAGAAATAGATGCAAAGATTAACTAATAATATCCCCATGCCACATGGCTGATTAGTAGTGGAGCTGGCATTCAAACCCAGGAGGTTTGACTCTACGGCTGCTCCTCCTTGATTGGCTGCCTCCAGTGAATACAAAGGACCCTCATTTTTCTCTCTCCTTTCACCCTCACTGTCAATATTCTCTGTAAGGGGCACTTTCAAACGGTTTTGGGTCTTCTACACTTAGCCGAACTTCCTAGCCTCTCAGAATTCCTTGCCATATCCTGAGGATGGGATGGGGAACTATTCAAAGACCTTGGCCCATTTACAGGGCACCGCTCATGTGCTTAGAATTATTAAGGATGTAAAAGGGGCCTCGGACGATGGGCTCCTGCCCTCAATTTATATACAGCCTTGCAAACACAAGTTTCCTCAAATAACTGGAGGACAAACCAATATATAATCACATGATAGTATGATCTAGTGGTCTAGGAGAATGGGAGAGTAAGTGGAATAGGGAAATATAAAAAGATTGCCAGGCAACATTAAGAACCCATTCAAAGTTAGTGTTCATGTATTCAAAATGAGACCAGTCAGCATGGTGACAGTTTTCTAGCCATGCTCAGTTATGTGAGTGCAGTTACCCCACAGGCAGAGAGTTAGAACTATACCTGGATTGGGGTTTTGCTCAGCAAGTATCATAGTAAGAGTTGAAATATATTCAAGGGAGTGATAATGATTGATCATGGAGGTCACTTATACCAGGTATAGAGGGAAGACATGAGGGATGTGGGGACAGTGAAAAGGTGTCAGTGGGTTGTAGATCCCAGGGCTATGAGGATTGTTGGAGTCAGGGTAAGGCAGGGGCACCACGGGTCCTGCAGACACGAGCGCTGTGGAAAATCAGAAAAGGTACAACTCATATGGGTCAGAATAGTTGGGGGGAGGTTTCTTTGAAGGTGGTAGGATTTAGTCTGAGAATAAAGGACAGAGAAGAACTCAAGTTGATTAGACAAAGGATAGAAGATGGAATATTTCAAATTGGGGGCATATCTGAGCAAGGTCATGAAGCCTGCTCTAAAGATAACAGATTTAGGAAATAGCAAGGAAATCAGCTTTACTAGGATATGAAGTTTGGATTGGAGAGTTGGTAGGGCATAAATTCTAATAATAAGTGTTACAAGATAATGACTCAGGTACAGGGAGTACTAGGACTATTTCCATCTTCCAAATATTCCAAAAAAAATCTGTACATTTTATTCCTTTGTTTGCAGTGAGCGTGGATAAGGTCTCTGCAATTTAAATGGACAATATTGCCCCTGTTTGAAAACCTTGTCACACTTTATCAGTAACTTTTCCTCCTGTTTTTTTTTTTTTTTTAATTTTTTTTTCCTCCTGTTTTTAACACCTTTTATTGGCTCCATATGGTGAATTTATGTGTTTGCCTTACAGTGTTCTGTGTTGAATAATTTAGTACAGCTAGAGTTGACTGAGGCAGAGATTCAATATACATTTCAAGGCTTCTAAAAACTTAACCAAAAATGTCCAACTAAATAGATTCACACGATGACCTAGATGGTGATTGCCATTGCCAGTTAAAAACAACCAAACACAAATGATTAAACTTTATATAACTAAAACCAATTCTTCATGTTCCACATCATTCATTCAACATTTTTGAGCACCAACTATAAACCAAGAACCATGGTAGGTAATGGGGATACAGGAATTAAGAAACAACCCTTCCCCAGCTAGTGAGCAAGACAAGTGAAGAAGATACAAAGTGCTATGAGAGCAGCAAACACAGGAGCAGATAAGAAAAGTTTCCTTACCTGGAAGCAGATGGGAAGCCAGGAAAGATGTCTGAGAAGCATTTGCATCTGAGTTAAGTTTTAAAATTCCAGCAGCAGCTATTTAACCAGCTACAAAGCAGCAGAGTGGGTTCCTGGTGGAGGAAGCTGCAAATGCAAAGGCTCAAGTGAGAGAAAAGCTTACCAGAGAGAATTAAGAGAGCTCCTGAGTAATTCAGTATCTTGGGGGATCAAGTAGGGGATAGTGAGAGAGATTAGCAAGACCAGATTTAAAAGATCATATGTGTTCTGCAGCGGAGGCAATTTGGAGCCATTAATCAAATTTAAGCAAAGGAAATTATTTACAATAGCCAAGACATGGAAGCAACCTGTGTCCATCAACAGATGAGTGGATAAAGAAGATATGGTATATATACACTACACAATATTACTTAGTCATAAAAAAGAATGAAATATTGCCACTTGCAGCAACATGGATGGACCTAGAGATTATCATACTAAGTGAAGTAAGTCAGAAAGAGAAATACAAATAACATATGATATCACTTATATGTGGAATATTAAAAAAATGATACAAAGGAATTTATTTACAAAACAGAAACAGGCTCACAGACATAGAAAACAAACTCATGGTTACCAAAGGGGAAAGGTGGGGAGGGATGAATTAGGAGTTTGGGATTAACAGATACAAACTACTATATATAAAATAGATAAACAGCAAGGTGCTATTGTATAGCACAGGGAACTATACTCAATATCCTGTGATAAAACATAACGGAAAAAAATGTGAAAAAGAATGTATGCATATGTATAACTGAATCAATTTGCTGAACACCAGAAACTAACACAACATTGTAAATCAACTCTACTTAAATAAAAATATGTAAAACATAAAAATAAAAATAAATTTTAAGCAAAGGAAGGACACTTTAGAACATGGAATAGAAAGAGCATTCTTGTGGCAGGGTGGAAGATTGGGGCAAGGAAATAAGTTAAGACACTTTCGCAGTCATTCAGTTGAGAAATGATAGGGCCTTGAACAAATGGGGATGGAGAGGAGCAAATCAATATGACAATCCTTTAGGAAGGAAAGTCCATTAGGTCTGGTGAATGATTACAGAAGAACTAACGGAGAAAAGGTACCAAGTGATATTTTCTATCTTCCAAAGATCTCACTGGGGTACAAAGCCCACTTATTCCCTTAAACATATCACTCTAGAAGTGTGAAATTCAAGTAAAAAGTTCAGTCATGAAGCTTCTCTTTTATCCAGGTGGGGATGTGAGTTTCCCTGGGTTTGGGCTTTGGTCTGTGGTCTCCAGAGAAAAGTTTGGACAGACTATCTTTTTAAAAAGGTCTAAATTTACAATTAAAAATATAGCTGATTTATAATTAAAAATAAATTGCCAGCAATCTTTTATAGATTTATTTGCTTTCTGTTTGTCAGATCTTTAAAATGCTGTGCGGCCACAAATAGTCCACCTATACCCTGACTCCGTACTTCCTTCCTTATCTGATTAGCATGAGGCAGAGTACTAAGTATCTCAGCTCTCTTCGTCAGCTTTAGCAGGATGGAAAAATAAGAATGAGCCGAGTTTTCTAACATGCGTTTGATATGATGAAATCACATTTGTCTTCAAAAAGGGAATATTGTTGCCTTTTTTATGGTTTGATTTTTTTTTAAACTAAAAATTCATCCAGATGTGTGCAGATTCCAAATGACAAAAGCCATTCGTTTCAACCTCTTCAAGTGAAATGGAGTCATTGTTTGAAGAAAAGATTACAGGATTATGGCTGTGAAGTCTTTTATGCCAGGAACTGAGTGGCAGTTTGGTGGTAACTGAGCGGTTCCACCGCATGGCTGGGTCACACCACCACCACCTCAAGCTGAGGGCAGAACTGACGCAGATGGGGTTTGGGGGTGGGCAGGAATCACAGGCGAGACAAAGGAAAAGAGCAATCTGTCATCTTAAAGAAAGAAAACTTCCCCAATGCCAGCTTTTAGGTTTATGGAGACAGTGTGAGATGCACAGCTGTGGGAAAAGCGGCTTACTTCTGTCACAGTTGCTACTTGAGTCCTGCCGACTCAGCTCCTCCTTGTCTGGCTTTTCTCTGGAAACCCCAGGCAAGATGCTGCAGTGCCTGACTGGGAGAGTGACCTCCGTCCCAATGCTGAACGGATGACTAAAATAAACATAGAAAAACAAATCATTGTTTTTGGACTGAAACACCCATTTTCTTCATTTCAGGCCTCTGACTTCCTTTTGGAACCACTCTCTTGAGATGCCCAGATGTGGCCTTCTGAGTCTCCTTGTATGAGTTTGTTTTTTAAAGTGATATGTGCCATATGTCTGAGAGTCTAATAACAGTTCTTGTTATTGGCTGCAGCTAGAGGATGAATAGAAGTCCAGTGTAGGAAAAGAAGATAAAGAACAAACTTAGCTGCATCTCTTAAGGAACTGAAGCTGCTTTAAAATGAGTGCTTATAATTCCTTGCCTGATCTGTGATTTGTAAGTCTTAGTACTGTTGTCAATTTTTCACATGTGGAAAAGAGACTGGTTAAGTAAGTCTGGCATAAAATTTAAAAACATATTAGGGCCCATAGAAATTTTTTTTCAACCATTGTTGACCCTTTAATTCTTCATTGAGTTTTCACTTAAAGTCTAAAGTTATTGTCTTTGTTTCATCCCACTATATTAAGCTAAGAATTATGGTTCTTAAGCCTTCCTCAGCTATTGGGAGTATATAAAAGCTATCTAAGGTCCAGCTGTATCAATGAGAACACTTTTGGTTGCAAGTGACAGAAACCCATCTCAAATAGGCTTAAGCAAAAAGTAGAATTTATTGGCTCATATAACAGATAAGCCTAGGAGTCTCCAACTTCAGGCATGGCTTGATCAAGATGCTTAAACAATGATGTATGGAATCTTTCTATCTCTCCAAGTCATAGATCTGCTTTTCTTTATGTTGGCTTCATTTTCAGATGTGGTAGAAAGATGACTATCAGCAATCCAAGGCTTGGCAACATCAGTAGAAAGAGATTCTATTTCTATATAATCCTTACAGCAATTTTAGGCAAGGGTCTCTTTGTCCTGACTTAGGTCATGTGCCCAGTCTTGAACCAACCACATTGGTCAAGAGCTTGCAATGTGGTTAACCTGCTCTCACTAGAGCCAAGGATGGGTCCTGCCCCACTCAGATCACAAGGATAGTTTGAGAAGGTGCATGGTTCCCCAAAGTAAAATTGGGTTACTAATACCAAGATGGGAATGGGCACTGTAGCAGGCAGTGTTGGTTGCCTATCCAAAATCCACTTTCCTGGTCCTCCCTGCTAAACTGAACCCTGGTTATGTTTAGGTATTTACTCCACTCCATGCAGATGTGGGCTCAGGAAAGGGGTAAAGAGTTGGGGAGCTGGCCAGGCACACAGTGTCAGAGTCTAGGCAGGACGAGGAAGGCATCCTGTTCACAGAACAACACTGACAGCATGTCACAGCCCAAATGCATTGAGGTTGGCATCCATGCAAGGACGGGTGGTGATAACTTATGGGAGATTGGTTATGTTCAGAGGAATTGATCAAAGAAGTAATATACTACAAATAATTGGGACCAGGTTTCTCACTGTCAGAGAAGGGAGTTAAAGAAAAGGAGAAAAATAGTGAACCCTATGGTGTTTGGATTGGAATTGGAGGTATTGTTGTGAATTCATGGTTTTCAACTTATATAGATACATACAGAAATAAATATAGAGGAAAACAAGTGTGTGCGTGCATGTGTGTGTGTGTGTGTGTGTACACACATATATATAGCCTAGCTCTGTTCATAGAGAGGCCTGGGAACAGTAATACCTCATGGCAAAGAACAAACCTAATGCTCAGATGTTATCTTCTAAATACCATTCTCCACTAAAAGGAACCAAGCTTCCTATCAATGGCCGATTCCTGGGCAAGGAAAGTATAAGATGAACCTGGGATATCTTGTAATACCAAAAATTAAGGAAGTGCTCCAAAAATGGATGAAAGCATGTTGAAGGGACACAAGGACCAATGTTAAGGGGTTCCAAATGGCCGAACTGTGACAATTTGAGCAACAAAATAAATAACCTTAGCAATGAATTATAGCCCATTGAATAAAATAAGAATTTGAGTGCATACTAATACAAATAAACAAATAAGGAAGAAAAGAGAGTTCTCCTGAACCATTAGCAGAATTGCAACTAATAAATGTTGAAGGAATGTTGAAAACAGAAAATCTCCATTTGGCAAACACTGCAGTAATAATTGTTTCAGGCAAGAGTCATCAATGAATGCTAAAATTAGAGAACAAAACTGTAATAAACTTTTTGCTTACATAGTCTCATAGTATCTCCCCATAAGTTAGTAATTTAGTAAATATAAATAACTTTACAGTGGAGAAACCTGGCAGACACCACCTGAATCAAGTAATTAAAGTTAAAATTATCAAGGCAGAATCTGGGGATAGGTGAAATGTGTAAAAGGGGTGAAAAGGTACATATAAGTCCTGGGGATGTAATGTACAGCATGGTGACTACAGTTAATAATACTGTATTGTATATTTGAAAATTGCTAAAAGAGTAGATGTTAAAAGTTCTCATCACAAGAAAAAAATTATAGGGAGTTCCCTGGTGGCCTAGTGGTTAGGATTCTGGGCTTTCACTGCCATGGCCCGGGTTCAATCCCTGGTGGGGGAACTGAGATCCCACAAGCTGCATGGCGCAGCCAAAAATATATATATAAATATATGTGGTGATGGATGTTAACTAGACTTGTTGTGGTGACCGCTTCAATATACACATATATCAAATCAATATGCTGTATAACTGAAACTAATATAATGTTATATGTCAAATATATCTCAATTTTGAAAAAAGTTAAAATCACCAGTAATGGGGCAAATCATCATATGCCTCTGATATGATGCACCAAGAAGGACACCACAGCACTTCTGTAGCACTTGGTCCAAAACACATAACATAAATCTAATCATGGGGAAATATCACACAAACCAAAATTAAGGGATATCTGCAAAACAATTGGGCAGGACTCCTCAGAAATCTCAAGGTCAGGGAAGTCAAAGATTATGGAGCTGTTTCAGATTAAAGGAGACTCTAGACTGAATCTTGGACCAGAAAAGCTTCATTAGTAGGACAATTGGTGAGTCTGAATAAGATCTTGGGTATACTGAGTTAAGTAAAATTTATTATTAAAATTAATAATAAATTATTAATAATATTAATATTATTATTAATATTAGTAGCTGTTTCTTTTTACCTTTTTAATGTGATTTCTAGAAAATTTTAAATTACACATGTGGCTTCCATTATATTTCTATTGGCCAACAGTGATCTAGATCTTTAATGTCCTCCCAGTACTCAGGGTCACACACTCTGAACAGCCTCCTAGTTACCCTACTGACTGCAGTGGTCAGGAATCAGT
Organism: Eubalaena glacialis; assembly: GCF_028564815.1. Taxonomy (NCBI): domain Eukaryota; kingdom Metazoa; phylum Chordata; class Mammalia; order Artiodactyla; family Balaenidae; genus Eubalaena; species Eubalaena glacialis. The sequence goes on along the minus strand of NC_083716.1, from coordinate 161,659,049 downwards.
CCTTGTGAATGCACGCTGGGGGCTTGTACTGGGCCCAGTGGTTGAGTCAGTCCTCAGTAAGGCAGCAGGGTAGAATGCCTCAGCAGTGGGGAATAAGTCTCACTTAGTGGCCCTTGGAGCATCTATCCTCTTTGTTGTTATTCTTGATGCGCTCATCTAGAAAAAGGATGAAGCATCAGTGGGACTTACCACAAATGCAGTCAGATGGCCAGGATTCTTCCTTATTCTTCCTTATTTGTCTGCTCTGTTTGTCCCAGCCAGTACTATCATAGTGGAGTAAGGAGTCTTGGACCACTATTAAATTACATCAGAACTTTAGGAGCATAAGTTCCACCAAAATGGTAGGAGCAAGGGTATGGTTTAGGCTTTCTCCCCCAGAAAAGGAAAGCACTGATGGTATACCTTAAATAATGTACCAGTACTTACAGGGTTAACATTCATTTTTGTGCCTTTGGTGAATACATTCTCCACGATATGTCTGAAAGCCAAATTGTTGTGATCTTCAGGAGAAGTAAAAGCTTTCTAGATTTTATCATTTCTACAGGTGAAGCACATCTGCTACAATCAACAATTCCTTAGGACGTTAGTCTCACCACACATGTGCTTTAGAAGTACGTCTCCTTTTTCATTAAATTAATTTATTAGGGTTCTAATGTCAGTTTGCTGAACGAAGGTTCTGGCAACGTCTATGACATGCTATGAAATTCCTACATAAAAAGGTAGTTTTGGAGGAAAAAACACTGATCTAACTGCTTAGCTGCCAACACTTCCAGAAAATTCCTTTGTGCTGTTTTTATCCAGGAACTAAAGGAGCAGCTAAAGTAAAGAAGTGTATTCCTTGTATTGTGATTATGTCACACTTTACACACATTCATACAGGTCAATTAAAAGATATCCACTACAGTGATTCTGTACATGGTACAAAAATAAAATATAATTTAGAAGAATCCCAAAGTTGTAACATTCACATAGATCTTAGTTTGCCATAGTCTTTCTCTGTTAACCAGCAGCAGTGACTCAGCATGTCAGGGCATGAGAAGCTATAAACCAAGGCACAACTCTTCCTTGAGTTTCTCCATGGTTGTAGGGATGGAGGAAATCTGTATGGGGAAGGGCTGATAAACTCATCCAAGCATCAAGAAAGACCAGCCAAATCAATTACAAAGGAAAAGGAGAATCTAGATTTAGAAAATGGGAGTATAGGTTTAGAAAAAAATTTGGCAATTCTTTAGATGTTTATATCATTAATTCCATTTTCATTATCAAAAAGTGGTCATGAATGTTCATTGAGTTTATGGTGTTATTCGAGTTTGCTTTGACACCTAAAGGGCCTTTGAAACACATTTGTCTGTTTCAAGTGTTTGATGAGCTTAATTAAAAAAACAAAAACAAAAAATAAAACAATCACAAACTGGAGAGTTTTTGACCATTGATATGAGTTGTGTCTTCAATGTGTTTTCTGTGTACTTGAACATTATGATTGAGTTGAATTACCCTGTACTCAATTTCATCATTAGATCAGTTCATTTGATAAAAGGCTTTGGACTGTATTAAAGTATTGTGCCACGGCCTACATGTTATCCAACTTCTTACACCCAGATCTCTTCTGAGCAGAGGGAAAAGCCACTTGTGGTTTTCATTTGAAATTTTTCAGAAATCAGATTATGCAGATTTTGAAGCTAGTGATCACCAGCTAAAGGCATTGTCTTGGAATCCATTAAGTATTTACTTTTCTACTTCTACCTAAATTCACTCATGCATTCCTATTAGCCAAAAACCTGAGCAGAAATCCCCACAGAAATTTCTCCCATCTTTGTGCTCCAATAAAAACTATCCATCTCACAATTTCACTGCCACAATGAAAGGAAAGTTGCGTGTGTTTTTCCCATAGCACTCTCAGTGCCGAGAGTCTCTCCTCTGTTTAATCGAATCTGGAGAGCCCTCCTGCTCCTGCCCTTCCTGTCCTTTGGCACCATGGGTACAGAATGCCCTAGAACCATGACTGCCAGACCTCCCTAGGATCCTGGAGTGAGTCACTGGCTGAGTTCAACAGTAATGGAAGCTCCAAGCAGAGCAAAGTCACAGGGCCAGGGCTCCACAGGCAACATTCATAGCATGCAAAGCCATTGTCTAAACATAATCTAATTTTGGCCAAGAGGGTATGGAACAGATTGGTTTCTTTTCTGTCTGTTTCTCTATGACTAGGATCTATATGATCTGATAAATCCAAAGAGACAATTTTGCCTCGTGGCATTTCTTTTAAATTGGGTTTGCTGGGAGGTATGCCAGATGAAGTCCTTTCTTCCACAGTGGATTCAGGGCAGGCAGCAGCAAGCTGACCTTTCCCACCCTTTTCATTCACACAGTTCTAAGAAGAGAACCTACTTTTGTTCCTGGAGCTCATTCAGCCCTCAGCCTCTCTGCTGAGCCTACCAATTAGTGTTAATAATGGTGGCCAGAGTTTAAGGTCTGGACACGGGAACACAACTGAGTAGATGGATTCATTTCAGGAGCTAGACTACTAAGAAGGCATCTGATAGAACATGGAGGAAGCAATTCATAAAGCTAAATAATAGCCTGGGGGGGATAGAGCTTCAAGTTTGGAAACTTTCTATCAAAGCCTTTTCATGTTATGTAGATCAACTCATTCAATTTGCCTCAAATCTTACTTGCTACAATTAGAATAGCATAACAAGGCCAGACATTTGTTTACAATTTTCTACAATTGATAAGTTTACCTTAAAATACTCAAAAAGACTTGCAGACATTTAAAATTCTATATTGAATCAGGGTAAAAACTTCGAGAAGCTCATAGTTTATTTCATTTGTTCCCACCCTACCACTAGGATGTGTTTAATAAAGAATAGCTATAAACCAATCATCTTTTAAGGAAGGTGACTTTGAAGCCCAGCAAGATGACATAATTTGCTTTAGGTTAGGTGAACAGTACAATGGCTAGGATCAGAACACTATCAGGCACTATGTGCTCAGGCCAGAGGGAGCAAGGTGGAGTGACTGAATGCATGGGTTTTCACACCAGCCTTGCCTGGGTTCAAGTCCAGCTGGTTTACCTTAGGAGATCTACTTAACTTCTCTCTGCCTCCATTTCCCCTTTCTAAAACACGGCTAGTAGGAGTGTCTCACTTACAGGTGGGCTATAAGGACTGGATGAGCTAATGGGTGTCAAGTGCCTAGAACAATACTTGATATGGGCTATGTAAGTATTTATTCAACATAAAATGCAATGGGATGGTAAAGACCTTCTGTTTTGCTCCTTACCTACTTACATGATCTTAAAAAAATGTTTCATAGAAACTAATGTGTACAACGTTCCTGGGATGTTGGGTAACTACTGGAGACCCAGGGTAGGGTCTGGCTGCTCGTCAGGCAGCGCTGTGGTGGAGTTGTGACTTGTAAAGCCCATTGCATAGTTCCCCATGCCCACCACCAGAACTCACTGCTCACCATATTTACAACAGGCTTTCATCGCCTGGTGTTAATGAGTATCATTGCATCCTTTGATCAGTGTTCTCACCTCCAAAGATGGATTCGTACTTTTGAAATTTTAATTTAAAAGGAAAATAAGCTCTTTGTCTACTGAGTACATATATTATGTAAATGTGACAATTATAGAGCTATAAAGAAGCACACATACACATTTAATGTGCAAATTAGGGGTGAGAGGGATCTCAACAGCAACACACAAGGGTCCAAACCTCCAGTTTCAAAACTCCTAACAGAAACCAATGAAATATTTATGTTAGGAAGACATACACATCACATTTATATTTGTATATTCTACCATGAACAGGCAATTTACACACATATTCACACCCACATATTCATATATCTATATATAAAATATATGATACTTATTCCTGCTTCATTTGTACCAAACAATGACAAACAGTCCTTCAAATGAACCATCCCAGGAAAAACCTGTGGAATTACTAGGTCATAGTTGAAGAGTATAATCAGGCTCTGGATCATAAACCTAAATTCCAAGCTGTATGTGTCCTTATCTTCCTACCTCATTTATGTAGATGCAATTTTGTTTGGTAATTACAATGGTATTTTTGAAGCAATATAAAAAGGTTCAGAGGTGGGTGGGGTACTTATATACGTGTCTAATTCAGGAAGTCTGGCAAGCCACTGCAAGCCACCAACAGCCCTCCTTGCAATGAGAAGTGTGAATGCTGGGAATTTCCGTGTACTCTGTGCTTACTCCCCAACATCCCTGGGGGAGGGGAGGTGTCCAAGTACTAAGTAAGGGAAAGCACACATTCCCCTGGTCTCATATTTTCCATAAAGAGATGAGTGAAAGAGGAGACTTTCAGCCTCTCCCTACCTCCTCACTAACTCTACCTCCTAGAGAAATGACTTGTTTCATTGGTGACTTTGGCTACACTGGGCTCACCCCTTCTGGGATTTCTTGAGGAACCAGCCTGGCCACGTGACTCTTGCATTCTGGTTTGTCTCCATGATATGATAACCTTAGCAGGCAGGTTTCTGCAGGGGGAAAGTTCAACCTCTGGGGAAGGTGGGGCGTGGGATTTTTAGCAATTGCTTTGGCTACAGATCTAAAGCAGAGCTGCAAATCAGTAATAAAACTGACATTTACTTATAAAACTGACATTTTAATCTTCATCTGTTTTGACATTTTAATCTTCATCTGTTTATCTCTGTGCCTTCATTCTTACATAGTTTGAACTTAGCTATCTCCGTTTGGACCCCTAAAAGGCCCAACACTGCAAAATAAGGAGTTAGGATCATGAAAGTTGCACATTTGCTGCCTCCCTCACCCCTCAGTAATTCTGTCACATAGCACCTCTGATCAAAGAGCTGTTGGGTTAAGCAGTGAAGGGAACATAGAACCAATAGTGGAATCCCAGGAAACAGAAGGCCACTGATTCATGATGAGGAGTAGAGATAATTTTGAGTGTGTCTCTGAATGATACCACCCAAATTCCCTTTGACCTAGAGGAACTTGACCAAAATACAGTGATGGAAGGACCCATAAGATTTTGAGGGAACTAAACTACCCTTTTGGGAACCTAATCAAAAATCCATAATACATAATCATTAGAGAAATGCAAATCAAACCTACAATGAGATATCATCTCACACCGGTCAGAATGGCCATCATCAAAAAAATCTACAAACAATAAATGCTGGAGAGGGTGTGGAGAAAAGGGAACACTCTTGCACTGTTGATGGGAATGTAAATTGATACAGCCGCTATGGAGAACAGTATGGAGGTTCCTTAAAAAACTAAAAATAGAACTACCATATGACCCAGCAATCCCACTACTGGGCATATACCCTGAGAAAACCATAATTCAAAAAGAGTCATGTACCACAATGTTCATTGCAGCTCTATTTACAATAGCCAGGACATGGAAGCAACCTAAGTGTCCATCAACAGATGAATGGATAAAGAAGATGTGGCACATATATACAATGGAATATTACTCAGACATAAAAAGAAACGAAATTGAGTTATTTGTAGTGAGGTGGATGGACCTAGAGTCTGTAATACAGAGTGAAGTAAGTCAGAAAGAGAAAAACAAATACTGTATGCTAACACATATATATGGAATCTGAAAAAAAAAAAAAAAAAAGGTCATGAAGAACCTAGGGGCAAGATGGGAATAAAGACGCAGACCTACTAGAGAATGGACTTGAGGATACGGGGAGGGGGAAGGGTAAGCTGGGACAAAGTGAGAGAGTGGCATGGACATATATACACTACCAAACGTAAAATAGATAGCTAGTGGGAAGCAGCCGCATAACACAGGGAGATCAGCTCGGTGCTTTGTGACCACCTAGAGGTGTGGGATAGGGAGGGTGGGAGGGAGGGAGATGCAAGAGGGAAGAGATATGGGGACATATGTATATGTATAACTGAGTCACTTTGTTATAAAGCAGAAACTAACACACCATTGTAAAGCAATTATACTCCAATAAAGATGTTCAAATAAAATAAAATGATCTTTTTACACCAAAAAAAAAAAAAAAATCCATAATACAAATGCCAATGGAAAGATTCTCCCAAGTAAACCAGAGGTCTTCCAATGAACCATGCCTCCCAGTACTCATGCCTGTGTGTACTTCCTTCTCTTGAATTCTATTGGTTATCACAGAATCAGCAGGTTGCAGTGAAAGTGATGCTGCATGGCTTGCAAGGCTAGGTCAGAAGAAGCCTTGCAACTTTCACCTTGATCTCTTAGAATGTTCACTCTAGGGAAAGACTGTTATCATAAAAGAACTCTGATTTCCCTGAGACCTTCAAACTATCATGAAGCCCAGGCTAGCCACATGGAGGGACCATGTGAATTGATATTCTCAGGGAGCCCTCAGCTTTAAGCCACCTCAGTCCAGGCACCAAACAGGACAGAAAAAACTCCCTTGGACATCCAGTTGAGTCCTCAGAAAACTCCAGCTCCAGCCAACATCTAACTTTAACTGCTTAGAGACCCCAAATTAGAATCACCCAGCTGAACCCAGTAAACCCACAGAATTAGGAGAGACAAGAACAAGTTATTTTAAAATCACTGATTATTTGGATAGTCATCTATAGCAGCAGATAATTGGAACAGCATTCACAACATGAGGTATGAAATTGTTTGTAGTAATATTGCTGAGCTGCTACAGCCAGATGGGATTGTAATAAAGTGGGCATCCATATTTTACCCAACGGGGGCATCCACTTTCAATTTGGATTCCAAGCATGAAGTTACTCTTCCCTCCAAAAGGCAAAAACAAACAAACCAAAAAACCCATCCTTCCCATCAGAAAACAAAGGGCTCTCATTATGGACCAGCAAGAAAAGTATGTGACTTGTGGAAAGTATTTTCAGGGAATCTTTGAGAGTTTACACCTTTAAAAAAAAAAAAAAAGAATTATAAATGTTTAAATCCAATACATAAAATGAATTTGGCACAATTCCAGATGGAAACAAAAAAAAAAGTAGTAAGGCTCTGACATAAGAAAAGAATACCCTACCACAGACCACACTGGAATAGAAAGTAAGCAAAAGATGCAGGGCATACCACTGAGTTCAAGAGCTTAAGGTTTGGAATCACAGGTCTGGGTTTGAATCTTGTTACTGCCACCTACCAATGGTATGATCTTGGTCTAGTAACTTAGTCTCCCTGAGTTTATAATCTTAGAACCTAAATATAAAACCATAAATAAGTATTAAATGAGATGATAAATGCAAAGTGCTTATTATCATGCCTAGAATGTAGTAGGTTCTTAATATAAAGTAGCAATTATATTATACTCTAACGATTTGAGTTGTTTTGTATATTTTTGCTTGAATAACACAAGAGTCTATTCATCTAAGTGCTTTCACCAATTTCTTATTGAGGGAGAAACTGGAAATTTACATCATAGCCTCACTGTATAATATTTGTGGAATGTTATACGAAATTATAAGTAAAATATATTAGTTAATGCTACTGAAATAAGAAATTCCTGAAAGTTCAGTGATTTAATGTGATAGTTTATTTCTTGCTCACTCAGTGTCCCAAAATGGGTGCTTCTTGTTGGTGGACAACTCTTCTCCAAGTGATGATTCAGGAATCCAGGCTTGTTCCACTTTGTCATTTTGCCATCTTCAACATAAGACCTCCAAGGGCACCATATTCACTTAGATTGAACCAGACAGGGAAAGATTATAGAATATTATTACATGTGGGAGGCTTCTAGGAACCAGGCTGGGTTCCACTTCCAATCACATTCTATTAACTAGAAATCAGACACATGGCCAAACCTAAGTGCAAGGGAGTTAGTGGTCTAGTTAAGGGTCCAGGTCATTTGATAATTAGACAGTAGTCTCTGCCTCATAAAGTATAGAACCAAAATGACAAATAACTGATATGAACAACAAAAAAGGATAATATATTCTATGGCAAAATGTATATACATTTTTCCCCATTTCCCCATTTTTCCCCCCATTTTTCAACTACTTTCTACTAACCCTAATCTTTTTGTTTCCAATATAAAGAACACTCTAGATCAAAATCTAGATTTGGAGTCCTGAGTTGACTATCATTATCAAGATTCTGGTGCCCAGAGCAGGAAAAAAGAGACAAGTGACACTTTTAACAGATTGTTGTTTTAACAAGATTTATTTATGTTCAGGTCATATAAATACCCATATTAAAGGCCACCTTAATTTTTTTTAAGGAAAAAAATCCCAAGTATACTTTTCTTGTTGTTTTATTCATTAGTATGCCTCCTCAGCAACTAATTTATTGGAATTGGGATTCCATACATATTTGAGCAGACCATTCATTCATTCATCCATTCATTCTGTACTTTCCTATGTTCAGAGATGTAGAAGGTGTAAGAGGGAGAACAGAGGACGTGTTGCTCTTAAATCAGTTGGAGAGTTGAAAGTTACACAGCCTAGAATATCCAAAGAACAATTCTAGGAAAATATAAGGTAGGATAGCCTAGTCTAAATAGGATGACCATATTTTCTAGGTCAAAAAAATCAGGACATGTGGTCTAACAAAATATTCTTTTATTAATTCGTGAATTTGCTCATATGAAGTCTCCTGAAGGTGTATTAAATTTGACTTTTCACAGACTATATGATGCAGTGACTTCCAGTTTAATATTTCATGTCTTCTGTCTGAAAACACTCAGGCAAACTTGAGATTCTTTCATTCCATTTCCATCTCCTTGAGGGTGACCTAAAACCTCAAGACACATATCACATAGGTAATATCCTGGCATGGAGGAGGAAAATGTGCTTGTCTTTGTGTGCCTTCCTTGAGTTATTCATTTCACACGTCTGTTCATTGGCCTCAGTGGCTGAAGGGTTCTAGGGACCCTCTTCTGCTGGTTTCTGGGTCCAACAAGGTCACTCTGTATCCTCCACCCATCAGTGAGCCTCTCTAAGTCAGCTGACTACCCTCAGGCTCATCCACTTACACAGTTATTCTGCCATTCATGTGTCACAGGGGGCTTTGCTGTGAGGTTTGCAAACTCCCAGGCTATATCCCAGGAAGCCATGTAATAGCCCTTCTGCTCCAAGATTCAACTCTTGCCCAATTTACTAGGAGTTTCTCTCTTCAGTCAACCACCCCCACTCCACACTTCAGAACTTGGCCCAGGACCTTAGACCCTTTCTCAAAGACAATCCATGGCAAACCTTAGTCATGTTCAGTTAGCTTCTTTCCCACCACTAGCAGGAAAAAAAAATGAACTTCCTGTTCTATCTGTGAAAAGATTATTCTTGCCATCATGATGCCTTCTTTGCCACTCTGGTCTTTTATAAAGACTATTCTCTCTCAAACCTGGCTCTTGATCTTCAAAATCAAGTTTGTAGAATTAAAAACAATTCACAAAGACAACACTTCTTTCTGATTCTGTTTCACACAACTCAAAAGTGCTTTAGGGGCTTCCCTGGTGGTGCAGTGGTTGAGAATCTGCCTGCCAATGCAGGGGACACGGGTTCGAGCCCTGGTCTGGGAAGATCCCACATGCCACGGAGCAACTAGGCCCGTGAGCCACAACTACTGAGCCTGCGCGTCTGGAGCCTGTGCTCCGCAACAAGAGAGGCCGCGACAGTGACAGGCCCGCGCACCGCGATGAAGAGTGGCCCCCGCTTGCCGCAACTAGAGAAAGCCCTCGCACAGAAACAAAGACCCAACACAGCCAAAAATAAATAAATTAATTAAAAAAAAAAAAAAAGAAAAAGCTGGATTAACCAAGATGGCGGAGTAGAAGGACGTGCTCTCACTCCCTCTTGCGAGAGCACCAGAATCACAACTGGCTGCTGGACAATCATCGACAGGAAGACACTGGACTTCACCAAGGAGGATACCCCACGTCCAAGGACAGAGGAGAAGCCACAGTGAGACGGTAGGAGGGGCGCAATCAGAGTAAAATCAAATCCCATAACTGCTGGGTGGGTGACTCACAGACTGGCGAGCACTTATACCACAGAAGTCCACCCACTGGAGTGAAAGTTCTGAGCCCCACGTCAGGCTTCCCAACCTGGGGGTCCGGCAACAGGAGGAGGAATTCATAGAGAATCAGACTTTGAAGCCTAGTGGGAATTGATTGCAGGACTTCGACAGGACTGGGGGAAACAGAGAACCCACTCTTGGAGGGCGTACACAAAATAGTGTGTGCATCGGGACCCAGGGGAAGGAGCAGTGACCCTGGGGGAGACTGAACCAGACATAACTGCTGGTGTTGGGGGGGTCTCCTGCAGAGGCGGGGGCTGGCTCTGTTTCACCGTGGGGACAAGGACACCGGCAGCGGAGGTTCTGGGAAGTACTCCTTGGCGTGAGCCCTCCCAGAGTCTGCCATTAGCCCCACCAAAGAGCCCGGGTAGGCTCCAGTGTTGGGTTGCCTCAGGCAAAACAACCAACAGGGAGGGAACCCAGCCCCACCCAGCAACAGTCAAGTGGATTAAAGTTTTACAGAGCTCTGACCGCCACAGCAACAGTCAGCTCTACCCACCTCCAGAGCCTCCCATCAAGCCTCTTAGATAGCCTCAACCACCAGAGGGCAGACAGCAGAAGCAAGAAAAACTACAGTCCTGCAGCCTGTGGAACAGAAACCACATTTACAGAAAGATAGACAAGATGAAAAGGCAGAGGGCTATATACCAGATGAAGGAACAAGAAAAAACCCCAGAAAAACAACTAAATGAAGTGGAGATAGGCAACCTTCCAGAAAAAGAATTCAGAATAATGATAGTGAAGATGATCCAGGACCTTGGAATAAGAATGGAGGCAAAGATTGAGAAGATGCAAGAAATGATTAACAAAGACCTAGAAGAATTAAAGAACAAACAAACAGAGATGACCAATACAATAACTGAAATGAAAACTACACTAGAAGGAATCAATAGTAGAATAACTGAGGCAGAAGAACGGATAAGTGACCTGGAAGACAGAATGCTGGAATTCACTGCTGCGGAACAGACTAAAGAAAAAAGAATGAAAAGAAATGAAGACAGCCTAAGAGACCTCTGGGACAACATTAAACGCAACAACATTCGCATTATAGGGGTCCCAGAAGGAGAAGAGAGAGAGAAAGGACCAGAGAAAATATTTGAAGAGATTATAGTGGAAAACTTCCCTAACATGGGAAAGGAAATAGCCACCCAAGTCCAGGAAGCGCAGAGAGTCCCACACAGGATAAACCCAAGGAGAAGCACGCCGAGACACATAGTAATCAAAGTGGCAAAAATTAAAGACAAAGAAAAATTATTGAAAGCAGCAAGGGAAAAACGACAAATAACATACAAGGGAACTCCCATAAGGTTAACAGCTGATTTGTCAGCAGAAACTCTACAAGCCAGAAGGGAGTGGCATGATATACTTCAAGTGATGAAAGGGAAGAACCTACAACCAAGATTACTCTACCCGGCAAGGATCTCATTTAGATTTGATGGAGAAATCAAAAGCTTTACAGACAAGCAAAAGCTAAGAGAATTCAGCACCACCAAACCAGCTCTACAACAAATGTTAAAGGAACTTCTCTAAGTGGGAAACACAAGAGAAGAAAAGGACCTACAAAAACAAACCCAAAACAATTAAGAAAATGGTCATAGGAACATACATATCGATAATTACCTTAAACGTGAATGGATTAAATGCTCCAGCCAAAAGACACAGGCTTGCTGAATGGATACAAAAACAAGACCCATATATATGCTGTCTACAAGAGACCCACTTTAGACCTAGGGACACATACAGACTGAAAGTGAGGGGATGGAAAAAGATATTCCATGCAAATGGAAATCAAAAGAAAGCTGGAGTAGCTATACTCATATCAGACAAAATAGACTTTAAAATAAAGAATGTTACAAGAGACAAGGAAGGACACTACATAATGATCAAGGGATCAATCCAAGAAGAAGATATAACAATTATAAATATATATGCACCCAACATAGGAGCACCTCATTACATAAGGCAATTGCTAACAGCTATAAAAGACGAAATTGATAGTAACACAATAATAGTGGGGGACTTTAACACCTCACTTACACCAATGGACAGATCATCCAAAATGAAAATAAATAAGGAAACAGAAGCTTTAAATGACACAATAGACCAGATAGATTTAATTGATATTTATAGGACATTCCATCCAAAAACAGCAGATTACACGTTCTTCTCAAGTGCGCACAGAACATTCTCCAGGATAGATCACATCTTGGGTCACAAATCAAGCCTCAGTAAATTTAAGAAAATTGAAATCATATCAAGCATCTTTTCTGACCACAACGCTATGAGATTAGAAATGAATTACAGGGGAAAAAGCATAAAAAACACAAACACATGGAGGCTAAACAATACGTTACTAAATAACCAAGAGATTACTGAAGAAATCAAAGAGGAAATCAAAAAATACCTAGAAAGAAATGACAATGAAAACACGACAACCCAAAACCTATGGGATGCTGCAAAAGCAGTTCTAAGAGGGAAGTTTATAGCTATACAAGCCTACCTAAAGAAACAAGAAAAATCTCAAGTAAACAATCTAACCTTACACCTAAAGAAACTAGAGAAAGAAGAACAAACAAAACCCAAAGTTAGCAGAAGGAAAGAAATCATAAAGATCAGAGCGGAAATAAATGAAATAGAAACAAAGAAAACAATAGCAAAGATCAATAAAACTAAAAGCTGGTTCTTTGAGAAGATAAACAAAATTGATAAGCCATTAGCCAGACTCATCAAGAAAAAGAGGGAGAGGACTCAAATCAATAAAATCAGAAATGAAAAAGGAGAAGTTACAACAGACACCGCAGAAATACAAAGCATCCTAAGAGACTACTACAAGCAACTTTATGCCAATAAAATGGACAACCTGGAAGAAATGGACAAATTCTTAGAAAGGTATAACCTTCCAAGACTGAACCAGGAAGAAGCAGAAAATATGAACAGACCAATCACAAGTAATGAAATTGAAACTGTGATTAAAAATCTTCCAACAAACAAAAGTCCAGGACCAGATGGCTTCACAGGTGAATTCTTTCAAACATTTAGAGAAGAGCTAACACTTATCCTTCTCAAACTCTTCCAAAAAATTGCAGAGGAAGGAACACTCCCAAACTCATTCTATGAGGCCACCATCACCCTGATACCAAAACCAGACAAAGACACTACAAAAAAAGAAAATTACAGACCAATATCACTGATGAATATAGATGCAAAAATCCTCAACAAAATACTAGCAAACAGAATCCAACAACACATTAAAAGGATCATACACCACGATCAAGTGGGATTTATCCCAGGGATGCAAGGATTCTTCAATATACGCAAATCAATCAATGTGATACACCATATTAACAAATTGAAGAATAAAAACCATATGATCATCTCAATAGATGCAGAAAAAGCTTTTGACAAAATTCAACACCCATTTATGATAAAAACTCTCCAGAAAGTAGGCATAGAGGGAACCTACCTCAACATAATAAAGGCCATCTATGACACACCCACAGCAAACATCATTCTCAACGGTGAAAAACTGAAAGCATTTCCTCTAAGATCAGGAACGAGACAAGGATGTCCACTCTCACCACTATTATTCAACATAGTTCTGGAAGTCCTAGCCACGGCAATCAGAGAAGAAAAAGAAATAAAAGGAATACAAATTGGAAAAGAAGAAGTAAAACTGTCACTGTTTGCAGATGACATGATACTATACATAGAGAATCCTAAAACTGCCACCAGAAAACTGCTAGAGCTAATTAATGAATATGGTAAAGTTGCAGGATACAAAATTAATGCACAGAAATCTCTTGCATTCCTATACACTAATGATGAAAAATCTGAAAGAGAAATTATGGAAACACTCCCATTTACCATTGCAACAAAAAGAATAAAATACCTAGGAATAAACCTACCTAGGGAGACAAAAGACCTGTATGCAGAAAACTATAAGACACTGATGAAAGAAATTAAAGATGATACCAACAGATGGAGAGATATACCATGTTCTTGGATTGGAAGAATCAACATTGTGAAAATGACTATACTACCCAAAGCAATCTACAGATTCAATGCAATCCCTATCAAATTACCAATGGCATTTTTTACGGAGCTAGAAAAAATCATCTTAAAATTTGTATGGAGACACAAAAGACCCCGAATAGCCAAAGCAGTCTTGAGGGAAAAAAACGGAGCTGGAGGAATCAGACTCCCTGACTTCAGACTATACTACAAAGCTACAGTAATCAAGACAATATGGTACTGGCACAAAAACAGAAACATAGATCAATGGAACAAGATAGAAAGCCCAGAGATAAACCCACGCACCTATGGTCAACTAATCTATGACAAAGGAGGCAAAGATATACAATGGAGAAAAGACAGTCTCTTCAATAAGTGGTGCTGGGAAAACTGGACAGCTACATGTAAAAGAATGAAATTAGAATACTCCCTAACACCATACACAAAAATAAACTCAAAATGGATTACAGACCTAAATGTAAGACTGGACACTATAAAACTCTTAGAGAAAAACATAGGAAGAACAGTCTTTGACATAAATCACAGCAAGATCTTTTTTGATCCACCTCCTAGAGTAATGGAAATAAAAACAAAAATAAACAAATGGGACCTAATGAAACTTCAAAGCTTTTGCACAGCAAAGGAAACCATAAACAAGACGAAAAGACAACCCTCAGAATGGGAGAAAATATTTGCAAACGAATCAACGGACAAAGGATTAATCTCCAAAATATATAAACAGCTCATTCAGCTCAATATTAAAGAAACAAACACCCCAATCCAAAAATGGGCAGAAGACCTAAATAGACATTTCTCCAAAGAAGACATACAGACGGCCAAGAAGCACATGAAAAGATGCTCAACATCACTAATTATTAGAGAAATGCAAATCAAAACTACAATGAGGTATCACCTCACACCAATTAGAATGGGCATCATCAGAAAATCTACAAACAACAAATGCTGGAGAGGGTGTGGAGAAAAGGGAACCCTCTTGCACTGTTGGTGGGAATGTAAATTGATACAGCCACTATGGAGAACAATATGGAGGTTCCTTAAAAAACTAAAAATAGAATTACCATATGACCCAGCAATCCCACTACTGGGCATATACCCAGAGAAAACTGTAATTCAAAAAGACACATGCACCCGAATGTTCATTGCAGCACTATTTACAATAGCCAGGTCATGGAAGCAACCTAAATGCCCATCAACAGACGAATGGATAAAGAAGTTGTGGTACATATATACAATGGAATATTACTCAGCCATAAAAAGGAACGAAATTGAGTCATTTGTTGAGACGTGGATGAATCTAGAGACTGTCATACAGAGTGAAGTAAGTCAGAAAGAGAAAAACAAATATTGTATATTAACGCATGTATGTGGAACCTAGAAAAATGGTACAGATGAGCCAGTTTGCAGGGCAGAAGTTGAGACACAGATGTAGAGAACAGACATAGGGACACCAAGGGGGGAAAACTGCGGTGGGGTGGGGATAGTGGTGTGCTGAATTAGCGATTGGGATTGACATGTATACACTGATGTGTATAAAATTGATGACTAATAAGAACTTGCAGTATAAACAAACAAACAAAACAACTAATACTAAACTTTCATTGGGTTATTTGTATGGAAATACGTTAATATAAATGTTTCAGACATTACATGAAATTTCTTAAAATCTTATATGTTCTGGTATAATGTTATAAGTCATAATCCTAGTTATTACTTTAAAATGTATATCTCAGAAATAACTAATTTTCTTGTCAACTGCATTATTATGAACTTTCATCAAATCTTTAACCGTGGTCATTTTTAAGTCTTTTGTCATTTACAGACAGTTCTGGGTGTACTCTGATGCTTTTGTAAATATGTTCCTATAAAAGGGTTTCATCTTCAGGAAATTCATGGAAAAGACTCTGACAAGTACAGGTTTCTGGTACCTGACTGTACTGCTGAACTGAATGAATAAGCATTTTCAGAACTCTAATGAAAAACTGATGAGCTCATAAAAGTGCTAACAAAAGATCAAGATGAAAAAAAAAAAAATTAATTACATGGGACTGAGTGAACTGATGAGGATGAGTATAATTTTTGTGACTTTCTGGTTGAATTTAAAAAAATAAAAAATCCCACAAGAACTCAGAGGCAAAGAATATACAAATCAATTTTCACTGCAAAGTAAAGGAGCTGTTGCAGTGGAGGATTACTGGACTGAATGTCAATATTATGACATAGTATGAGTGTGTTTCATGTTTGGTAATTGCAGTCATTGTTGCTTTTGTTGTGGTCATCCATGTACAATGCTTGGTGTCAGTCTATTTATCTCTTGTAAAAATAAAATACAGTGCGTGTGGAAAAAAAAAAAAAAGTGCTTTAATTTCAGACTATTGCCTCTGTCACGAATTTTTTTAAGTCTTCTTAAAAGCTTAAAGCCTAGAATTTCACTAATTCCTCTCTCTGTGTGTCACCCCAATCTGGAGGAGAGTGCACACAGAATGTTCTTAATGCTGCTTGAATGATGTGGAAAGGGCAGGGGTAAATGAGGGGTTTTTTCCAAATAGGTGATTTAATATCAAAATATTTTTCTGCTGCAGAATTATAAAAGATTAATTCATTTAGGTAGGCTACATTTATTGAAAAGAATGAAATGGTATGGAACTGTCCATACTATTGGAACTGTCCTGGAAAATTGCAATTCCATGGTTGCCATAAGTTGCATTGTACACATGTGAGTATTGAGGGAATTCACTGTTTGGGAAAGACCACCAGGGGTCAGAGAAAGCTGCGTGGTTAGCCACTCAGTTACTGCCAGCATGTAGCTGTGCCAGTGGACAGATGGGCCTTTGTGCTCTCTTTAAATTCTGTAAAGCAATATGTTTGCATATGTTAAGTATCATCTCACTAATATTGAATCAATGGTTCTCAAATTTAGGGCTCAGAAAAATCAGGGAGGTTATTTTAAAATGTATCTTGGTAAGGGGGAAGGGGGGTAGGATGAATTGGGAGATTGGGATTGACATATATACACTACTATGTATAAAATAGATAACTAATGAGAATCTGCTGTATAGCACAGGGAACTCTACTCGGTGCTCTGTGGTGACCTAAATGGGAATGAAATCCAAAAAAGAGGGGATATGTATACATATGGCTGATTCACTTTGCTATACAGCAGAAACTGACACAGCAGTGTAAAGCAACTAAACTCCAATGAAAAAAAATTTTTTTTAACAAGATAAAATGTATCTTGTTAAAAAAATTTAGACTCCTGAATTCTATCTCCAGAGATTTATTGAATAAGCCAGGGAAGGGGCCCACTAAGCAGTTTTAACAGATACCCAAATGATCCTCATTCAGACCACACCTTGAGAAACTATCTCAACTCAGGGAAAGGAAACACCCATTCATTCAGCTGCTTTGCTTCATATCTGGGACTCCCCCAAATCAGCATATCAATCACCACCCACACATGGATGGCAATGATCCTATGGCTTGCCAGGGCTCACTTTGAGAGCCTACCTGCTGAGGAAGGTGCCCACCCACAATCTCCCGTGCAGAATCAGCATCTCAGCACCACCTGTGATTCCAGGATTTGCTTGGCATTTTGGCCATCTGGACACAAACACACACAGTGGGTAGTGCTAGGATTGCCAAATAAATTGCCTAGATAACAGCAAGTTTTTGTTCAGCATTTGGCCAGATTTTGTGCCTTGACAATTAGTTATTTTTAGGAATCTGATTTTTTTCCCCATAGGAAGATATTGTCTCTTAATTCTTTCTTTAAAAACTAGCTGTTATATGTGAAATACTCTTTCTGCTACCAAAATACCCTGAACATTACACTGGCTTCATTTAAACAGAAGATATGATAGGACGATTATACTTGTCTTCATGAATAAAAGCAGAACAGTGAAGCCATTGCTGATTTATTATTGTTCAGATTTGTTGTTTTTGTTGCTAGCATTTTTTAAAGGATCAAAATTCACTAGAACAATCTCATGAAATACAGATTTTTCTCCTCATTTATAGCACCAATAACCACAAAGATATTCAAAGGCTTTTTATCCTATTCTAAAGGTGCTACAGGGCTTCCCTGGTAGCGCAGTGGTTGAGAATCTGCCTGCCAGTGCAGGGGATATGGGTTCAAGCCCTGGTCCGGGAAGATCCCACATGCCGCGGAGCAACTGAGCCCGTGCACCACAACTACCGAGCCTGCGCTCTAGTGCCGGTGAACCACAACTACTGAAGCCCACGCGCCTAGAGCCCGTGCTCCGCAACATGAGAAGCCACCGCAATGAGAAGCCCGCTCACCGCAATGAAGAGTAGCCCCCGCTCGCCACAACTAGAGAAAGCCCGTGCGCAGCAACGAAGACCCAACACAGCCAATAAATAAATAAATAAATTTTTTAAAAATAAATAAAAAATAAAGGTGCTACATTTGCAAACATTCATCCAGGTAGAACAGAGAGTGCTCAAGTTCATTGTGCTGACTCAAATCGGGGGTAATAATTGGAACCAGGAGAGCTTGTAGGTAAAATATTGGACTGGAACGCAATAGAAAATTGTACAGAGCTTTGAGAAAACACAGTGGTGCTTATTTCAAAGTGCCATACTGGGAGAGGAATTATTTACTATCATGAGTTACAAATAATGAGGTAAAATAAAATGGGAAAATGTAGGAAGCCTATCTGAATTCCTAGCAGTGAGACTTATTTAATAGTGAAGTATGTTCTGCTAAGAAAAAAAAAATCCATACCAAATGAAGCATTGAAAACCAGCCTGGACACTGCACTAGAAAATGTAGGGTGAAATCCTCTCCAAAGGGGAAATACGTGGACTAACCCTCAGTGCTCCATCTCATTTCAGCATTTTAGGACACAATATTCCTAAAGAAATCATTTCTTTCCATTCATATGTCAACACAGGAAACTACTTAATCCAAAAATCTTCAGAAATTAATTGTAAAATTGCTATGGTACATAATGAAGGTGGAGGTGGTAGAAGACATCTAAGTAATTTAGGCTCAATAGGCAGTCCATAATGAGTCACTGGGCTTTTCCACTGTTAAACTCCACCTCACTGTCCATAATTTCTTTCAGTCTTGTCTCAGTCCCTAGGCTAATTCAAACATCCTGCCCTGTCACTCCTTCCCCTGCCCCCAATCTGATGGAACTTAATATTAAGTCCATTATTAGGCTGGGGCTCTCGAGACTCGGTGACTACCGCTGCACCCAGGGGTTTGTTGTCCAGATTCTTGGATTCCTGCTCACTGTTCCTTATTGCCACAAGTTGACAGCCACAATCACGTGTGCCTTATGCCCAAGTCCCAAGTAATGACAGCTACTTTTGCTGGCTCTTCCTGCTGTCATCACCCTTGGTCCCAGGGCCTTGTACTTATGGGCTAAGGTGCAAATCTCTTCCCCAGCGTCTCCCAGGGCCCTTCTTAAAAGACAATGTACTGTTTCTTTGCAAGAACACCACTTTTCTACAACAGTGAGGGACTATTAGGGTACAGTTACAAACATCTAGGTCCAATCCTATAAAGTGGTCTCCGTGGTCTTTGGTTTTAGATACATTTGCCCAAGTCTTTTCAGATTTAGGCCCTGTTCTGCTTTACTATTCAACAAATCTGGCTTCTCCTAATTTCATTTTATGTCTCTGCTCTAAGCTCACCTGGCCACTAAAGAAATAGTGGCTTTACCATGTTCTTAAGGTCCCATCAAGACCTCAAGTACACTTTACCTAAGATCTTTTACACCATCAGATCCTACCTTGTCTCCAGTGTTTTTACAAGACTCTGCTCTGTTCTAACTCTGACTCATCCCTTTCTCTGATTCTCCTCTTAATTTGTTATCTCTTTCTCATTTGGAGGCCCAGAACCTACCTGTCTTTCACTGGTGCCCAATCTCTCCCAACTGTGTAGAGTATGACTGCCAAAATAGCAGATGTAAGCGCAGAAATTTCCAAACAAGAGTATGAGGTATAAGTGTAAGACATGCAAACTGGAGAGTTAGATGGGAGAAAGTCTTCTCCGTTCCCCCCACCCCAAATTAATTTAGGCCTAAAAAGTCTAGTAAGGACCTGAATTTAATATAATTGGATTTGTCTCAAATGCAGATGCTTAGGAAGAAAAATGCAAATGGCCATTTATTAGAGTAATGAAATTAAGCAGAATGCTAACATGCAGGGCTGACAGGGATGAGGGGAAATGAGTGCTTTCATGTAAGATTAGTGGAAATGTCAAGGAGTATGCATTTTGGGGAAAGTAACTTGGCAATATCTATTGAAATTTAAAAGGTGCATACCTTTAACCCAACAATCTCATTTTAACAAATATTTATTTAGTGCCTCATCTGTGTTAGGAGCAATGAAAACCATATTGAGCAAAACAGACAAGTCCTGACCCTTATGGAGCAAGTATTCATGAAGGAGACAGATAAATTAATCAAATCACCAAGGAGATGAATGTTACTAAACCACAACTGTGATGCATGTTACGAAGGAAGTGTACATGATGCATGTACACGGGGGACCTAATCACGTCTGCAGGGCAAGAAAGGCCTCCCTGAGGAAGGGAGATCAAAGAATGAATAGGAGTACACTCGATAAAAGAGAGGACAGTAGGAGTTAACTGTGTAAAAAGAAGGGAAAATATTCTAGGCAGAGAGAACAGCATGCAGAATAATTGCTACAATTTTTTCATTTCTCACCATGCCCAACCCTACCACCTTGGTCCAACAAGCCAAGCTCATTCCATACTAGGGTCTTTGCAGTTTCTGTTCCCTTTGCCTGGAAGGCTATTCCTCATGATCTCTGCATGGTTGGCTACCTTTTAATTGAAATCCTTACCTCAAGAGAGGTCTCTTTAGAGAGGCCTTCCCTGCTCACCCAATAAGGAGCATCCAGTTAGTCATTCTCTTTTATATCACCTTAAATTTATTCTCAGCATAGAAATTAACAATTATCACTATCTAATAAACTGTCTTGTTTACGTTTGTGTTTGTTTTTTTGGTGTGCCTTCTCGCATTTTAGTCCTCTAGAATGAAAGCACCATTAGAAGCAGAAACCTTGCCTGTCCATCCCAGAGCCTTGACATAAACAAATAAAGATGTTCTGTAGATGGAGGGAACACGGCAGAACACTGGAGGAATTGAAAGAAGGCTGGTGTGGCTGAAAGGCAGAAAGTGAGGAGGGAAGGTCAATCTGGCTATAAATGGAAACTTGATTACAGAGGGGCAAGAGTAGGTAGATAAAGATAGAACTTAATTAGGAAGACATGACAGTGGCAAGAGATGGTTGTAGCATGAATTAGTTGGGTAGCAGTGGAGATAGGGAGAAATTGATGAATTGAAGAAACATTTAGGGGTAAAACCATGCTTGGTGATGAATTATATATGGGCAGGTATTTCTATTGTGCAACTTTTTGGATGGCAGTACCATTCAATAAAATAGAAATTACTGGGGAGGACTATGTTTGATGGAATTATGAGTTTGATTTCAGATAAAATGAGTTTGCGGCAGTAGGAGTCATGGGTCTAGGATAATGAAGAGAGGTATGGAGTAGAAAAGTAAATCAAAAGTAATCTAAAAAGTAATAAACATGTTGCAATATACATGGTTCTGGAATCCAGAGAGTCAAGGGTGAAGATATAAATATGGGTGCCATTCCTGTATACATGGTAATTAAAGCCTTGGTCATTGATGAGGTTGTCTAGAGGTAAAATATAATATGCAAAGAAAAGAGTGCGTAGACTGAGCTTGAGGAGGTTGCATTAACGAAGAGGTGGTGGTGAAGTAGACTTAGAAGGAACAACAAAAGATGTAGGAGGAAAAGCAGAGAACCTTCCAAGGAACAGAGAGGATGGTTGAAAGTGTGTTAAGGAAAAGCAACGTCTCACTGGCTCCAACGTCATGCTGGTTATGGTGACCTTAGCAAGAACTAGTCTGTGGAGAAATATATCTTACATACATGCTACACAACCACATAAAGCTACATATTATTCCCTGAAATAGTGTTTTCAGTAGCGTAAAAGAAAAACATCTATGTTTAACAATTTAAATATCAATGGAAAATACCTACAAAGATTATGATACACCCATACAATGGAATGCAATAGTTACTGAAAGTGAGGAAATCTATGTATGATGATATGGAATATGTCCAGATATATAAGGGGAAAACCTATGTTATAGATCGATATGGCTAGCCTGATCCATTTCTGTAAAACTTGTGTAGATAGATTGATTAATATAGCTGTATGAAAGGGAAAATTGAAAAGAATTTGTAGCACCGAATTATAAACAGAGGGCTCTTCTTGGACTGCTAATAAATGGTGGGAGCAGGAGGATAGGGATGGGGTGAAATTTAAATGGTGGGATTATGGACACTTCTTCTGTGTATCTCAATTTAAAAAAAAATGGTGATGTGCTAAACCTCCTTTTTACTTTGTGATGTAAAAAGATATTTTTTAAAAATCTAAACCAATATAAAAGCTGAATCTATAAAATAACTGCTTCCAGAAGTATGTCAGAGAAATGGATAACGTCACATAGGCCAAGAAAGTTCAACTGACACATTCACTAATTGGAGCCTCTTTTGAAGTACAAAACAATTATTTTATGATTTTAAGTCAAATGCTGGACATACCCAAAGTGGTAGCCTTCCTTAATAAATGCTTCTTTATCTAATATGAATTCCCATATTTTGTACAAACTTATCATAGATCTATGCTCAGTAAGCACTTCCTTGGATTAAATAGTTTTGTTCAGTTTATTTTTAAAATTAATGAATAGATTCTATTTTAAAGGAAGCAATGATGAGGAATAGTCCAAGATTCATGGTCTTATTAATTTTCCTTTTCTTTGGCATATGTATGGTGTGTGTATATCTGTGGGTTTTTAGGGGATGTATACACATACAAATGTACATTATATATCTATTTATATTGTGTATATACAGTTGACCCTTGAACAACATGGGTTTGAACTACATGGGTCCACTTATACATGAATTTTTTAAATAGATGCATACTATAGTATTATAAAAATAATGTTTATTCTTCCCTGTTGGGGGCTGAAACATAATGTGCAAACTGAGACTGTTTTTAAAAAATCTTTATATACATATATCTACATAGTTGTATATGAAACTATAAATTGATTAGTTTATACATTAGTCCCAAACAGAATTCTCAATATTTACTTATTCATATAAGTAAGTCATATATATAAATATATATTACAAAGCTTAGGCAGATGTGACATATAAGATATTTTAAGAAGTTTCTTTTAACATGTAAGCACTTTAATTTTAATAAAAAGGAATATGTCACTAATGGCATATTGTTATTTACTGTTTTAATTAATATAATTCAAAAATCAGGATGAATGAATTATAGAACCTTCTTAAAATGCTATAAATGCATTCTAAATATATTAGAAAATATTTTCCATAAGTTGCATTTAGTATCATGAATGGATCATTTACAAAATGTGTAAAACAGCCTTGACCGAAGTCTGCTAAATTTGCATACTTTCTAACTTAAGAGTAACTTAACTTGAATCACTCTCCATAGTTAAAGCATCTAAAACATGCAAAAAAAAGGAAGCAAGAAAGGACTTTAATGATAGAGAAGTTAAAATTTTTTTCTCATTTCTGTATAATTCACTAAGACTCCATCCGTCTTTACCATATGATGTTTATACTTTGGATATAAATATAATTTATAATCGTAGTGTATGAAGCACCATAGAAGCACACACACAGAGTAATTGAATTTTTAAAAAGACATAAAAGTAAATATTGATTTCTGATAATACATAATACCTAAGACTCATCTTGAATATATGAATATAATTGTTTCGTTAGGCATCCTTACACTGTAGCTCTTGCAAGCCAAACTACTATTTCAAGCACAAAATCTCAAACATACTTTTGTAAAATTCTGAAATGTTTAGAAACTCAACACTAAAGCCTAATTTTAAACACAAGTCTTGCATATGCCTGTGAGTTGCTGAACTGAAATACTAAAGAAATTTCTCTTCCATCATCCTGCCTTTAGACAATGTGTAGCTAATCATCCCAAAGCCATTAGATGCTATTTTATTTTTAAATGTCTCAGTCATGACGATTTCACAACCTCCCTTGTAATCCATTCCTGTACTTAAAGTTCTTTTTTCTCAGGAAGCCCTTCTCTAGGGTAAACTAGGAGGAAACAGTAAAACAGACCTAAAAGGACTTTAAAATATTCATTCTTCTTTAAAAAAAAAAAAAAGATAGATATTCTCTTAGGGAATTTCACTGTCCTAAGCCAATTAAGAGAGAGTCATCTTGAGCAGGTAGATCAAAGTCTTACGGAACTGCACCTCTGGGATGGCCCTTTCCTCTCACGGTGGCTCCAGAGCCAGGCAGTCATCCCAAAGAGCTTTCCTAGACAGAATCCCAAGGCTGTTCCAAGTTTGCGGCATCTCCCTTGGCTGGGCTCAAGCATCTGCCCTCTCAGGCTTTTCCTGCCTCTTTTGGTCTCCCCTACCTTCACTGTGAACCCAGAGATCTCATTACCATGAAAAACAAGCAAGAGAAAACACCCTGCAAGTGTAAAGCATTATAGGATTTTAATGTCTTGTTTATACGGTCCCCAGGTATGCCCCCAACATTTCACCTTTCTGCTCTGTGTGACTCCTTCCACTACTGACTACCTGATGTACATTTATAAACCCCTGGATTTGGGAATTATTTCTAGAGGGCCCTGTTCTATCCCAATCAGATAGGCAAACCCCAGCAAACCCGATTACCATTTATTATCATATTAATATATCACCACTCTTACATTTGCAAGTTAAAAAAAAGATACTTTCCTGAGATAAGATCTTACCATAAATACACTTGGTAAGCCAGAGGGGAAGATTATTTTTGTTCAAAAAGGTGGGTCTCATTAATATTTTACTCATGGCAATGAGAAACTAAGGAAAGAAAGCATTATCTTTGTAAAAGGCATTAATGTGTCCATGGAAAATGCTACAACGTAGTATACTGAGAGCTGTTTGTTAAACTTAGTGTGCATTTTATTCCTTTTTAACTTCTGGTTTAGTGTTAATTCCTATTCTATTTGTACGTTAAAGAAAGCAAAGTTAGTTATATCATTCTCAGTGCTAATAAAATTGATGGTGAAAAATCTGACAAAGAAAACAGACGGTCCTCCTAAGACCCATCAAATCTCTCTATCTGCAGCCAGGCCTTGTTTCCCGGATCCTACATGTTTTATTGTTTAATGTAACTGATGACTTATATATCATGGACACAATAGAAATGCCAGACTAATTTTTACTGGAAGGGCATTCTCTCACACTCATGTTACTTGTTCATTATAATTTAGAACAGTCAGATGACAGATTTCCGAGCTGCAGATAAGTAGAATATCTGAGTTCTAGCCCCAGATTTACTATCAAAAAACCCAGGGCAAACCACTCAATATCTCTTAATCGTATTCTAATTCAGTAGGTCTAGAGTGGTGATTCTGCATTTCTAACAGACTCATTTGATGCTGATGCTGGTTCTCAGATCACACTTAGAGCAGCAAGACCTTAGGATATCTGACTCATGTGTGTAGATAAAAGCAGTTGTACTTATTATTACACAGTACAACTGCATGAGTAAAATAATAGGTGAGAAAATATTTGGAAAGTAAAGAACTATGTAAATGGGAAGTTTTATGAAGATATTAGCACCTTGCTTTTGAAACAAACTCAATGTGAAAATCTAACTTTGCAAAATAGATCAATAATTAAGAAATAATATACTTTTCTTGATGATTCTTTGCTTTATAAGAGATGTCAAGATGATATTTCTTCAGTTATTGTATCTGCTAATGTATTTAAGGTGATTCAACACTTAAAAATTACATTTAATGCATGGCTTCTCATGAGCACAAATATCTCATAAAACTCTATGCCAATAATTTACCATAAATGTAAGTCATAGGTCCAGTCAGATTCTATTTAATACCTAGATTCAGTTTCTGTCTATCTGATCTAAAGTCTTAATAGAACTCAATTCAAAGAACTAATTTGACTGTTTTTTCTCTACTGAGTGGATAAATGGCAGCTGCAGCATTTTGTGTATGTAAAGAGAGTGTGCGTTTATTATTGGACTGAAAGAATTAACACTGGCCAGAGCAGTTAATGTACCACACTAGGAATAATTAATAATTTCTATTTTAGAAAAATAAAAGATTTTAGTGACTCACCAAGGCAATATCTCTTTGTTAGTCTGCAAAATTTCTTTATATCAATTTTAAGCCTATAGGTAGTCCAAGCCAGAACTTATAGTAAGATATTAAAAAAAAATAGCTCAAAATTTGTGAACCATATGAAGCTAAAATCTAGGCTGATGAAGAAAATAAGAGAGCACTGAGTGAGTGCGAGTGTATCTGTGTGTGTGTTAATGTGAGGACTGGTTTTTGCCAAGCACTGTAGGTCCTACAAAGTTACACTGAGCCAATAAATCAATAGAAACAGTACACGGATCACTAAGACCGGTAAGCAGAGAAAATGGAATAAAACCACAGATGTCTTGGATATCAAGGACCAGGAATTGGCATGAAGTATTTATTAAGCTATATCTAAAAATTACACCATCAGTTTGAGTGATTTTGTGATTTGGCCTCTGAAGAGAAAAACAAAAATAAAAGTAAAAATAAACCCAGTTCTTATTAAAATTATTGTATAGTGAAGAAAAGAAAAGGTTCCCACAAGTTGTAATTTAAAGAAGAAAAATATATACAGTACATCTTTGCTGCCCTAACTGATCTGAATAGCAATAACCTGGCACTTTCATATTACTCCCTTTTTTCCAGTAAGTAATTGGTCAGTTGGAAACATTTTGTAAAACATGGTCTTTTCTTTTTCTGATGTTAATGGCTCCTTGTTTATATGACTGTATGTGGCATTGATTATAAGGACATTTGTTGGATTCTAGTTTTATACTTATACATTTATAGGAACACATCAAGTATTAGGAGATACTCTATATATTTTCTCAATTTATTGAGTAGTAAAACCAGGAACAAAGAAATGAGAGAAGTCAGAGATTAGATGACAAAGTAGTGGCTTTGATTGAATCCAGTTCAGGAAGACAGTTAACTGCTTCCAAAAGTATTTATAAGAGTCCTGACCATAAACTGTGTATTTGAGCCATATTTACTAGGTATTAAAAACTGCTTGATATACATATATGTTCAGTGAACAGCAGCACTATTCACAACAGCCAAAAGGAGGAAACAGCCCAAATGTCCATCAATAGGTAAATGAATAAACAAATTGTGGTAGGTATATACAGTGGAATATTATTTAGCCAGAAAAAGGAGTGAAATACTGGTACATGCTACAATGTGGATAAACCTGAAAAGTATTATGATAAGCGAAAGAAGCTACATGAAAAAGGTCACATTTTATATGAAATGTCCAAAATAGATAAATCCATAGACACAGAAAGCAGATTAGTGGTTAATAGGGGTAGGGAGAGAAGACAATTCAGACTGATGGCTTAACAGGTATGGGGTTTCTTTCTGGAGGGGCGAACATATTTTAGAACTAAGAGGTAGTGGTTGTACAACATTATGAATATACTAAATGCACTAAATTGTTTACTCTAAAATGCTTAATTTTATGTTATGTGAATTGCACCTCTATAAAAACCATTTGAGAATGAACAAAAGTAAGAATAATTATCACTCAGTGCCTAGTCAGCAGAGAGCCTGAGTGACAGTAAGTGTTCAATAAACATTCACTGAGCAATGAATGAATAATAAGATTATAATTCTCTTGCTAGATGGTCTGTTTTCAGAAAGCCATTGTTCAGATTTTTAGATTTCTCCCCCCGTCTAGAAACAGTAGAACCAGAAAATAGCATGAAAATCATAGAATTTAGAAGGGGAAATGTTAAATGACAGATAGTCTAACCTGGTTACTGTATGAGGCCCACAGGTGTGACTCACTGTAATTAGGTAACAGCCAGTTAGTCTCACTAGGCCAGAATCTGAGGCTCCAGACTTCTTGTTCTCTCTTTGCTACTCCTCACTGCTTCAGCCATGACCCAAGATCCCTGAGAAGGGTGGAGCCTGGGGGAAGAGGAAAGAGTTGACCAGACAACAGCTGTAATGAAGTTAGTTTACTCTGTGGATCAGGACTCAGGCTATATTTGGGTGTGGAGGGAACACAGCTGTACTAAAAAGAGGAAAAACAAAGTGGGTGGTAAATAAATTATCAAAAGTATAAAATGCAAATATCCCAATGGTTGATGCAATTCTATTCCCAGTGGGCAAATATCTAGAATTGTAACTCTTTTTCATAAGGGAGTTTAATATTGCTTAAAAGGAGAAAGAGGGAGGTAGGTCCCATTCAAAGCCAAGGAAAATACATACATGTACACTTCATAAATTTATTAGAATTATTTGAAATTTGATAGAATTTTAGGATAAAGGTCTACTCTAAGAAATTTGGCTAAGAATAGTACTTATATGCTCATATTTTGTAATAATGTGATTTGCTTGAAAGTGAGTTCTTTTTTTGATTCTTATCCTTAAAGAATTTCCATTTTCAAAAAGCCAACATGAGGCTTTTCTTATGATAGTTCAGTGACAAGAGATAGAAATTGTCATTAAAAGATATACCAGAAATTTGCTTTTTTAATGTTAAAAAAAAGTGAATCAAGCTTGCAGATTGTGTTGAGATGTGAGTGTGTGTGTGTTAAAGTTCAGTGCTGATTGAAATGTGCCAAGGACTGTAATAAGAACTGGCTTACGGCCAAGTGCCTTTGGTTTTAGAGAAGGCGAGCACGAGCCAGAGAATGCTCTCAGTACTGGTAGGAGGTTATTTGAAGTTGAGGTGGTCAGTGTATTTGATGCCCAGGAGCAGAGAGAAACAATGGTTCTCTGATAATTAGGATAGTAATCCCAGCAGGGAAGCCCTATCACCTTTGTTTCTCTCAGACAGAAGCGTCTCCAGGTTATGGCTTAATCTTGTGAGTACTCTAACTTGGAGAAATCATGATATCTTTGGTACTATGCTGCGAGCTGACCCATGCTTACTTTGCAAACTCCTTCTTCCATAAACAGACATTACAGAAGGTGAAATTCTATGACTTGATCCTTGTTCAAAGCATCTAATAAACCATATCAGCAATAACACTGCAAAATCACTAAGATGAATGCACATTTCTTGTCAGTATACTTATATATGTTTAATTCTCTTAATTTTCTGTCCTTTATTCTTTTTTTCTTTTAATATCTTTCTTTTTTTTAATGTAAAGTCAATTGATTCCATTTTCTGTTTCCTCAAGCCCTCCTTTCCTCTCTACTCTATTAGAATACTTTTCCAGGCCTGATGGTGTAATTGTACATACAATTTCTTATCCTGGCGCTTTCTAACAATAAATATCAAGATCGAAGTTAAAGTCCCATTTGCAGGATTTTTTTTTTCATGTCATAGACACTCAGCACAAATCTGACCTTTTCCTAGGCCTAATGCCTATGTTGGTTTTTATTTCTATCATTTATAGTCCTGTTTCTATGACTTTCTTTATTGATCTGACCCTCCTCTTTTTTTACTGAGAAAAATTCAGTTTTTACTATTAAAGATTCTTTTGACAGTGCTGTAAAACTCACACTTTAGTGATTTACATATGCTCCTAACTTAGTGATATTATTTGAATTCAACAATTTTTAACAATTAATTCACCTCCAGTTTCTGCAAATTCAACTCTTATACAGAGCCAGATCTCTTCATTGCTCAGGGAGCAGTCACCTAAGCCTTTGGGCATAACAGAACAAACATATTGATGTCTCTTAGCAGTTACTCATGTCTAGACTTTGCTCCAGAATCTCCTTAGTACTTCAGCTGAGCCTGAAATCTCTAGTGGGATAAGCTAAGTTCTCTATTGCAGATAATTTTCTGACTCACAGTAAACAAGAAAATGTTGGGTGGAAAGATGCCATGACAGCAGAAACAAATGTTAGTGGGGAATACTGCAAAAGCAGCCTCTTATAGGCAACAAGTTCAGGAAACAATGAACAGTAAGACGGCAAACACCGCAGACTCACTGTGCTTAGAGAGGCTGCTGGGTTTTACATATGCTTTGTGTTTAGCCTAGATTTGTGATGAGGCCTTTAATATGCTCAGGGAAACTGCTGAATATTTTTTTTAATTGAAAACTTTATATGTGAATATTCCAGTGAAGGATAACAAAAACACTGGATTTGCAGAAATTCTTTTCTACTAAGAGATCAAATACTCTAATACACAATACAGACAAGGACAGGTTACTAAAAGGAAAACTGAGAAGCCTAGAGAAGTACATTGAGTTGACAAAGCAAGTCAGTGGCCAAGATGGAACTAAAATTTAAGTCTTTACTTATTTCAGAGAGTTGAAAATTATTTGATGAATGTGGAAATATAAAAGTGGAATATAAAAGTAATTGGCTAGACAGAGATTCAGAACAAATGCATTCAACCAAGCTACTGTTTAATGTCTGCAATATAGGAAAACTAGTATCTGACATATTTCATAAATATTTGGCATTAAGATTTTATAAAGGCATAACACATTAAAGAGATATAAAAGTTTATAATGCACAAGAGCCTTTTTATATTTAAAAAATAAGTCTATCACAGTGCTTGTCATATTTTATGCAGAGTATTACACAGCTTGTTGAAGCCAAGAGAATCCTACGTGTTTTTTTTAATAAACTGCACATAAGTTTATTAAGTCAACATTACAAACCATGTTCAAAGCCAAAACATAAAGTTCCCGTTTCAATTAGATATACTAACTCAATCTCTGAAGACCTGCACATTTCCTCATGTTCTAAAACAGGGGTTGGCAAACTTCTTCTGAAAAGGACCAGAAAATAAATATTTTAGGCTTTGCAGGCCTTACAATCTCTGTTGCAAACACTCAAAGCAGCCATAGATAATATGTAAACAGATGAGTACAGCTATGTTCTAATAAAGTTTTATTCATGGACACTGATATTTGAATTTCACATAATTTTCACATGCTATGAAATACTGGTCTTTGATTTGTTTCTCTCCAACCATTTAAAAATGCAGAAACCATTCGTAGCTGCAGGACACATAAAAAACAGAAGCAGGCCAGTTTTGACCCATGCACCATAGTTTTCCAACCCCTGCTCCAAAATATGTATTTTTTAATACTTATTTAATTTTTAGGTTGAATATTCTCTCAATGACAGTGCCAGCAAAAGTATAATGAAAACTACAGCCTTATATGGAATTACTCTAAGAGGCTAACAGTGGAAAAGAACTGAAATTTAAGATAACAATAACATTACAGAGAAGAGAATGAGACATTTATGTCATTACGTAAATGCATAACATAAGATAATCTTTACTTAACATAAATTGCAGACTGTTTGAGCAAATTACTAATTCAGTGTAAATGAGCTGGCTGTATAACTGGTTACTTGACATTCAGCTATTTTGCATATGTTTAATAACATTTTATTTTTGGTTAAGAATTAAACACATAAAATTTAACATTTTTAAACAAATCCTTTGGGAAACCATTGGCTTCTTAAAAATTATAGTAAAAAGGTAAAATAGCCATAAGTGATAGAACCCTAAATAAGTTCCAATTATTCAAATTTTAATTACCTAAAATGGGGCTATGTCTTGTGAAGTATATATTTCATTAAAATTTATCTAGCTTCGTCAAATTTCCAATTATTAGATGAATTCAGTAATTCAATCACTCTATCCTTGACCCATGATTACCTCGGGAATTACTTACTATTTTAACAGACTTTTAGAGGTTACCATTTATTACATTTTTGATTTATCAAAATCTGATATTTATTGCTACTTTTACCCTATTCCCAGAAAATGCTAGAATCTTAGAACAATTTACCAATATTTTATCTCTCCTAATATACTATTGTTGTGTATTTTTCTGCATACTATAAGGACCAGAAGTCTTTATTATTTCTGTTTATGCAATAAATACTCATTTATATTTACCCAAATGTTTAAATCTCTTTGCTTTCACTGCTATCTACATCTCCAATTGGGATCATTTTTTTCTACCCAAAGAATACCCTATAGTATTCCCTTTAGTGTAGATGTGCTTGTGACTAATTCTCTCAGTTTTTGTTTGTCTGAAAGTGTCTTTATTTCCCCTTAATTATGGAAGAATGCTTTCACTGCATATGAATGTCTAGTTTGGTTGTTATTTTCTTTCAGTGCCTTGAACTTATTATACCATTGTCTTCTGCCTTCCATTGTTTTTTTTTTTGGCTGCCTTGGGTCTTTGTTGCTGTGCGCAGGCTTCCTCTAGTTGCGGTGACACGGGCTACTCTTCATTGTGGTGCACGGGCTTCTCACTGCCGTGGCTTCTGCACGGGCTCTAGGCGCGCAGGCTTCAGTAGTTGTGGTACGCGGGCTCTAGAGCTCAGGCTCAGTAGTTGTGGCACACGGGCTTAGTTGCTCCACGGCATGTGGGATCTTCCCAGACCAGGGCTTGAACCCGTGTCCCCTGCATTGGCAGGAGGGTTCCTAACCACTGCGCCACCAGGGAAGCCTGCCTTCCATTGTTTCTGTTTAGAAGTTAGCTGTTGGCTCTTAGTCTAGTTATTGCTCCTTTGAAAGCAATCTGTCTTCTTTTCCTCTGGCTGTTTCCTCCACACCCCTGGCTAATTTAAAATTTTTTTTCTCTTTTTCTTTCCTTTTCAGAAAATTTTCTGTGATGGACCTGGCTGTGCATTTCTTTTGGTTTATCCTGTTTAGAGTTTGTAGGAAGTTATGAATTTTAAACTTATCTTTCATCAGTTTTTGGACATTTCTCAGCTATTACCTCTTCCAATATGTCTCTTCTTAGTTTCTCTCCTCTACTTCTGGGATTCAACTGTACATATATATGGGTTTTTTTTCACAAATCAACCTTTATGATTCTTACCCTTTCACCTATAATTTCAATCCTTTTGACTCTTTGTGCTTTATTCTCAATAGTTTCTTTTGTTCTAATGTGTCTAATCTGAGTTTTAATTCCAGCTATTCATTTTTCATTTCTAGGTTATATTTGGTAACATTTTCAAGTATTTTTTGTTGTGTATCTCCAAAAACTTTCAATATTGTCTTTTACCTTCTTGAATATGGTAAACATATTTATTTTAAAGTCTATTCTGATAAACCTAATGGACCCTAGGGCCTGTTTCTGTTCTCTATTGTTCCTGCTGGTTCTCAGTTATGTTGTCATGTTTCCTTGTGTACCTGGTTATTTTTTATTGTGCGCTAGACACTGTACTTGAAAACACTTATAGAGGGGAGTTGATCAAGATGGTGGAGTAGGAGAATGCTGAGCTGACCCCTCTCCCCATGAACACATCAAAAATACATCTAGGGACTTCCCTGGTGGTCCAGTGGTAAATAATCTGCCTTCCAATGCAGGGGACCTGGGTTTGATCCCTGGTCAGGGAACTAAGATCCCACATGCAACGGAGCAACTAAGCCTGCACACCACAACTACTGAGCTCACACACCTCAACTAGAGTGCCCATGCACCCTGGAGCCTGCACACCACAACTAGAGAGAGAAAACCCACATGCCACAACTAGAGAGAAGCCCATGCATTGCAACAAAGACCTGACACAGCCAAAAATAAAAATAAAAATAAAGTAAATAAATATATATATTTTTATAGACTTTTACTTTTTTTTTTTAAGTATTTGTTTATTTATTTATTTATGGCTGTGTTGGGTCTTCGTTTCTGTGCGAGGGCTTTCTCTAGTTGTGGCAAGCGGGGACCACTCTTCATCGCGGTGCGCGGGCCTCTCACTATCGCGGCCTCTCTTGTTGCGGAGAACAGGCTCCAGATGCGCAGGCTCAGTAATTGTGGCTCACGGGCCCAGCTGCTCTGCGGCACGTGGGATCTTCCCAGACCAGGGCTCGAACCCATGTCCCCTGCATTGGCAGGCAGACTCTCAACCATTGCGCCACCAGGGAAGCCCTAAATAAATATTTTTAAAAAAGAAAAGTGTTAAAAAAAAAAAAAGGAAAAAAACTCTGAAAAAAAAATCTATATGGAGCAATTCTCACTGAAAACAAACTGGAGACTGGCAGAAAGACTCTTGTACAACCAAGGCTGTAGGAAAGATGGGGTAGGAATGGAAGAAAAGTGATCAGGTTAGGACCTGTACCCCTGGAAGGAGACACAAAGAGGAGGAGGATTACACAGGTTCAGAGATCCTCCCTGGGGAGTGAGCAGTTCGAATCACATATTGGGCACCTCAGCCCTAAGGTTTGACACTGGTAAGATGAGTCCCCTTAGCCAGTTTGAAAACCAGTGGGTTTAATAGGAGGGCTATAAGAAACCCAGGCTCTACTCATGAAGAGTACACATGTGCTTGCTTACTCCCAAGAACAAGGCAGAGGAAGCAGACTGAAATAGCCTGGGACTTGTGCCAGTTCCCCAAGACCACCCCAGCAAGCAACCCAGCCCACTACAGCACCTGCTCTAACCCTAACCTCTGGCTCTGGAGCAGCTCCACACTAGCGGGAAGGCTGCTGTTTCTAAGGAGAGTATGCAGTTGCGGGGACAGAGTTGGCTCAGACCTGGTACGGCATCCAAACAAGGCAAGGGTGGTCATTACTGGTGTTTGCAAAAGTGACAAATACAAAGTAGCCTCAAGCTATGGCTGGTGTACTGGGACTGGCAATGCATGTCCTGGCCCACACTGAGTGCCCACTCTGGACCTTTTTGCTCCAGTGCTGCTTCCCTCTGGGGTGAAGGTACCATTGCTGGGGGAGGGGAGAGTGCAGTTAGAGGGAACAAAACTAGCTTGGACCCAAACCTCAGGGTTTCTGCATTAGCACCTTGGGACCTGACCATAGCCCTGATAGGTCAGTAACAGCCACTGAACATAGGAAAAGGCCCAGCTCACACCTAGCTCTGGCTCTAGCCCCTCCATCTCCAGTGCCACCTCACACCAAGGTGATAGCTGCCAGCACACAAGGGGGGAGACATGGCCAGTGCTCACTTCAGATCCAGCTCTCCCACCAAAGTAACCAGACACACATAGACCGCATAGGAATGCTCCCACACAAGGACACCCCTTCAAGACTCGGATAGGTAACTGTTTCACCTAATTTCATAGAGACAGAGAAAATTAAACAAAATGAGAAGACATATGGATTTGTTTCACTTGAAAGAACAAGAGAAAACTCCTGAAAAAACAACTAAGGAAACAGAGGTAAATAATTTACCAAATAAAGAGCTCAAAGCATTAGTAATAAGAATGTTAACTGATCTAGGGAAAAGAATAAATGACCACAGTGAGAATTTAAACTAGAAACTAGAAAATTAAAAACAAACAGAGCTGAAGAATACAATAACTGAAATGAAAAACACACTAAAATGAATTACCTACAGACTAGCTGATACAGAACACAAAAGGGATCTGAAGATAGGATAATAGATATCACCTAACAGAACAGCAAAAAGAAAAACAAATCTTAAAAAAGAGAACCATTTAAGGGACCACTAGAACAATCAAGCATACTAACATTCACATTATAGGGGTACCAGAAGGAGAAGAGAAAGAGAAAGAGATTGAAAATGTATTTGATGAATATATGGCTGAAAACTTCCCAAACCTGAAGAAGGAAACAGATATATAGGTACAGAAAGTACACAGAGTCATAAACAAGATGAATCCAAAGAGGCATACACCAAGACATATCATAATTAAAATGGTAAAAGTTAAAGATAAAGAGAATATACTAAATGGCAAGAGAAAACAAAGAGTCACATACAAGGGATCCCCCCATAAAGCTATCAAATGATTTTTCTGCAGAAGCTTTGAAGGCCAGAAGGGAGTGACATGGTATATTTAAAGTGCTGAAAGGAAAAGAGCTACAATCTAGGAAATTCTACACAGCAAGATTATCATTCGGAATTGAAGGAGAGATAAAGAACTTTTCAGACATGTGAAAATTAAAAGAGTTCATCAATACTAAACCAACCCTAAGAGAAATGTTAAAGGGTCTTCTTTAAGTAGAAAAGAAAACGCTACAACAAGAAGTAAGAATTTATAGAAAAGGAAAAATCCCACTAGTACAGGCAAATATATAGTAAAGGCTGTGGATCAACCACTTAAATAAGAGAGTAAAAAGATTAACACATTTTTGACTGGAGACGGATTACGGCCACAGGCGTTAGTTTCTGCAAAAATTCCCCGTCAATAGTGTGTTAAAAGACAAAAATTATAAAATCACCTATAACTACAGCAAACAGTTAAGGGATAAAAATGATGTTATAAAATAGGACATGAAAAACACAAAAAGTAGGGAGGGGAGTAAAAAATGTAGATCATTTAGAACCTGTTTGAACTTAAATGAGTATAAAGTTACAACAAGTAGAATAGTTATAGGTCAACATATATGAACCCCATGGTTACCACAAATCAAAAACCTACCACAGATACACAAAAACTAGAGAGAGAGGAACAGAAGCATACCACCAAAGAAAATCATCAAATCACAAGGGAGGAAACTAAAAGAAGAAGAAAAGAAGAGAGAAGAACTACAAAAATAACCAGAAAACAAGTAACAAGATGGCAATAAGTACATACCTATCAATAATCACTTTAAATGTCAATGGACTAAATGCTCCAACAAAAGACATAGGGTGGCTGATTAGATAAAAAAACAACACCCATCTATATGCAGCTTATAGGAGACTCACTTCAGAACTAAAGACACACAGACTGAAAGTGAGGGGATGGAAAAATATATTCCATACAAATGGAAATGACAAGAAAGCTACAGTAGCAATATTCCTATCAGACAAAGTAGATTTTTTTTTTTAATTTTATTTATTTATTTATTTATTTTTGGCTGTGTTGGGTCTTCATTTCTGTGCGAGGGCTTTCTCTAGTTGCGGCAAGTGGGGGCCACTCTTCATCGCGGTGCACGGGCCTCTCACTATCGCAGCCTCTCTTGTTACGGAGAACAGGCTCCAGACGCGCAGGCTCAGTAATTGTGGCTCACAGGCCCAGTTGCTCTGCGGCATGTGGGATCTTCCCAGACCAGGGCTCAAACCCGTGTCCCCTGCATTAGCAGGCAGATTCTCAACCACTGCGCCACCAGGGAAGCCCCAGACAAAGTAGAGTTTTAAAACAAAGTCTATAACAAAAGATAAAGAAGGGCATTATAGGGATTTCCCTGGTGGCATAGTGGTTAAGAATTCACCTGCCAATACAGGAGACACGGGTTCGAGCCCTGGTCCGGGAAGATCCCACACGCCACAGATAAACTGAGCCCGTGCGCCACAACTACTGAGCCTGTGGTCTAGAGCCCACGAGCCACAACTACTGAGCCCATGTTGCCACAAATACTGAGCCCACGTGCCACAACTACTGAAGCCCGCACACCGAGAGCCCGTGCTCCACAACAAGAGAAGCCACTGCAATGAGAAGCCCACGCACCACGATGAAGAGTAGCCCCCGCTCGCTGCAACTAGAGAAAGCCTGTGCATAGCAAAGAAGACCCAACACAGCCATAAATAAATAAATAAATAAATAAATAAATAAATAAATAAATAAATAAATAAATAAAATTAAAAAAAAAAAGAAGGGCATTATATAATGAGAAAGGGATTAATACCAGAAGAGATATTTAACATATATGTGCATTAACATATATGCACCTAATATAGGAGCACTAAATATATAAAGCACATATTCACAAACATAAAGAAAGAAATTGACAATAATACAATAATTGAGAAATTTGACACCTCATTTACATAACACCTCATTTACATGACAGATCATCCAGACAGAAAATCAATAAGGAAACAGTGGTCTTAAATGACACAATAGACAAGTTGGTCTTAGTAGATATCTACAGGACATTATATTCAAAAACAGTAGAATATACATCCTTTTCAAGTGTACATGGAACATTCTCCAGGATAGATCACATGCTAGGTCACAAAACAAGCCTCAACAAATTTAAGAGGATAGAAATTATATCGAGCAATTGTTCCAACCACAATGGTATGAAACTAGAAATAAATTACAGGAAGAAAAATGGGAAAAACACAAACACATGGAGACTAAACAACATGCTACTAAAAACCAATGGGTCAATGAAGAAATCAAAGAGGAAGTCAGAAAATACCCCCAGACAAATGAAAATAAAAACACAACTTTCCAAAATATATGGGTCTATGCAAAAGAAGTCCTAAGAGGGAAGTTTATAGTGATACAGGCCCACATCAAGAAACAAGAAAAATCTCAGACAACCTAACATACCATCTAAAGGAATTAGAAAAAGAAGAACAAAGTCCAAAGTCAGCAGAAGGAAGGAAATAATGAAGATCAGAAAAGAAATAAGAAATAGAGACCCCCCCCCGAAAAAACAATATAAAACATCAATGAAAACAAGAGCTGTTTTTC
Source organism: Eubalaena glacialis (assembly GCF_028564815.1). Classification (NCBI taxonomy): domain Eukaryota; kingdom Metazoa; phylum Chordata; class Mammalia; order Artiodactyla; family Balaenidae; genus Eubalaena; species Eubalaena glacialis. The sequence goes on along the minus strand of NC_083716.1, from coordinate 161,620,576 downwards.
TGAAAAGCTAAACAAAATTAATAAGCCTTTAGCCAGGCTCATTAAGAAAAAAAGAGACAGGACCCAAATAAACAAAACAAGAAATGAAAGAGAAGAAATTACAACTGATATCACAGACATTGAAAAAATCATAAGGGGGGACTTCACTGGTGGTCCAGTGGTTAAGACTCCGTGCTCCCAATGCAGGGGGCACGGGTTTTATCACTGGTTGGGGAACTAAGATCCTGCATGCTAAATGGCACAGCCAAAAATAATAAATAAATAAGGGAATACTATGAACAGTTATATGTCAACAAACTGGATAACCTAGAAGAAATGGATACATTTCTAAAAACATACAATCTCCCAAGACTGAATCAGGAAGAAATAGACAATATGAACAGATTGTTTACCAGTAACCAAATTGAATCAGTAATCAAAAAACTCCCAACAAACAATAGTCCAGGACTAGACAGCTTCACAGAGGAATTCCACCAAACATATAAAGAAGAGCTAATACCTATTCTCAAACTATTCCAAAAAAATTGAAGAGAAGGGAACACTCCCAAATTCATTCTACAAAGGCTCCATTACCCTGATACCAAAATCCGACCATGACACTACAAAAAAAAGAAAATTACAGGCCAATGTCTCTGATGAATACAGATGCAAAATGCCTCAACAAAATATTAGCAAACCAAATTCAACAGTATATAAAAGGATCATACACCATGATCAAGTGGGATTTATTACAGGGATATAAGGATGATTCAATATCTTCAAATCAACCAATGTGATACACCACATTAACAAAAAGACAGATAAAAGTCACACTATCATCTCAATAGAAGCTAGAAAAGCTTTTGGCAAAATTCAACATCTATTCATGATACAAACTCTCATCAGAGTTGTTAAACCAGGGACTATATCTTAACATAATAAAGGCCATATATGACGAACCCACAGCTAACATAATATTCAATGGTGAAAAGCTGAAAGATTTTCCTCTAAAATCAGGAACAAGATAGGGATGCTCATTCTCACCACTTCTACCTAACATAGTATTGGAAGTCCTAGCCACAGCAATCAGACAAAAAAAGAAGTAAAAGACATCCAAATTGGAAGGGGGTAAATAAAACTGTCACTGTTTGCAGACAACATGATCCTATATATAGAAAACCCTAAAGTCTCCACCCAAAAGCTATTATTAGAACTAATACATGAATTTAGTAAAGTTGCAGGATACAAGATTAGTATACAGAAATCTGTTGCTTTTCTATACACTAATAATGAACTATCAGAAAGAGAAAGCAAGAAAACAAACCAGTTTAAAATCACACTAAAAAGAATAAAATAACTAGGAATAAACTTAACCAAGGAGGTAAAATACCTATACTCTGAAAACTATAAGACATTGATGAAGAAAACTGAAGGTGATACAAAGAAATGGAAAGCTATCCCATTTTCATGGATTGGAAGAATTAATATCGTTAAAATGCCCCTACAACCCAAAGAAATCTACAGATTTAATGCAATCCATATCAAAATACCCATAACATTTTTCACAGAATTAGAACAAATAATTCTAAATTTTACATGGAACCACAATAGATTTTGAATAGCCAAATGAAACTTGAGAAGAAGGAACAAAGCTGGAGGTATTATGTTCCCAAACTTCAGAATATATTACAAAGCTACAGTAATCAACACAGTATGGTACTGGCACAAAACCAGACACATTGATCAGTTGATCAATGGAACAGAATACAGAGCCCAGAAATAAACCCATGCACCCATGGTCAATTAATCTATGACAAAGGAGGCAAGAATATAAAATGGGGAATAGATAGTCTCTTCAAAATGATGCTGGGAAAACTGAACAGCTACATGTAAAAGAATGAAATTAGAACATTCTCTAACACCATATACAAAAATAAACTCAAAATGGATTAAGATCTAAATGTAAGAATGGAAACCATAAAACTCCTAGAAAAAAACATAGGCAAAAACTCTTTGACATAAATCATAGCAATTTTAAAAATCTATCCCCTAAGGCAAGGGAAACAAAAGCAAAAATAAACAAAAGGGACCTAATTAAACTTAAAAGCTTTTGCACAGCAAAGGAAACCATGACAAAATATAAATACAATCTACTAAATGGGAGAAAATATTTACAAATTATATGACCGATAAGGGCTTAATATTCAAAATATATAAACAGTTCATACAACTCAATACCAAAAAAACAAACAACATGATTTTAAAATGGGCAAAAGACCTGAATAGACATATTTTCCAAAGAAGACACACAAAAGGCCAACAGGAGGATGAAAAGATGCTCTCTAATCATCAGAGAAATGCAAATCAAAACCACAATAAGATATCACCTCACACCTGTCACAATGGATATCTTCAATAACAAATGTTGAAAAAGAAACAACAAAAAACAAATGTTGACAAAGATCTGGAGAAAAGGGAAACCTGGTACACTGTTGATGGAAATGTAAATTGGTGAAGCCAGTATGGAAAACAGTATGATGTTTCCTCAAAAAACTAAAAATAGAACTACCATATGATCAGCAATTCTACTCATGGGTATATATCCAAAGAAAATGAAAACACTAATTAAAAAAGATACATGCACCCCAATCCTCATAACAGCACTATTTACCATAGCCAAGATATGGAAACAACCTAAGGGTTCATCAACAAATGAATGGATAAAGAAGAATGGTATGTATACATATATATATATATTATATATATATATATATATATATATATTACAATATATATTATATAATATATATATATAATATATATATATATATATTATATAATATATATAGCATAATATCCTCAGGTCCATCCATGTTGTTGCAAATGGCAAAATGTCATTTTGGGGGAGGGGCTGAGTAACATATATATAATATATATTATATATATATATATATATATATATATATACCCCCAAATATATATATATTTCCTCCCTTGGTGGGAGGGGCTGAGTAATACATATTTCCTCCAAAACAGAAATTTTGCCATTTGCAACAACATGGATGGACCTGAGGGTACTATGCTATATATATACATATATATACATATATTTTTATATATATACACACACACATATATGTGTGTATATACATATATAGTGCAATATATATGTATATATACCACTCTATGTATATTTACCAATATATACATATATATACCATATATATATGTATATATACCATACTGTTTTCCACAGTGGCTTCACAAATTTACATTTCCATTAGCAGTGTACCAGGTTTCCCTTTTCTCCAAAAAGAAATTTTGCCATTTGCAACAACATAGATAGACCTGAGTGTATCATGTTCAGTGAAATACGTCAGTCATAGAAAGACAAATACTGTATATGTCATCACTTATATGTGGAATCTAAAAAATAATCAAACGAGTGAATATAACAAAACAGAAACAGACTCACATGTATGGAGAACAAACTAGTAGTTACCAGTGGGGAGAGGGAAGCAGGGAAGGGCAAGGTAGGGGAAGGGGATTAAGAGGTACAAACTCCTATATAATATAAATAAGCTACGAGGATATATTGTACAGCACAGGGAATGTAGCCAATATTTTACAATAACTTTTAATTTTTATAGATTTTATAAGCTATAAAAATATTGAATCACTATGTTGTACACCTGAAACTAATTTTATAAATCAACTATACTTCAGTTTAAAAAATGCTTATAGAAATAATTTGATGCCTACAATAATATTATCATACTGCATGGTGAATTTATTTTTATCTTGGCAAATTATATTTTTAAAAATCCAAGTATATGCTGTATATTGAGATACACCTAAAATATAAAGACACAGAAAGTTTGAAAGTAAAAAGACAGAAAAAAAATATACCCAGGAAATACAACCCCCCAAAAACTGGTGCCACAATATTAGTATCAGACAAAGTACACTTTAAGATAAACACTATTAGGCACAATATGGTCATTACAACATGATGATACAAACAATCCATTAAGAAAGTATAAAAATTCTTAACCTGTATGTACCTAATTATATTATCATTAAAAAGGCAAAAATGGAGAAAATTACAAGAAGAGAAGGATAAATACATTCAAATAGGAGAGATGTAAACATACTTCTCTTCATATTTAAGATACTATGCAGACAAGAAATTAGTAAAGCATAAAAAATGTGAAAGCACAATTAATAGTCTTTCTCTACTGGACATACATAGTATGTTATATCCATCAAATACATAATATATAGTCTTTTCAAGTACATAAATAACAGTTTAAAAATTGATCATTAACTTGCGAACTAAACTAAATAACAAATACCAAAGAATATTTGTCATGGCGATAATTTTCTCTGATACCAATGAAATTACATTAGATAATAACAAATGAGAGAATAAATTTTTTAAGTGAAAATTCCTTTTATTCCACACATCCTCTCCCCTACCCTCCATCCTAAATAACCAAGATGAAGAGATAACTACTGTAACAGTTGGGCCATATCCTCTCAGATCTTTTTTATTTTTTTCTAATAACATAGTAACATTCATCACATTATTTAGAAAGTTTTCAGATTTTTAGTAAAATCATTTCCTCTATATTCTTTTTTTAATTGAAATATAGTTGAGGTACAGTATTTTATTAGTTTCAGGTGTACTATGTAATGATATGACATTTGTGTATATTTTGAAATGATCCCCACAATAAGTCTAGTAACCATCTATTCCCACACAAAGTTATCACAAATATTATTGACCACATTTCTTATGCTGTATGTTACATTCCCATGACTTATTTATTATACACCTGGAGGTTTGTACCTATAAATTCCTACACTTACTTCTCTCACCCCCCTACCTTCCTTCCTTCTGGCAACCACCCATTTGTTCTCTGTACCTATGAGTCTGTTTTCATTTAATTTTTAATTTAACATCTTCTCTATTCATTCGTCTGTCAGTGGACATTTACATTGCTTCCATATCTTGACTATTGTAAATAATGCTGCAATGAACATTAGAGTGTATATATCTTTTCCAACTAGTGTTTTTTGTTTTCTTCGAGTAAATACCCAGAAGTGAAATGGCTGGATCACATGGCAGTTCTATTTTTAATTTTTTAAGGAAACTCCATACTGTTTTCCATAGTGGTTGCACCAGTTTACAATCCACTGATAGTGCACGAGGTTTTCATTTTCTCCACATCCTCACCAACACTTGTTATTTGTTGCCTTTTTGATGTTAGTCATTCTGACAGATGTGAGGTCATTATAGCTTTGATTTGCATTTCCCTGATGATTAGTGATGTTGAGTATCTTTTCATGTATCTCTTGGTCATCTGTATGTCGTTTTTGGAAAAATGTCTGTTCAGGTCTTCTGCCCATTGTTTAATTGGGTTGTGTGAGTTTGTTTGTTTGTTTTGTTTTTTGGGGGGGGTTTGTTGTTGTTGCTGTTGTTTTTTAGTTGTATGTGTTCTTTATATATTTTGGATATTAACCCCTTGTCAGATATATAATTTGGGAATATCTTCTCCCTCGAGTAGGCTACTTTTTCATTTTATTGATAATTTCCTTCACTGTGCAAAAGCTTTTTAGTTTGATAAAGTTCCATTTGTTTATTTTTGCTTTTGTTTTCCTTGCCTGAGAAGACATATCCAAAAAAATATTGCTAAGACTGAGGTCAAAAAGTATACTGCCTATATTTATTTTCTACTAGGAGTTTCATGGTTTCTGGTCTTACATTTAGCTCTTTAACCTATTTTGTGTTTATTTTTGTATGTGGTATGAGTAGCTATTCAGTTTTCCCAACACCTTTTGTTGCAGAGGCTGTCTTTTCCCCATTGTATATTCTTACCTCCTTTGTCATAGATTAATTGACCATTTAAGTGACAGGTTATTTCTGGTCTCTCAATTCTGTTCTACTGAACTATGTGTCTGTATTTGTGCCAGTACCATACTGTTTTGATTACTCTAGCTTTAAGTATAGTTTGAAATCAGGGAATGTAATGGCTTCAGCTTTGTTCTTTTTTCTCAAGATTGTTTTGGCTATTTGGGTTCTTTTGTGTTTCCATACAAATTTTTGACTTATTTGTTCTATTTCTGTGAAAAATGCTATTGATATTTTGATAGAGACTGCACTGAATCCTGAGGGGAAATAAGAAAGAGAACATGACACAAATACAAACAATATGGTAGAGAAACAGGGCTTTTTACATGTGTTACTTTATTACATGATGAAAGTAGAGAAAGGAAGAATTATACAATGAATTATTGGGGTTATTTGCTGAATAATTTGAAAAAACAATGTCATTGCTTCTGACCAAATACTGAAATGAATTCTCAAGATCAGAGTTAATGGTGGAAATAAACCATAATAATCCAAAAGAAAATTGGTCTAAATATTTTTCTGAACTGTCAGTAGGAAATTCAAAGAAAATACCACAAAATATTAAATGTGTTCTTTGCCTCTTCTTTATTCTTTTAAAATACACCACACACAAATATATATATAGTATATATTATATATATAGTGTGTATATATAGTTGTCATACAACTCAGTACATTATTGCCATACAACTCAATAGTGAAAAAACAAACAACCCAATGAAAAAATGGGCAGAAGACCTAAACAGACATTTTTCCAAAGAAGACATACAGATGGCCAATAGGCACATGAAAAGATGCTTAACATCACTAATTATTAGAGATAAGCAAATCAAAAACACAGTGAGAGATCACCTCACACCAGTCAGAATTGCTATCATCAAAAAGTTTACAAATAATAAATGCTGCAGAGGATGTGGAGAAAAGGGAACCCTCCTACACTGTTGGTGGGAATATAAATTGGTGCAGCCACTATGGAAAACAGTATGGAGTTTCCTTAAAAAAAAACTACCAATAGAGCTACCATATGATCTAGCAATTCCACTCCTGGGTATATATCTGGAAAAAACAAAAACTCTAATTAAAAAAGATACATGCACCTCAATGTTCATAGCAGCACTATTTACAATAGCCAAGACATGGAAACAACCCACAAGCCCATCAACAGAGGACTGGCTTAAGAAGATGTGATATATATTCACAATGGAATATTACTCAGCCATAAAAAAGAATGAAATATTGCCATTTGCAGCAACATGGATGGATCCAGAGAAAATGCCTAATGAAATAATTGAGACAAAGACAAATACTATATGATAGCACTCATATGTGGAATCTATACAAATGAATCTATACACAAAACAGAAACAGACTCACAGACATAGAAAACAAAGTTATGGTGACCAAAGAGGAGGGGGAACAAATTAGAAATATGGGGTTAATAAATATAAACTACTATGCATAAAATAGATAAGCAACAAGGATTTACTATATAGCACAGGGAATTATATCCAATATCTTGTAATAACCTCTAGTGGAATATAATCTGCAAAAAATAAAAAAAAACTGAGTCACTATGCTGTACACATGAAACAAATGCAATATTGTAAATCAACTATACTTCAATACAAATAAAATAAAATACATAATTGTTTTAAAATATTATATATTGGGACTTCCCTGGTGGTCCAGTGGTAAATAATCTGCCTTCCAATGCAGGGGATGCAGGTTCGATCCCTGGTCGAGGAACTAAGATCCCACATGCTGCAGGGCAACTAAGTCTGCGTGCCACAACTACTGAGCTCGCGTGCCTCAACGAGAGAGCCCATGTGCCGCAAACTACAGAGCTCATGCGCCCTGGAGCCTGCACACCACCACTAGAGAAGAGAAAACCTGCACTGCCACAAGTAGAGAGAAGCCCACACACCGCAACGAAAAGATCCTGCATGCCTCAACGAAGATCCCATGTGCCGCAATGCAACTAAGACCCAACCCGGCCAAAATAAATAAATAAATAAATCTTTTTTTAAAAAAAAATTATATATTACATATAATAATGATATATAAATATTATATATATAATTGTATGTGTATATACATATGCCTATAATGTATTGAAATGTAATATATTTGCCAGTATACCGTATGAATATTGATGAAAGATTCTCCTCGATAAAATACTAGAAAACTGAATCCAGCAGCATATAAAAAGGGTATTATACCATGACCAAGTGGGATTTATCCCGGGAACGCAGGTTGGTTCAACATATGAAAATTAATCAGTATAGTACACCATATGAATGGAATAAAGGAAAAAATATGATCATTTCAATAAATATAGTAAAAGTATTTGAGAAAATCCAAAACAGTTTTACGATTAAAACACCCAACAAACTAGGATTAGTTTAAGGAACTTCCTTAACCTCACAAAGAGCATCTATAAAAAACCCCACAGCTAATGACATATTTAATGGTGAAAGACTAGATGCTTTCCCCATATGATAAGGAAGAAGACAAGGATATTTACTCTTGCCACTTGTATTTAACACTGTACTGAAGGTTCCAGCCAGGGAAGACTAGAAAAGAACTAACTCTCTTTGCAGATGACAAGATATTGTAAGAAAGTCCTAAAGAATCCACTAAAAAATCTATGTCTGATGTATGAGTTCAGCAAGGTTGTGGAATACAAGATCAGTTGGAAAAGGTCAATTGCACTTCTATACACTTGCAATAAACAATCTGAAAATGAAATTTTAAAAAAATTCATTTACAATAGCATCAAAAATAAAATACTTAGGAATGAATTTAACAAAAGAAGTGAAAAATATATTCTGAAATATATTCAAATATATTTGAAAGAAATTAAGGATTTAGATAAATGAAAAGACAACTCATATTCATGAGTTGGATAGGAAACTTAATATTGTTATGATAGCATTAATCTCCAAATTGATCCATAGATTTAATACAGTTACTCTCAGAATCCAAAAGTGACTGCTTTGTAGAAATTAACAAGCTGATCCTAAAATTCATATGGAAACTCAAGAGACCCAGAATAGCTAAAACAATCATGAAAAAGAAAAACAAGGAAGACTCACTTCTCATTTCAAAACTTACTACAAGAAACAGTAATCAACAGTATGGTGCTGACATAAGGATATAGATCAATGGAATAGAATTGAGAATCCAAAAATAACCCCCCACATTTATACTTAATTTATTTCCTGCAAGTATGTCAAAATAATTCAGTCGGGAGACAATAGTCTTTTCAACAAATGGTGCTAGGACAACTGGATAGCCACATGCAAAATAATCATTTTGGACCCCTACCTCACACTATATAAATAAATTAACTCAAAATGGATCAAACATCCATTTTGTTCAAGCTAAAATAATAAAATATTAGAAAAGACAAGATTAAATCTTCATGACCTTGGATTTAGCACTGTTGTTTTAGATATGACACCAAAAGCACAAGCAACAACAACAACAAAATAGATAAATTGGACTTCACCAAAATTAAAAACATTTGTGTGTCAAATGATACTATCAAGAAAGTTAAAAAACAACTCATGGAATGAGAGGAAAATATTAGCAATTCATATATTGGACAAGAACTTGTATCTAGAATATATAAAGTACACCTAACTCTCAATAATAAAAAGATAAATAACCCAATTTAAAAATGGGCAAAAGATCTGAATAGACATGTCTCCAAAGAAGATATACAAATGGCCAAAAAGCACATGAAAGGATGCTCAACATCATTAATCATCAAGGAAACGCAAATCAAAACAACGATGAGATACCAACTCACACCTACTTGAAAGGCTGTAATCAAAGAGACAGATAATGAAAAATGTTGGTAAGGATGTGGAGAAATCAGAACCCTTATAAACCACTAATGAGAATGGAAAATGGTGTGGTTACTTTGGAAAACAGTCTGATAATTCCTCAAAAGTTAAACATGGAGCAATTCCACTTCTAAATATATAGCCAAGAAAAATGAAAACACATCCACACAAACACTTGAATATTTATAGCAGTATTATTCACAATAGCCAAAAGGTGGAAATGACCCAAATGTCCATTAAATAATGAATGGATAAACAAAATGTGGTATTGTGGTCTACCTATACAATGGCCTATGTACTTAGCAATAGAAAACAGATTAGTGATTTTTGCTGCTTATATACACTTAGTTTAGCTGAATGTATATCATGCAAATCTTAACCTAGAAAACAAGATATTCTCAGAGGTTTGGAAACATGATGTCTCTCTAATAACCACGGTCAAAACCAGATTGTCATAGGTATGAACACTAAGAGACATCTTCTTGGTAATGCATTCAGACTTTCTTCCAACATAGCTACAAAACTAGCATAAAACACTGAAACTTATGTTTTCAATATTATGACTTGCTGTGGATAGGTCAAATCATAAGGCTTGTATTTTTTGTTTTGAAAGCAATATAGAAATAGACTTGAATGCTTCTTTGAAAATGATAGCATTTTAACTTTGATTCATTGGCATATGATATGAAGTAAATATGGAGCTTTAGGAATACTTTCTATAATATAAGATCCTGGTCTGATTTTTCACATCCAGCTGTGTGATGTAGGTTTGATATTTAAAAATAAATTTGTAAAACGGAAATCAATTCATCTACCATTTGGAGAACCTAAGTAGATATGAAGAAAGTAACTTTCTTTAAGAGCCAGAACACCAGGCTTTACAGGAACTTGGAATCTATAATCAGGATTCCTTGATCTATCAGGAATAATCTCTTTCAAGGGACCTGAACCAAGGTTCTTTTTTAGGATCTTAGTGTATCATTATGTGTACATGCTACTAAAATCATTATCTAGTGCCAAAATTGTTTACTGCTTCATATTGAGTGCTTTACATCAGGAAGAGTTTTCTCCATAGAATAGAATTTGGATAATCTTTGGCTAATGAAGACCAGGAATTATTTTCATTGAGAACACTGGTGTGCTACATGATTAAACATAAAATAATATCAAAAATTTTATGGAAGAATAATGCCTGGAAATTCCTATAACCTGGCAACCCACTTCTATTTTCCCAAATTACCACTTAAATGTCTTTTAACTGATTTCATCGGGAATATTTTCATGGTGATTATTAGGCAAGACAAAGTGGCACCTGAAATTAGGATACGACAGTAGGGCTAAGCAAATTGTAAAGTTTGTGCTCTGCTGTAGTTTCCACACATACTTCCTGATTCCCTTTCCCTCCTTTTATTGCCTACACCTCCTTGACCTCACATCCATTTTAGACTTCATGCTCTCTGTTTTGGAGGAGAACCGCTGACAAATGAATTCACATTAAGATGCCAATGACCTGAAGTTTCCCATCCAGAAATCTTTGTATTTTTAAAAAAGCAGTCCCCTTCCACGGAAAAAATATAACTTCAGACTTATATGAGGAACATATTTCAGGTAAAATCTTGGCGCATAAATTCTGCTTAAGAAGTTAATTAGTTCATCACCCCCACATAATAAAAGAATCACAATTAAGCAATAAACCTAACTATTAAATGTTTATTTTGATATAGCTGTTGAGTGATTAAATAAGCCTAGAAATAAAGATAGCACAGAGATACGGTTAAAAGTAGAAAGAAAAAAGTTATCATGGTACATTGCCAACACTTCTTCCACTTAGCAATCAAGAACAGGGCACTAAGTGAAGTGAGTTTCTTCCCACTTATTCATTAGGAAGGGAAGAGAAGACAATGTTGAATTTCTCATGAAAATCAAATCAGTTGAATCACAAGGAGTGGATACGGGGAGAAAATAAATTAGGTTAGTGATCTGTGTTTTCCAATCTGGTGTGTGAAATGGTTTCACACTCTGGTTTTATTTTGAATGTCCACATTACCAACAAAGTTTTAACATCTTTTCATATATTTGTGAGCCATTTTTGATTCATCTTGGTGAAATTTCTGGTTCTTTCTGTAGGCCATCTTTCTATTGGAGCATTTGTATTTTTCTTATTTAGTCATAGGAATTCTTTAAACATTTTGGACAATTCCTTTGTCGGTTATATGTGTCGAAACTGTCTTCTCCCAGTTTATGGTCCATTTTTTCACTCTCCTAATATGTCTTTGATGAAGAAAAGTTCTAAATTTGAATGTAGTTCGTTGATTATTTTTTATACTTCTCTGTTTTAAGAAATCTTTTCCCACTCTAGTGGTATAAAGATATTATCCGGGCTTCCCTGGGGGCGCAGTGGTTGAGAATCTGCCTGCCAATGCAGGGGACACGGGTTCGAGCCCTGGTCTGGGAAGATCCCACATGCCGCGGAGCAACTAGGCCCGTGAGCCACAATTGCTGAGCCTGCGCGTCTGGAGCCTGTGCTCCACAACAAGAGAGGCCGCGATAGTGAGAGGCCCGCGCACCGCGATGAAGAGTGGCCCCCACTTGCCGCAACTAGAGAAAGCCCTCGCACAGAAACGAAGACCCAACACAGCCATAAATAAATAAAATTTAAAAAAAAAAGATATTATCCAATACTGTCTTCTAAAAGTTTTATTGTATTGCTTTTCTGTGAGGTTTGTAATCCTTCTTTTCTGTGTGTGTGGTGAGAGGTGGGGGGTAATTTCATCCCCCTCCTCTATGATTATCCAATTGTCCTAGCACCATTTATTGCAAAGCCAATATATTTCCTTGCTCAACTGCAAGATTTAATAATCTCAGTCAAGTATCAAATATCCACATTTGGGCTCTCAATTCTGCTCACTGTTCTTTTTTCCTGTCACTGTGCAAATAACACACCATTTTAAATACTATAACTTTATTAATTAATTTTATAACTGGTAGGTCAAATTGCTCTACTTTATTCATCTTCTTCAAGAGGGTTTTGGTTATTACCAATCTTTGCTCTTTCAATTTAAATTTTAGGATTAGTTTGCTCGAATTCAACAAAAAAGTACCCTGAAATACTGACTGGAATTTTATTAAACCTACACAGCAGTTTTAGAAGAAAAGACATCATTATAATATTGAGTCTTTTATTGATTAACATGGCTTCTCTCTGATAGTTTAGGGGTTTTTTAATGTATTTAAATAAAATTTTATAAATTTATCTTATAGTTTTATACCTGTAATATTTATTGCTAAGTACTTAATATTTTTGATGCCGTTATAATAATTTTTAAAGATTTCCCCAATATGTGATTTATTTATTTATATTTTTATTCAGGAACAAAGGACACATTAATGATCACAACATAAGTAACTCTTTTAATATTTAACTAATTTCTTCCTGTAGCCATACATATAGTAAAAATTAAAACCATGTCTATTATTTAAAAAAAAAACAAAACTGAAGTGTTTAAATAATCCTACCGGTGGTTTTATCGCTGAGCAACAAATGTCTTAGGTTTGGTATTTATATATATAATAAATTTTAAAATTCATTTTTGAACGATTTGTTGATAGTTTATACAAATGCAATGCACTGATATTGATGTATTTATCAACATGTTATATTTTGAAATTAATTCTAATAATTAATCTGTAGATTACTATGAGTTCTATTACTTTGGAACAATCATACTACCTGCAAAATAATGGACTTTTTGTTTCTTTCTTTTCACCTGTATTCCTTTTCTTTATGCCCTTCTGTGTTGTCTAGTATACCCAGTACACTATTGAATGAAACAGTTATTGTAGCTATCGCTACCATTTGCCTGATGTCAGGAGTAAGCTTTCACTGTTCCACAAATTAAAATTTGATATTTTATTTTATGCACACCCTTTGTCAAATTTAGAAAGTTCTGTTTCTAGTTTTCTAAGAGTTTTATCACAAATAAATGTTTTATCAAATGCATTTTTTGCATTTATGAAGATAATCATATGATTTTTCTCCATTAAATTGTTAAAGTGGTAAATTTAACTTTGTATTCCTGAAGTTAAACCCAATTTTGTGAGGCTGTATTATCTTTTTTTAGCTGGATTTGATTTTTTAATAGTCTTAGGGTTTTTGCATTTCAATTCATGAATATTATTGGCTTGTAAATTTTCTTTCTCACACTGTTTTTTAAGTTTTTCTTTCCTTCTACTTAATTTTTTTTTTTCCCTAGCTTCTTTGGTGATTTCAGACTTTTCTTCTTTTCAAATATAAACATTCAACACTACCAATTAGGTCACAGTGGTTAACAATGCTCATAATCAGTATGTCTTTGCTGATTTTTTTTCCAGTTTTATCAATTTCTGAAAGATCTCTCAAACGGTAATTGTGTTAAAATCTTCAACTATAATTGTGGAATTGTCTATTTCTCCCTTTAATTTTTTCAACTTTTATTTATGAATTACACATGTTAGACTGCTTGATATTATTCCTGTTCTTTTTATTTTTAACTCTTTTTTCTCTCTGTTCTTCAGACTGAATAATTTCCATTGATCTGTCTCCAAGTTCTCTCACTCTTTCCCCTGTCATTTCCATTCTGCTTTAAGTTGACCCAGTGACATTTTTATTTCACATATTGAATTCTTGAGTTCTAGAATTTCTATTTTATCTATTTTTATAGTTTCTATTTCTCTGCTGAGATTTGTTATCGTTTCATTCCAATGATATCTTCCTTTACCTCACTGAGCATAGTTACAATAGCTGCTTCAAAGTCTCTGGTATTTCCAACATCTGGGTCATCTGGGATCATCCTTCTTTGATTATCTTTTCTCTTACATTTCTTTAATTCTTCAAATGTCAAGAAAATTTGGATTGTATCCTGGATATTGTCAATGTTGTGCTATGGGATTCAGGACTGTGGATTCTTTCATATTTCTCCAGAGAGTATTGATGTTTTGTTATAGCAGGATACTAATTGGTTAGACTTAAACTGCAAGCTCTTCCTTGCCTAGAGTGGCTGGAACCTCAAATCTCAGTTCAGATCTTCTATTTTAGGGGAACTGCTTGCAGTCTGCCATATGTAGGTGTTGTTCAGAGGCCAGCCTTGGGCAGAGTTTATACACAGGAATTTGGGGTCCCCTTCTTAGGCTCTCTCTTTTCTGGGATTTTTGTCTCACTTTCTGGAAGCCCTTCTTACTTGGGGTTCTATCCCCCGGCTGCTCAGGACAGAAAGATGGTTGACTTTCTGTGAGAGTCTAGCTGCTCACAGCATGCTTCATCTGTAGTTTCTCCTGGAGCAAGCTATAAAAAAGCAGGAAATTTACCCCAGGCTGGTCATCTTTTCCAAATTTTAATTTCTCTCCCAAACTTGCTGCTTTTTGTTCACTCTGCAGAGCTCTCAGGTAGTTAGTTTCTATATTTTGTTATTTGGTGGGAGTTTCAGTCTGTTAGGAGTTTATTCCTCGGTGCCAGGAGAGAAACTTTTCCATATCTTAAGTTACCAAGTCATGTTTTAAGAAGAAATGCTAAATATGCCCTGGCACACCACTACACATTTATTGATGAGGGCGTAAAAGTGCTTTTGCCCACTGTTGTAGCAATGCCACAGCCGGCCAACCTAGTCACTGTCTTTTTAGGGTTGTTCCTAAAGGCAAGAATGACTGTGAATAACCTGGGGATGATTCTATCATAATCCTTTCAGATGTCCCTCACAGCATGGTTTATTGTAAATCACTGACTTTCAGTATGGAGAACTGAATTCCTCTGAGACAGCCCAGAAACTCTGGCTTTTTTCATGGTCATCCTGGTCACTGATGGATTTATAATGTTTCAGCAACAATTTCCCAGAGTAGACATCACTTTAATAGTACTTTCTAGGTGGCAAAGGTCATTTACCTCAGAGACCCTTCAAAAGCATTCATTGGTGTATTTTTTTTTTGAAGGATGGAAGGGCAAATTGCCTGAAGGCTGTACAAATCACTGTGGTTAATGTATGGTAGGATAACCAAGGCCCCTAGGAGTACTAATAGCATGTTAGAAGGCATCTAATGATAGACTGTATAGGATGTTGGACATATATTTCAATACCAAACTTGTCAGAAACATTATTTTTTTTTCATTGTTCCCATGTTTACGAACGAAGTCATCTCAGTAAAACTTGGCAAGTCTGAAAATGTTCCAATATCCTCAAATTGGCCTGTACATCTTGTAATGATAGTTATGGGTAAGAGATAATGTTCATGATTGTAAAGAAGGTTGTGCCCTTTAGATCTGAAATCTTGTTGTTGGTGGTTTTTTTTTTTTAACAGGTAGCTTCATGTCATGTTTAAGTATTTTAAAGGAGTGTTTCTCAAAATATGGCCCAATAACCTCCTGCATTAAAATCTCCTGTGGTGTTGCTAGAAATGCAAATTCCTAACCTTGTTTTAGCCCTAGAGAATGAAAATCACAAGTAGGGAGGATACGGGCGATGCGACCCTTCGATTTGCATTTGTGTCAAGCTCCCCCAGATGAGTCTCACGCACATGAAAGAAAACAACTACATTAGATACTCAGGAGGATATTTTTCAACATAAGGGTGCCAGTAAAATGATGTAACAAATTCTGAGAATTTTTTTCTTTTTATCTAATACATTCACTGTGTATCTCCTAAGTACAGAACACCATGCTAGGTGCTGGTGGGATATAAAGATGAATAAACATAGAGGTTCCTGTCCTGCTAAGGGAAGAGCAGAGTGTCCAGAGTAGCTTGATTAGAAAAAAAGCAAAAGGTTGTAATTGGAGTGTGATATGCAATGTATGTGTCTCAAGTCTTAATGAGTTTCTCAAGTTGTCTGGATATATATAAAAAAAGAAGTCAAGTTAATGAGGGACCACATTATAGATCCATCTCAGAAACTGCTCTAAAGTCTGAGGCCCACAAAAAGAATGGAATTCCAAAAGGTATTTCTTTTAATTCAAAGACTAGTTTATTTTTAAAGTTTTATATATATATATTTTTTTTTTTTTTTTTAAGATTATTTTCCATTATAGGTTCCAAAAGTTATTTTAAAACAAATTTTCTCAGTGTCTCAGCCAAGTTGTGAGAAGCAGAGCCTGAGACTGGGATTCATTCAATTGGTTGATTGGGAGAATGCTTTCCTGAGACACTATAAGGGAGGGAGGGTAGCGGGACAGGGCAGAGGAAGAAGTCAGACAAACGTGTAGTTCAGAAGAGGTCTAGCCTCAGCCTTTCTTGCCCCTACATGAAGCATTCTCACAGGAGTAGGCATGTGCCACAGAGGCCTTCCGCACACCTGCACAGCGACTGAGGGCCAGGAGCCACCACCGCCAGCCTCCCAGGCCTCCTAGTCATCTCCTGTCAGCCAAGGGTAACCCTCCCCCAAAGGGTGCAGCTGTGAGCCAGGAGCAGCCAATATTCACGTTAGCTGGGGACGCGTATGCTGCCCAGTAAAGAGATCAGGGAGGAACCAAAGCATCTGCCACCCTCGCCCAATGCCTGAAAGGCTTCTTCCTCTATGCTATGCTGACTCTGCTATTCAACTCTGCAGCCAGACTGCCTGTGTTCAAACCTCAGCTTCATCTCTTATTTGCCATCTTACAGTAGCCTCTTTGTGCCTCAGTATTCTCACCTTTAAAATGTAATTTATAAAGTTAACCATTAGAAGACTGTGAGGAGATAACGAGATAACCTACACCAAGTATTTTCCGCAGTGCCTGGCATATAGTAAGCACTCAATACATTTTAGCAACACTAGCTATTATTCGCATTCCCTCACTATACTCCTCATTAAGACCTTGGCTACCTTGTGTCTAGGATTTTCCATCAGCTTCCTGCCTGGTTTCTCTGCCTCAGACACTGCCTCCCCCTCCACCAAAACACACTAAACAGATACACACCTTTTTCAAACTGTCCTACACACATAAGCATATATATGAGTTCTCTTCTTAAAAAGTTCCTTTCATCATATTATCTCTCTGCTCAAAACTCCATTACCTCCATGATAAAAATACCCATTTTAGCCTGCAATTCAAGTTGCTTCACAGCTTGGCTCTTCACTGTCTCTCCAGTTTCATCTGTCTCTGTTCTTTTACACCAGTGGTTCTCAAAATTTGATCTCATGACCCTCTTCCCTTCTTAACAGTAGGTTATCTATTGATATTTACCATATTTGAAATTAAAACTGAGGAACATTGAAAAGATTTACTTACTGATTCATTAAAAATAACAATAATAAGCACATTACATGTTATTAATAACAGTTTATGAAAATAAATGTATTTTCCAAATTAAACAAATTTTTTGAAAAGAATATCACTTTTTCATTGTTGCAAATCTCTTTAGTATCTGGCTTAATGGAGGACAGCTGCATTCTGATATCTGTTTCTGCATTCAATATGTTGCTTTGGTTCAAGTATATGAAGAAAATCTGGCCTCATGCAGATATGTAGTTGGAAAAGGAAGAAGTATTTTAAAAGCTTTACAGATAATTGTAGATATTCCTCTATGATACAATACTAATATTCAACCAGTGGTAGTTTCTCAAAGATTAGCTACAGTGAGGAATCTGAAACCATATCCACAGTCTTTTCATACTTGGTTACATTAAAATCCATTGGGCTTTTGCACTCTGAGAAGATCTTTCACTTGTTCATGATTTTGATCTCTCAGACTCCCTGAAAGGTCTCAGGCAACCCAGAGTTCCTCAAACTGCACTGTGAGACCAAGTTCTACATAAGCCCTTTTCATTCTGCATCTCTTGTGTTTAAAACATACCCAGGATTTTGGGTTTTATTCTGGTAGAGTGGGTCCAACAGATCAGGAGACGACTGCCATTGAAAAGATAGTTTGTTACTTACAGTTCCCAAGAGGAGGGGGCACGCCATGCCATGGAGGGCCACAGGAAGCACCACGGTCAGTCAGGAGGCAAGACAAGCGCGGGGAAAGCATGGGCAAAAGGTTTTATTGCAATTTTCATGGAAAGGAATGGATGAGGCAGGGTAAGCAGCTGAGCAAATTTACGATTGATTGGATGGTTTGAATAACTTCTGTGGGCTCTGGGCTTCAGGTGCGGTCTCTTGCTGTCCGGTACCTGGCCCCGGGGTGATTTAGGGGAGGGGGATAGTGTCCTGTCCTGCAGGAACCTGATGAAAGGAGGCTGAAGTGGGTATGGACAAGGGATTGATTGGTTTGAATATCAAAGGAGTGCTTGTGTTCTCAGCACAAGCATTATGGTGGAGTATCTAGGAACTATATTTTCCTTTCTTTAGCTCTAACTCAATATCACAACCTGATTTATACTTACAAATAGACTATAAGCCTATCTTAAAGGTATAGTCAATAAGCCAAAAAAAAAATTAAAGGTATTTAGAGACTAGCTAAAGAAAGAGATGTATTTTTCATTTGTCTTTGTTTAAACCTCTAGATCCTTTTATGAATACAAAGATCATGAACATTTTATTTTCTAATGGGGGCAAGAATAGGGAACACGTGTTGAGTGTTAAAGTGGTAAAGTCATTCATTTGTTACACTTAGGGTTTCCTTTTGACATTTCTCTAATAAGTGATATGCCTAGATTCTGCTAATGTGCTAATGAATTTGGGAAGCAAAGGTTATTTCATATTAAGTGGAATATGGAAGATGTTAATCTTATGACTAAAGGTTAGTTCTAAAATAGTAATTTGGTAGTAGATTAAGACTCCCATACAGCGTATTAAGAAGAATAGAGCAATTTACTTGATTTTTGTGTGATGTTAGTTTTCAGCACCTAAGGTTTGAATCTTAGACCATGGGGATGTTTTTGGAAGAACACTGTCCTCTATTTCCTCCTAACAGCTCATTATGGATATATAATCTACAAATTGATCTTAATCTTCTTTGGAACCACTTAACTTTGAGGACTTTACCAGCCTAAATTTTTTTAAAAAGTGTTGCAAGTTTATTGTCCACTGTATTACGTGTATTTTGTCAAATTATGCTCATTAAATGTACCTCTTATAAACTACAAAGAAATCTTACCCACTTACAATACATTAATATTTAGTTAAGAGGTATATTATCACTTTATCAATTCCTTCATGGTTTTACATGCTGTTTATTTTTATTTTTTTTAATTTTAAATATTTATTTATTTATTTATTTATTTATGGCTGTGTTGGGTCTTTGTTGCTGCACGCGGGCTTTCTCTAGTTGTAGCGAGCGGGGGCTACTCTTCCTGGCAGTGCGCGGGCTTCTCATTACAGTGGCTTCTCTTCTTGTTGAGCGTGGACTCTAGGTGCATGGGCTTCAGTAGTTGTGGCACACGGGCTCAGTATTTGTGGCTCGCGGGCTCTAGAGCGCAGGCTCAGTAGTTGTGGCGCATAGGCTTAGTTGCTCCGCGGCACATGGGATCTTCCCGGACCAGGGCTCGAACCCGTGTCCCCTGCATTGGCAGGCGGATCCTTAACCACTGAGCCACTACGGAAGTCCCCGTGCTGTTTATTTTATAAATGAAGATTATAATGCTTAATTTTTACTAAATTTTTATAAGCAAATGAAGTATTGCATGACAGCGTTTTTGAAAAATAATGCCATGTACATATGAACTACAGTTTATGAACTCTGACCATATTCCTTCTTAATGTCTATCTTTCTTAAATTATAGCCTTACTCATTTGGCTGGTTTTCAGATAGTAGACCTCATACAGTTTATCACTCTGGTGATTCCTTTCTGGATATTTTCGAGAGTCATTATATTCGTGAAGTGCCATATAACTAGAACCATAAAACATATTTCCACAGCTTTTAGAGTATGGTTTTATAAAAAAGTAAGTAGATGTTTTCTGCATTATTTCTGAATGTCTTCTCCATTTAAAAATCTTAAATACCTTACACAGTGGAGGGTCATCCACTACTACATTTGCTTGTCATGTAAGCTCAAAAATGTCACTTGCTATTTATGGCACTTCTACTTTAGCATCCAATAATGTTTAAATTTATTATTCAATTTGTTGAATAAAGCCATTTAGCCTAGTAGAGTGATAAATAGAAATAGTAAAATGTTCCCCTCCCTCCTCAAAAAACTCTTCAATTCTTGCCCCTGATCTTCTCCTATAGGATTGCACTGGTATCTCTAGGAGGGAGACCTACAGTAAGCTTGGATGTGCCCTCCTTTGTTATATTGACCCTATGATAATTACAACTTCTTCCCTTTTTTTTTCTTAAATTGGGCCCATCATCTTTATAGAATTCCTTTTTATTTCTAGTCCAATGACTTCAGCTACTGAAATAATCTACATTGTTTAAAATGTGCTAATTCACACCTGCGTTTATACGTTTGCCCTGAATTTCCCTCCCAGATTAAGTTGGGGGGCTTGATGAGCCAGGGCTGGTTTAATGTGTGAGGGTAACAGAATTTGATGTCCAGGAAGATCTGAAACACAGAACTGACAGCAAAGCTGGAGCAAGCCTGGGAGAGAGTTGAACTGATACGAGTGTTGAATTTGCTTGTTGCTAACTGAAGGGACAGTTAGAAGGGACACAGCAGAGAGGAGGATACTGGGAATGAGGCACACGTTGGAATCAGAGACACTGAGTGCAACAAGCGGGTTCATAAGAGAAAGCAGGAGGGAGACGCCAAGAAAGATTCCTCAAGGGGCTTAAGGATAGCCACGGGGTTCCAGTAGGACATCTGAGGCCCTGCCTGTGGGTGGAATCGAGCGGTTCAGGACACTGAGACTGTTCAGGTGCATTTGTTCAGCCAACAGTTGTTTGCACATCCGCTGAGCCAGGTGCAGGTAATACAATGAATACTAAGTTGTAGCTCTTAACATATTAAAGAGCTATTATTTTATATTACATCAACTTTTTTTTTGGTGCAAATGAAGTTTTTTTTAGGACATCTGTCTCTATGCTTAATCTGAGATCTATAAAATATCTTATTAAAAATGTGAATATACTTGTGGACAATATGGTGACTCCCTGCAACAAACGTGATTTCTTGTTATTTACATAAATCTTTGAAATGTTCTTGAATTGACAATTTCCCTTAACTAGAAAGAATAGATAACTTTGACTAAAGTGAGAATAAAATAAGACATTGGGAAAAAGCAACCTAAGCTGCTACATGCTAGGTTAAAAGGCATATATTAATTATGACCAAGAAAGGGATCTTAGAATTTTGAAGTTTGCTTCCTAAAGCTGTTGGTTCACGCTCAAGATCCTCAAGAAATTATTGGAAACCAAAAATGAAAATATAATCCTACCTGGTATATCTCTACTTGGAATGTTTCACTTTAAGTAACACTACAGTGATTATGGAAAGGATCAAAAAAGGGAACCCAAACGGGACAAGAGACAAAGACAGTTATTTTTTTTAAAAAATATCTCTTATTTTAGAAGAAGAAAGATTTAAAAATATAGGATCTTAGGGGGATATAAAAATAATAAATTCAGAATAAATTCTGAATACTAAAATTAGGCTGCACCCTTTAAAGCTAAAAGAGGTAAATTTTAGAATAACTAAAAACGGCTACTCCACATACTGAGTGAAGTATGTCAGACAGAGAAAGACAAATATCATATGATATCGCTTATATGTGAAATCTAAAAAAAGGGTACAAATGAACTTATTTACAAAACAGAAGTAGAGTCACAGACGTAGAAAGCAAACTTATGGTTACCAGTGGGTAAGGGGGGGAGGGATAAATTGGGAGAATGGGATTGACATATACACACTACTATATATAAAATAGATAACTAATAAGAATCTACTGTATAGCACAGGGAACTCTACTCAATACTCTGTAAATGGCCTATATGGGAAAAGAATCTTTTTTAAAAAAGAGTGGCTATATGTATATGTATAACTGATTCACTTTGCTGTACACCTGAAACTAACACAACCTTGTAAATCAATTATACTCCAATTAAAAAAAAAAAAAACCAAACCCAACTACTCCATAGCATGCATAAATTGTGTCTGTATATTGCCTGAAAGTGACGTTTTAAACCTCAAATGCATGTTGAGATTTTACCTGTCTTTAGTGCCCAGCCCAGATAACTGCTCTTCTGACTGTACCTCTGCAGAGCTTGATGGAGTGCTGGTCATTGTAGGCATAATAAACATTGCTGAATGACCAGCACAAATGAAATTAAGTATAAATAAATACTATCTTTACATTAAGACTAAAAAGGAGTTAATTTGTTACAGTCTCGTGATGAAGAATAAGTAAATATTGATATTTAAAACAGCACATCCTGGTTTATTGACATTCATTGGCAAAATGAATTTGTCAGCAAATACTTTTTATTAAACTCAATGTAGGGGGCCTTCCCTGGTGGCGCAGTGGTTGAGAATCTGCCTGCCAATGCAGGGGACAGGGGTTCGAGCCCTGGTCTGGGAAGATCCCACATGCCGTGGAGCAACTAGGCCCGTGAGCCACAACTACTGAGCCTGCGTGTCTGGAGCCTGTGCTCCGCAACAAGAAAGGCCGCGATAGTGAGAGGCCCGCGCACCGCGATGAAGAGTGGCCCCCGCTTGCCACAACTAGAGAAAGCCCTCGCACAGAAACGAAGACCCAACACAGCCAAAAAATAAATAAATAAAAACAAAACACACACAAAAAAACTTGAAATGTCACATCTTTAAAAAAAACAAAAACAAAAACCTCAATGTAGGAAATATACAAATTTGGTATACTATAATGAGGTATTATTCATATAACTTTTTAAGGTAGATAGAAAGGGCATTGTTTTAAATTGGCCAAATTGGGCTCCTGCAATTTGTTTCAATATTTGCTTCTGTATTTTGTAGTTAAGGCCATTCTGTTGATAGGAAGTGAAACAATGCCGCCACCTACTGTGCAGGGCATGGTAGTAAAGACGATAAAAGGAGAAAGAAATAATTCTCCAGTTTTAAGTTAGTTATGAAGTAAAAAGCTAATTTTTGGTGTAATTACATTATACCACTCTTCAATTGTATTTTCAATAAACAATATTACTGAATAGAATCAACCAATCCTGCTGAGAGTCCTGTGAGCTAGGCCTTTGTGGCCATGGTCCTTTTTTTTTTTTTTGCTTTTTAAATTTTATTTACTTATTTTTTAACATCTTTATTGGAGCATAATTGCTTTACATTGTTGTGTTAGTTTCTGCTGTATAACAAAGTGAATCAGCTATATGTATACACATATCCCCTCCCTCTTGCATCTCCCTCCCACCCTCCCTATCCCACCCCACTAGGTGGTCACAAAGCACCCAGCTGATCTCCCTGTGCTATACAGTTGCTTCCCACTAGCTATCTATTTTACATTTGGTAGTGTATATATGTCAATGCCACTCTCACTTCGTCCCAGCTTACTCTTCTCCCTCTCCGTGTCCTCAACTCCATTCTCTACATCTGTGTCTTTATTCCTGTCCTGCTCCGAAGTTCCTCAGAACCATTTTTTTTTTTTTAGATTCCATATATATGTGTTAGCATATGGTATTTGTTTTTCTCTTTTTGACTTAACTTCACTCTGTATGACGGACTCTAGGTCCATCCACCTCACTACAAATAACTCAATTTTGTTTCTTTTTATGGCTGAGTAATATTCCATTGTATATATGTGCCACATCTTCTTTATCCATTCATCTGTCGATGGACACTTAGGTTGCTTCCATGTCTTGGCTATTGTAAATAGTGCTGCAATGACCATTGTGGTACATGACTCTTTCTGAATTATGGTTTTCTCAGGGTATATGCCCAGTAGTGGGATTGCTGGGTCATATGGTAGTTCTATTTTTAGTTTTTTAAGGAACTGCCATACTATTCTCCATAGTGGCTGTATCAATTTACATTCCAACCAACAGTGCAAGAGGGTTCCCTTTTCTCCACACCCTCTCCAGCATTTATTGTTTCTAGATTTTTTGATGATGGCCATTCTAACTGGTGTGAGGTGATACCTCATTGAAGTTTTGATTTACATTTCTCTAATGATTAGTAATGTTGGGCATCCTTTCATGTGTTTGTTGGCAACCTGTTTATCTTCTTTGGAGAAATGTCTATTTAGGTTTTCTGCCCATTTTTGGATTGGGTTGTTTGTTTTTTTGATATTGAGCTGCATGAGCTGCTTGTATATTTTGGAGATTAATCCTTTGTCAGTTGCTTCGTTTGCAAATATTTTCTCCCATTCTGAGGGTTGTCTTTGCATCTTGCTTATGGTTTCCTTTGCTGTGCAAAAGCTTTTAAGTTTCATTAGGTCCCATTTGTTTATTTTTGTTTTTATTTCCATTCCTCTAGGAGGTGGGTCAAAAAGGATCTTGCTGTGATTTATGTCATACAGTGTTCTGCCTGTGTTTTCCTCTAAGAGTTTTATAGTGTCTGGCCTTACATTTAGGTCTTTAATCCATTTTGAGTTTATTTTTGTGTATGGTGTTAGGGAGTATTCTAATTTCATTCTTTTACATGTAGCTGTCCAGTTTTCCCAGCACCACTTATTGAAGAGGCTGTCTTTTCTCCATTGTATATTCTTGCCTCCTTTATCAAAGATAAGATGACCATATGTGTGTGAGTTTATCTCTGGGCTTGCTATCCTGTTCCATTGATCTATATTTCTGTTTTTGTGCCAGTACCATACTGTCTTGATTACTGTAGGTTTGTAGTATAGTCTGATGTCTGGGAGCCTGATTCCTCCAGCTCCATTTTTCTTTCTCAAGATTGCTTTGGCTATTTGGGGTCTTTTGTGTTTCCATACAAATTGTGAAATTTTTTGTTCTAGTTCTGTGAAAAATGTCATTGGTAGTTTGATAGGGATTGCATTGAATCTGTAGATTGCTTTGGGTAGTATAGTCATTTTCACAAGGTTGATGCTTCCAATCCAAGAACATGGTATATCTCTCCATCTGTTTGTATCATCTTTAATTTCTTTCATCAGTGTTTTATAGTTTTCTGCATACAGGTCTTTTGTCTCCTTTGGTAGGTTTATTCCTAGGTATTTTATTCTTTTTGTTGCAATGGTAAATGGGAGTGTTTCCTTAATTTCTCTTTCAGATTTTTCATCATTAGTGTATAGGAATGCAAGAGATTTCTGTGCATTAATTTTGTATCCTTCTACTTTACCAAATTCATTGATTAGCTCTAGTAGTTTTCTGGTAGCATCTTTAGGGTTCTCTATGTATAGTATCATGTCATCGGCAAACAGTGACAGTTTCACTTCTTCCTTTCCAATTTGTATTCCTTTTATTTCTTTTTCTTCCCTGATTTCTCTGGCTAAAGCTTCCAAAACTATGTTGAACAGTAGTGGTGAGAGTGGGCAACCTTGTCTTGTTCCTGACCTTAGTGGAAATGGTTTCAGTTGTTGTCCATTGAGAACGATGTTGGCTGTGGATTTGTCATATATGGCCTTTATTATGTTGAGGTATGTTCTCTCTATGCCTACTTTCTGGAGAGTTTTTATCATAAATGGGTGTTGAATTTTTTTTTTTTTTTTTTTTTTAGGTGTTGAATTTTGTCAAAAGCTTTTTCTGCATCTATTGAGATGATCATATGGTTTTTCTTCTTCAATTTGTTAATATGGTGTATCACATTGATTGATTTGCATATACTGAAGAATCCTTGCATTCCTGGGATAAACCCCACTTGATCATGGTGTATGATCCTTTTAATGTGCTGCTGGATTCTGTTTGCTAGTATTTTGTTGAGGATTTTTGCATCTATGTTCATCAGTGATATTGGCCTGTAGTTTTCCTTTTTTGTGTCATCTTTATCTGGTTTTGGTATCAGGGTGATGGTGGCCTCGTAGAATGAGTTTGGGAGTGTTTCTCTCTCTGCTATATTTTGGAAGAGTTTGAGAAGGATAGGTGTTAGCTCTTCTCTAAATGTTTGCCATGGGCTTTTAAGATAAACCTCCTCTTAGTATTTTTCTTAAAAAAACATACACACATGTGCACACAATTTCCTGAATTTGTACCTCTGTTTTTCTTCTCCAACCCTTTTAACATGATTTTTAATGTTATTATCATTTGTTTATCCCTTACTTTTCCAGGTTATCTTTTTCTTTTTTTAAGCTTAATAAATTTTTTTCTAGTGACAAATTTTTATTTTTAAAATTTATTCATGTTTATTTATTTATTTATATACAGTATAGTGGACCATGTTATCTTTTTCATAAGCTGATTTTCAAAATGATTTTTTTCTATACTGTCCATACATAGTTTCTCTTTATTTTGCTAAGGATTCAACCTATCCAATTTGTGAGAGTTTAGTTCAAGATAAAATTTCTTAATTACAATCGGAAGCATCCCAAACACCAAAATTTGTTAGGTTAACTACCCTCAACTAGGCAACTAAAATATTTTAAATACCTACATACCAAAATACCATTGGTCTATATTCCACCAACAGTTGGTAATTCCCTTTTTCCTATGTATTATCTTCCATTAATCAATCATTTTCATAAATCACTCTCCTCTTCTAAATATAACTCATTCGAGAGCAGTTATATCATTTTAATGCCCCCATCATCAACTCTTTTTTTTTAAATTTATTTGTTTGTTTGTTTGTTTGTTTTTTGGCTGCATTGGATCTTTGTTGCTGTGCACGGGCTTCTCATTGTGGTGGCTTCTCTTGTTGCAGAGCACGGTCTGTAGGCATGTGGGCTTCAGCAGTTGTGCCTCGTGGGCTCTAGAGCGCAGGCTTGGTAGTTGTGGTGCATGGGCTTAGTTGCTCCGCGGCATGTGGGATCTTCCCGGACCAGGGTCGAACCCATGTCTCCTGCATTGGCAGGCAGATTCTTAACCACTGTGTCACCAGGGAAGGCCCCATTATCAACTCT
This sequence comes from Eubalaena glacialis, assembly GCF_028564815.1. Classification (NCBI taxonomy): domain Eukaryota; kingdom Metazoa; phylum Chordata; class Mammalia; order Artiodactyla; family Balaenidae; genus Eubalaena; species Eubalaena glacialis. The sequence continues at coordinate 161,593,020 of NC_083716.1, read as the reverse complement.
TGCCCCTACCACTAATATTTTGTGAATAGTAGGCACCCAATGTTTAACTAAATTAAATGGGAAAAATGTAACGTACCTGAAAATATGCTTTTATTCATTTTGCAGGAGTGGGGAGAATAAAGTAACACAAAGGTAGAATAGAAAAAGATAAGTAAGTATTTTATTGGATATTTGGGCACTTCTTTCAGCCAAATTGGTAGCGGGAATTGGAAGGTGAGAAGAATGAATCAGAGAGGTAAAGGACAAGTAATAAATCAAACATAGGGTTACTCAGTGTGTCTTAGTTCATGCTGCTAAAACCAAGTATCAGAGAGTGGGTGGCTTATAAACAACAGAAACTTATTTCTCACAGTTCAGGAGGCTGGAAGTCTGAGATCTGGGTGCCAGCATGGTCAGGTTCTGGGAAGGATCTTCTTCTGGGTTGTAGACTGCTGACTTATTGTACACTCACATGGCAGAAAGAGAGTGTGCTAGACTCTCTGGCCTCTTCATATAAGGGCACTAATCTCATTAGTGAGGGCCACACTCTCATGACCTAATTACCTGCCAGTGGTCCCACCTCGAAATATCATCACATTGGCGACTAGATTTCAACATATGAATTTGGGGGAGACACAAACATTCGGTCCATAATGCAGTGTTTACATATTTTAAGTAATGGGCTATTTGCCTTGGAGGGGCACAGAATCAAAAACCACACAGATCCTTATACTGTGCTCTTGGGGAGTTACAACTATTGCACAAGATAGGTCAGAGGAATATTAAGTGCTAAGTAGTGCAGTGTTGACCACCTGTTCAACAAAAGTTTCAGAAAAGTGAAAGACGTGAATTGGGACCAACTGAGGAATGCTTCTTGAGAAGATGGGTGTTGAATTGGGTCTTAAATTTACAGATGTGAAAAATGAAAAGAGGTAAAAGATGAAGATAGATGAAAGAAGAAAGCACGCATTTTTGGAAAGAGAAGTATCGTGAGACACAAGTAATACAGACAAAAGACACTTCTATTTCCTTCAACTAATTTTCACAATATTTACTAGTGCTAGCTCCGTCTTAAATGCTAGCCACTAGGTACATGTGGCTATTTAAGTTTAAATTAATTAAAATGAAATAAAATTGAAAATTCAGATACATTTCAAGTGATCGGTAGCCACAGATGCCTAGTGGCTACTATACTGAACAGTGCAAATAGAAAACACATCTATCATTGCAAAACTTCCTTTTGTAAATGCTGTAAGTGCTACCGAGCACATACTATATGAAAAGCTCTCATGATCCCGTTTAATCTTCATAGCAAACTTATGAAGTTGTACTTAAAAATAAGAAAACTGAGGTTCCTAGAACTTAAGTATTTTCCCAAAGTCACATAGTCAGTGGCAAGGCTGTGATTTGAAATTTCACCTGACTTCAAAAACTGATGCTTTAAGCCATGGAAAATAAGGTTATTGGGTAGGGAAAAATGAGTTATTTACCAGAGACAGTGACAGCCCAGACTGAACTTTCTGTGGCAGGCAAAATCCAGTAGGTTCTTGAGGGAACAAAACCATAAAGGTGGTGTTTCAGGATAATTAAGTTGTTTTGTGGGCAGGGATAGGCTAGCCCATATGATGTCTTTAAAAGACAAAGGCTCCCTCTCTGGGAGAGACATAGCCTTATGGGTTCATGACTCGGTTAACAGAGCATGAAGTAGATCCCAGCCCCTTCTACTGGGTGCCCTTTCTCAAAGGGAAGAATTGGAAGGCGTGGAGGAAAAGAGAGCCTGGGATACAATAGAGGCGATGCCAAAGGGAGGGGGTGGGTGGACCGCAAAAAGAAAATTTGAAGAAAGAAGTGAAACAATTAGGTTTTTAAAAACTGGAAAAATAGAAGCAGAGTTAGAGCTTATTCTAAGGTTTCTAGTATGTAGGTCCAAAACACTGTAATGCCTATGATAGAAAAGAGAGAGAAAAAGAGAGCCAACTTCTGGTTTCTGGTCTAGAATCCAAGAAGCTTAGGAGTTGTCACTCTGGTCCACACAATAAGAAAAAAACTGACCTGAAAATCAACAACTCTTTTTAGCTCCCTCAGAGATCTGAGGTCACAGGGCAAACTGCTGCCCCCAGAGTTGGAGAGACAGACAGGCAGATATAGAGAATCACAACTTACTAGAGCAGAAGCCTCTGCTGGAACAAGTGCTGGGGTAGGGAAACCTGAACTGTGATTGATGAACTGCTGGAGGCTCACTGTGGACAAGTCTGAGAGTTAAACACTCCATGAGGACCCAGTAACAGGGAGGCTCCCCCATTATTGTAAGTTTTACCTCTAGGAGCCCTATCAGGTTCCCACAAGGAAGATCAGAGAAAATCCCCTTGTGCTTCCGGCGGGGGGAGGAGGAAAGTAGCCATTCTGAAATAAGCCCAGAGCATTCTATTCTTTTTAAGGAGGCCTGACCTCAAGAGAAATTATTATTTTAGAATCTGGTAAAACCCTAGATTCTAACCAACTAGGGTTTTACCAGAGCCTAACTAACTAGGGTTTCACCAGAGCCTAACCAACCTGGCAGAAATTAAGCCAGGTTGAAGAAATGTCTAACATCCCTGCCATGTCTGAATCTAGTTCTGATGCTTGCTCTTCAAACTGTTTTGTTTTGGTTTTTGTCTTTTAGTATGCTTTGTGAGTTTTGGTTAAAAGCCAGACATGATATACTGGGTAAAAGGAACTGAGGAGAACAGGCCTTTTGTGTGAAGTTTTATGTTTACCTGGGTAGGGTTTAGGCTGTGCTCCACACAAGATTTACTAAATCAGAAACTCTGCAGTGGGGTCCAGCAATCTGTTTTTAACAAGCCCTCCAGGTGGTTCTGATGCCAAATGTTGAGAACTACTTCCGTAGCATCACAATTACTAAGATCATGGTAAATTGGGGTTGGGTACAGGTAGAAGGGCATGCACTGGCTTCTATAATAGCTCTAGCATTTGAGAGAGGCGAAGACAGTTATAAAAACTGTGTAATTGGATGGCTGTTGTTAATTACTGTTAATGTGCTTCAGGAAGGAAATAACAAGCTCAGGTTAGCCAGTTCTCTACTCAAGGCATCATGAAGGCTAGGAATCTTCTATGGCAGCCTTTAAAGAGAACGTCAGAACCAGGCTGCCTTTGAGAAACGGTTGATTCTAAGAATGCAGCAGAGAATACACTAGATGAGCCTAGAGCATCTTATAGTACCAGGAAAGTAAAGAAATGCTAAAAAAATAGTAACACATCAAAGGGACATAGAAGTCAACTGAAAGAACTCCCAATGACCAAAGATGGAACACTGTGAGCAAAAGCAAACAAGAAAACAGCAAAAAAAAAAAAAAAAAAAAAAAAAGTATTATTGGGTTACAACTCAAAGTATAAGATAAATATACATGAGTTCATACTGCTATAAACAATTTAATAAATGGGTAAATAGGAGAAAAGAGACAAATTTTCCTTATAGAAAAATTCCAATAATATACTTAGATATTCCCCTCTACAGAAGGTGAAGCTTAATGCCCTCCCTTCCCCTTGAGGGTGGGCTAGACTCAGTGACCTGCTTCCTAAGAACAGAGTAGGGAAAGGGAAAAATATTAACTTTTAAGTGGAGGAACTTGGCAAATGCTACATTTACTAAGTGCTAAAAGTTGCCATCACCAGATATCATGTACTCCTTACAATAATGTGGTGAGGACACTCTACCTCTGTGATATACTTTCCAAAATCCCACAACACCCATCTAAGCATGAGAAAGACATCAGACAAACTTAGATTCAGAGACAATCTACAGCATATCTGGTCAGCACTCCTCAAGACTGTAAAGGTCATGAAAAACAAGGAAAGACTGAGAAACTGTCACAAACCAGAGGAGACTAGGGCGACATGACAACCTAATGAATTGTGATACTCTGGTATGCAGAAAAGGGTTAACATAGCAGGCCTGAGACCACTATCCTTAGAAAGACCTGCTTGCCACACCACTATATATAAAGTAAATCAACAAGGATTTACTCTATAGCACAGGTAACCATATTCAATATCTTGTCATAATCTATAATGGAAAAGAACCTGAAGCTGTATACCTGAAACTAACACAGTATTGTAAATCAATTATAGTTAAATTAAAAAAAGCAATCAGAAATGATCATGCTAAGTGAAGTAAGTCAGAAAGAGAAAGACAAATACCATATGATATCACTTACATGTGGAATCTAAAATACAACACAAATGAACCTATCTATGAAACAGAAACAGAATCAGGGACATAGAGAATAGACTGGTGGTTGCCATGCGGGGGGGCGGTGGGAGAGGGTTGGATTGGGAGTTTGGGATTAGCAGACGCAAACTGGTATATATAGAATGAATAAACAACTAGGTCCTACTGTACAGCACAGGGAACTATATTCAATATCATGTGATAAACCATAGTGGAAAAGAATATGAAAAAGAATGTATAACTGAGTCACTTTGCTGTATAGCACTAATTAACATGACATTGTAATTCAACTATACTTCAATAAAAAATAAATTAAAAAAAAAAAAAAAGGAAAGGCCTGCTTGCAAAGTTGGCCCTTGACTGGCATCTGAGAACTTAGATTTTGGGAGAGTTCCCACAATTTCCCTGATAAGAATGGCTCATGGTGCCTAAACTGTACAAACAATGTGGTTTATGTTGAACACCTGCTTTCCTTCTGAGAGTCTGGAAACATGGGTGCATATTAGGTAGAGGGTGCCTGTGTGACTAGCCCCCGGTAAAAACCCTGGGCATTGAATTTGCCATGAGCTTACCTGGTAGACGACATTGTTGTACGACTCATTGTTGGAGGATTTAAGCATGTCCTGTGTGCCTTCCTTGAGAGAGAACTCTTAGAAGCTCGCACCTCCAGACTTTACCCTATGTGCCTTTTCCCTTTGCTGATTTTGTTTTGTATCCTTTAGTTGTAATAAAATATAGTCATGAGGATGACTATATGCTGAGTCCTATGAGTCCCAATGAATCATTGAACCTGGGGGTGACCTTGGGGACACCTGGCACACCTGGATTGGATCCTGGAAAAAAAAAAGGAGGCCATTAATGTAAACATTGGTAAAATCCAAATAAATCTGTGGTTTAGTTAATAGCAATGAACAAATGTTAGTTTCTTAGTTTTGACAAATATACCATGGAAATGTAAGATGTTAACAGTGGGAGAAAGGGGTGAGGGGTAAATGAGACCTCTCTGTACTATCTTTGTAACTTTCTTGTAAATCTAAAATTATTCCAAAATAAAAAGTTTATTTAAAAAACACTCAAACTGAATGCTTTGGAAATTAATGAAAAATAACATACCACTCATCCTAAAGACACATAGAGAAATTATCCAAACTGAAATACAAAGAGAAAAATGAGAGAAGGAGAGAGAGAGAGAGAGAAAGCTAGCTAGCTTTATTTGCTATGGCCAGAGGGATGGATTACAATTAAAAAAAAAAAAATCAGACTCAGGACCTGATTGTGAGAGTAGCAAAATCTAAAAGAAGGTTGAATTCATAACCCATAGCATAATGTAAAGTCAGGACTCTGCAGGGGAAAGATGAGACCCTGAGACCTAGGATGATGGGGATATCTGGGTGGATACTCTTGAGGACTTTGAGCTGATAGATTCACCTCAATCCTCTGGACTGACAGAAGTGGTGTGCTTGCCCCTGCTAGAGGATAGTGACCTCCCTTTGCCTGAAGACCATGGAGAAGCCTCATCTGAGGAAGATGCCTTCCAAAATGCTACTTACCCTTCTCAAGATTTCCCTTTTGATCCAGAAAGGACCAAACCACTACTTTCCCTGCTGACCTCAATCCTTATTCACTGAAGTATTGGGAGGAGGTCATGTTCATTAATCTTTTGCGAGGGAGAAAAAGAAAAAAAAATTTCCCACAACTCCCTTCAGTGTTTCTAGACCAATAACTAGGGTCAAGTTTCATCATGTCTTAACTGGGGAAGCACTGTCCCTGTTTTGGAATAAAAAGGGTTGGGAATGTAAATTGATACAGCCACTATGGAGAACAGTATGGAGGTTCCTTAAAAAACTAAAAATAGAACTACCATATGACCCAGCAATCCCACTACTGGGCATATACCCTGAGAAAACCATAATTCAGAAAGAGTCATGTACCAAAATATTCATTGCAGCTCTGTTTACAATAGCCAGGACATGGAAGCAACCTAGGTGTCCATCATCGGATGAATGGATAAAGAAGATGTGGCACATATATACAATGGAATATTACTCAGCCATAAAAAGAAATGAAATGGAGGTATTTGTAATGAGGTGGATGGAGTTAGAGTCTGTCATACAGAGTGAAGTCAGTCAGAAAGAGAAAAAGAAATACAGTATGCTAACACATATATATGGAATCTAAGGGAAAAAAAGGTCATGAAGAACCTAGTGGCAAGATGGGAATAAAGACACAGACCTACTAGAGAATGGACTTGAGGATATGGGGAGGGGGAGGGGTGAGATGTGACACGGTGAGAGAGTGTCATGGACATATATACACTACCAAATGTAAAATAGATAGCTAGTGGGAAGCAGCCGCATAGCACAGGGAGATCAGCTCGGTGCTTTGTGACCACCTAGAGGGGTGGGATAGGGAGGGTGGGAGGGAGGGAGATGCAAGAGGGAAGAGATATGGGAACATATGTATATGTATAACTGATTCACTTTGTTATAAAGTAGAAAGTAACACACCATTGTAAAGCAATTATACTTCAATAAAGATGTTTAAAAAAAAAAAAAAAAAAAGGGTTATTCACCAAATACGGACTGGCAGAGTTGGAAGAACATACCTAAGGATGGATCTTGGTGTATGTTCAGAGCAAGTGGTGTGAGGTAAGGATGTAGATTTGTTGAGTGTAAACCCAAAATAATAACAACAACAACAAAACCCCCTAAAGAGACAGAATTTAACTGAAATTGATGAGATTATTTTGTTATCAGGGAGACTGGGGCTCAAAAGAGGTTGTACAACAGAAATTTTGCACACCAGAACTTGTGGGCTGCCATTGACATATCTTTTACTTCTTCAATAACTTCATTAGGTGAAGTAACAATGAACAATCCTTGTATCTTCTTGTTTGTAACACAGGGCCTGGCTCTTAGTGACTATTAAAATTTTTGTTAATTGGATTCACCAAGAGACTGAGTATATGCCCAGATGAGTAAATACCCATAGATTCTTGAACATGCTTGCTATAAAAGATGTGGAGGAGCTAAAGGAGTCTCTTTAAAATGTGAATAGTTTCCAAAGACGAATCCTCAGACCTTTGCTCTTATCTCAGTACAACCTCCTCTACAATATCTCTTCTTCAAATACTTACGTAACTCCTGAACTGTTCCACTGCCTGGTCTACTTCTTAATATATGTCATGCACACTGCTGTCAGATTAGTATCCGGAAACTCTTTTTTGTGTACTCCTCTGCTGCTCAAAATCTTTAAATGATTATCTAGTGCCTTATGTGATAAAATTTAAAATTCTTAGCTTGCTCCTTAAGGCTCTTCCCAATCTGTTTCCTCTTATCTCTATCTACCCTTGTTTTCCATTCCAACACTAAGCCTTAATCCTAGACAAATCCAAGTCTCCAAACATATCTTGAACATCCTAGGTTCAACGGTTTTTGAAAATCAGCTCCTTTCACCTGCTGATGTTTCCTCCTTATTTGTGAACCTATCTTTATGGTATAAAATGCAACAACCTTTCTGAACTATTCCATGTATAAGGGTTCTCTCTTCTTTGTAACAAGTCTTTACACAGAGGTTGTAAAATGGTCTTGTTTAGCCCATTATTAAAAATGTTGAAGTAATTCTTAACATTAAAAAAAATCATTGAAAAAATGGAAGCTCTAGTGGAGCCCACACTTCAACAAATAGCTTAAGTTTACTGATAGCTGCCATGCACTGTTTGGTTGGATTTGCAAAGTATTTACTGAGCACCTATTACTTGCTGCACAGTTTTAGATGCTGGGGGTACAGCAGTGAACAAAAATAATCATGGAGTTTATAGTCTAAAGAGGAGAAACAGAAAACATAATAAGTAAATTCTATATTAGGAAGTGATAAATGCTATAGAAAAATAAAACAGGGTTAAGAGGGTTTGGGAGCGTGTGGGTGGGAAGGGTGCTTGCACTTTCACACTCATTTCAATACCTGGCTGGCTCCGATGGGAATTTGAGTTTGTGACCCCAACTGTATATCAGGACCGTCATGTACTGTCACGTATATGCTATACACTGTCCCCATAAACCTGTCAGCAACTTGAAGGCAGGTAGTGTGCCTCATTCGTCTCTGGATTCCCAGAGTCGAGCAGTGTTTTCAGGGTAAGAGCACGATGGAAAGCGAAAAGTGAGGAGTCCCGCTTTCCACGGTGGTTATTCCGGCGGGGTTTAGGCGCCGAGGAGAGTGTAACCCCAGAAGCGCCAGGAGCTGAGCCAAACCCTTCGCCGACTCTCAAAACCACTGAGGCTCCATCCGTTTCCAGGGCAACGGGACTGTGACGCAAACATAGCCGCGGGCCCTCGGCCGCGTGGGACTAGCCCATAGCCTAGGAAGGAACTAAATTGTAGAGAACTTGGCTGTCAGAACCAGCAGCCCTACGCACGAAACCCCAGACCACCTCGCCCCCTGCAGAGCTGCCGCCAGCACTGCACCTTCCGGTCCTCTGGCGTCGCCAAGTTATAGGCTCGACGACTTCCGGCCCTGAAGGTCCCCCGCTCCATGGCTTGCCGGGGTCCTAGCGATGGAAAGGTGGCCTCGGCGGCCGCCTGACCCCTACGGGCGCTTCGGATCAGGGCTGCCGCTTCCTTCCGGAGGGCGGCGGTTACAGGGCCGCTGAGAAAATTCCCGCGGCTGGTGGGACCTCATACCAGGAGGAGAGGTCGGGGCGGAGCGCGAGGGCGGAGCGCGGACGGGGAGCTGGCCCGTCAGGCAGGAGTGGGGCAGGTGCGGTGGCGGAAGTGCCGGACGCGACTGGAGCCGAGCCGTCCAGGAAGCCGCGGCCGTGGGCCCCCCAGCCCGGAGCAGCTGCCGAGCTTCAGCCTGACCGCAGCAACTAGGGCTCGGGCCCCGGCGAGATGCCTCTGTTCACCGCCAACCACTTCGAGCAAGATGTGGGTAAGTGCTGGGCCGGGGCCCCAAGCCGTTGTTTGTTGTGCTAGAAAGTGGGCGGTGGCGACTCCGGGGACTGGAAAGCCTAGCAAAGGGGGAGGAGGGTGCAGCGTCGCCAATGCCTGGCAGCCGGGATTTTTCTGGGGGCAACCTCGGCGCGGCCCTAGCTGCCTGGGGAGTGTCTCCAGCCCACCTGAGGTTGGGGACCCCGAAAGAGGACCGTTCACCTCACCAGGCACAGGAATAGGGAGGAGCCTGGGGTTCTCTGGAGACTGGACTAATTGAGCAATTGCGGAGTTGATGACACAGAACTTCCAGCTCCCTCTAGAATTGGTTGAGTCTTGTGTCCCCCCCCTCCCCACTCCCCCGCCCCGCGCTTAAGAGTGATGCAGCAGACCTTGTTGTCTAGGGCAGCTCAACACTTAGAGACTTCAACTTGCCCCGGTTCAATAGGAAGAACCTATTTTATCTCGCTTATATATCGATGCGTTCAATCGCTGATAGCACGGCTTCAGGATTTATTTACGATAGTTGGAAGTGTTACTCTATCCATGGATAGTGCAAGTGCTATAAGGTGTTCTGCCTTAGGGTATGAAAAGGAAAACCCCAGGATTTCAAAACAGTCCAGAACACCTGTTTTACTTCTTGGGGGGTCGTCAGTGACTATAGAGTGAGAAAAAGATGGATTGGGTATGAGAACTTAACTTGTGGCTTTAGAAAAACAGTAAACCAAGCTGGCTAAAGTAAATATTTTTGTAGCAATAGTTAACTCTAGGTAGAGTTTTAGGGTTTAGTGGAATGAAAAAAACGCATGGCCGCAAATTGCCAGTTATACAGAATATTGCACATCACAGAATATTGCACCTGTTTCATAGTTACAATTTTCTAATAATGGGGAAAGTCTGGAAAGTGCCCTATTTTGGTATATTATGTGATTCCAAAAGTGTGTTCAGAAGTCAAATATGATGTATAAGTACCTTCTATTCGCAGAGAGCTAAAAAACTTTATAGATTTTGACCCTTAGATAGTCTTCAAATATGTGTTTCTGTGATTTCATTCAACTTTTTTCTTGGTAGTTTAATATTGGTGACTGCTATAAATCTAGGAAGCATAATGTTGAGGCTCACAGCGTCTGCTTTTGGAACACCTAATGATGTCTTCCTTTGCTGCAATGAGACCTTCACTTTTTATTGTTGTGAATACTTTCGTTTTGTCATAGTGGGGAAAAAAGGCAAAATAGAATAAGACAAATGATTTTCAAACTTAATACCTGTGGAACTCTTCAAGGGAGATCTTTCCTGGAAGCCCATTGTTTTCTGATTGACAACTTCTCTGGTGAAAGTAAGCCAAGTTGTTTTTCTAAACCTCCCCCTCAGTGTCTCCTGAGGTTCCTACATGGTTTAGTGGATCACAGTTTAGTTCCACTGTAGTAAAAGAAGCACTGCTGTTCAGACAAAAAAAAAAAAAAATACTGTGTATAGATTATTTCATGGGCAGTGCCATCAGCCAAAGCTTCAAGTACTTGTTAACTCAAGTATGACTGACTGAAGTCAGTTTCCAAAAGGCAGTTTAAAGATAAAATATAAAGTTTGATTGTAACCTCTTTTAGGCAAGTGGTTGGAATTAATAGAAAAAGTGGCATGAAATACTAAGGATTTCAAATTGGCTTTATACGTCTATCATAGAAGAAAAATTATATATTGCACTTTTCAAAACTTAAAGCCCCTGTTAATTTGAAATACAGTAGTTAAGTAATATGACGATCAAGTCATTGTTTAACTTGAGATGCCCACAGGAATGTTCCTTTGCAGTGTCATTGTCCTTTTCATCTCTCTTTGATTCAGTCAGAGTTTTATTACCATTGTTTCTTTTTTGTCGTAGCTTTGTTTACCTTTCATTCAACAAACAGGCATTGAGTGATTACTGTGCATCAGACAGTGTGTGTCAGACTTTGGGGGCACAAATTTAATAAATAAACTGGGTTCCCTCAAGGAACTCTCAATCTAATGAAGGACTCATACACACATAAAAAGATAATTGTATTTTTCGCACCATATTACGATACTAGAAATACAGGAGATGCTTTACATTCTCCCTCTATTTAAAACAGTCATCTTCCCTGAAGAGAAGACAAGCGCCTTCAGGCAGACACTTTATTTGTAAAAGTGTTGACACTATCCTCTCTCTTCCCCTGCTTTCCTGATAGCACTTACACCTGCAGGAAGTGACCATCTCTTACTATATGTATGGTTTGGTCATTTTATAATTAACTGTAAAGTTGAAACTACATTCCTTTGGTCGGTGCAGTCTCATCAGAGGGTGAACAGTGTTTCTGACATCATTCATGTGGGGAAGAAATCCTTTTCTCAGACCCTGAGACTCTGAGAAAAGGCTGTAGTGACTCAAGATGTCTAGGAAGGCACTCATTAGTTGATGATGGTATATGACTTGTCAAATGGTAGCCGGCCAAAGGCTAGGAGGTAAGGAACTCTGGCAAGTTCCTCGTTTTTTTTCTTGGAGTCAGAACCTACAAATCCTGAAGGGTATGCTAGGTATGGTAGCATTAGAGCTCTTTAAATATTTATTGGATTTCTTCTGATATGGGTTTATTGTTTGTTTTGTTGAATAAAATTCCTTTGAAGCTGTGCTGAGAAAAAAAGAGAAAATACCCACACACATCCCCCCTCACCCCAGCCCTGATTCTTATCTTGAAGGGGAGTGTAGGTTTCCTAAGGTAGAGAGCCTGTTTGGGGCAGCCTTTTTAGGAGATTCCAAGGAGAAAGTAAAACATGAGGGACAGAGCCACAATAGGAAGATTTAGTGGTAGTGTTAAAAGGGCAGATGTCATTTCCTTACATCCTGTACCGATTTTTCCAGTCTCATGACATTGATTCCTGACTCATGACTGTCTCTTCTGCTCCGTAACTCCAGTTCTTATTTGCATGTCTTTTTTCTCCTTACTCAAGCCAGGCAATCTTTCTTGCCAGTTTCTGTCTCTGTGCCATTTACTACTATTCGCTGATAGATTTTTGCTTTTTTCAGCAATACCTGGTATCTCCTTCCTTAAAGATAAACTTGCTTGTGTCCCACAGAGCTGAGCTCAAATTCTACTTCTACAAAAACTCTTTTCACACAGTGGATTGAAGTATGAACTTTATCTTAAAAGGAGACTTTTCCAAGTAAAATTTGAATGCATGCATTGCTATGTCTTTGGCTTGTGTTGTGGTCAGATAACTTGACAGTGAGTAGCTTGGAGTTTTTGGTAATGGAATCGTTTTCTCCAATGAAATTTTACATGAAACCCTAATATAAAAATAGATATTGATGGCACTCTGGTAATACAAATTTACTTTATACATTTAAATATATTACATTTACATAGTCATTAAGGCAATTCTTGAACACATGAGGTTGTTGCAAAAAATTGAAATTAAAAAAAATTTTGGTTTTAGGTGAGAATGACAGCTGTAACAGCCAGTTTTTTTCCTATACTTTCTTTTGCTTACATGGTACCAAAAATCCTAATACCTAGTCCTAATTAAAATAGTTACAAATTTTAATATATTTTGTAATTTTTTAAGCGATGAAAAATTTTTAGCGTAAAATACAGAATATAACATAAACTCCTATTCCTATCAGTCACCTCTGTCAAGTCCTAACATTTTGCCACACTTCATTCTTTTTTTTTTTTTAAAGAAAACATTCAAGATACAGTGGAAATTATTACTTTTATTTATTAGCTACCTGATACTATTCTTTTCCCTCTCTTCTCAGAGTTAAACACTCTAAAAAGATTAAAAAGTCTATTTTATAGTATATACTATACATGCAAATATACTATATGTATTGTTTTGCATGTTTTTAAACTTCATAAAAAATAATATTCTCTGTAGTCATTTGCAGCTTGTCATTTAGCATTTTTTGTGAGTTATTCATGTTGATGTTTGTAGCTTTAGTTCATTAATTTTAAGAGCTATGTGATATTCCACATTTTTTTAACCCGTTCTCCTATTAGTGAACATGAAGTTTTTTGCAGTTTTTTGCTATTACAGACAACACTGCAGTGAAAGTTATTATCCACGTTTTCTTCTTCACAAGAGTGAGAGATTCTCAAGGGATTGTATCTTGAAGAGGAATTCTTTTTTAAAAATGCATATAGTGCAAAGTTGCAAAATGTTAAATAATACAGAATTGTTCTTCTAAGTGTTTGTGGGAGATTTTACTCCCACCAGCAGTGGAAGTGAAGTCCCTGTTGTTCCACAGTCTCACTAACGCTGGGTATTGTCAGATTTTAAAATTTATGCCAATTTGATGGGGGTGAAATAGGGCATTGTTTTCAATTTATTTCAGCTTCATTGCAGTTGAGCATCTTTTCATATGTCTCTTGGTCAGTCTGTTTTCTTTTTGTATAAATTGCCTGCTCATTACTTTCATGTACTTACTATTCTGTTGGATTATTTTTTCTTATTGATTTTTAAAGTTCCACATACGTTCTCTACTAATCTTTTGTTGTTTATGTGAATTGCAAATATATATTCTTGTCTGTTGCTTCTTTTTGTTTGTGCTGCCTTTTATTGTTAAGAAGATTGAAGTTTCGGTTTAGTAATATTGTCTTTCTCCCTTGATTTTATTTTTCTTGTTCAAGAAAAGCTTTCTCTCCTCCTTGAGTCTATAAGGATCTTGTCATGTTTTCTTCTGAAAGTTTTATTGAAGTTTTGATTTTCACAGTTAGGTCTTTAGTCCACCTGGACTTGCTTGGTCTTTATGTAAGGTCTAAGGAGAGATTTGATTGGATAGTCAATTCACAACAGACAATTATCAGTTGCCTAATCACCATTTATTGAATTATCTATCCTTCCCCCACTAGTTTGGAGCACTTTCTCCTTCGTATAGTAAATCCCTTTCCTTGTATGAGGTCTGTGTCTGTGCTGTCTGTTCTACACTGTTCTCTTTATCTATCCTGTACCAATACCACATTCTAATGTCAGTGGCCTTTATAGGTGGTAGGGCAAGCCCCCTGTCTTGTTTTTCTTCATTTTGACACTCTTAGCTGTTTTTGGCCTTTTTTCTTTGATATGGGTTTATTATCATATTAGTAAAATCATAAAAGGGAATTTCTTTTATGTTCTTTTAGGATTTGAGAAGACATTGTAGTTTATATTTTTGATTCATATGCACTGATGATGTTGATAGTTAATAATACGCTTTTTATTTCCTGATAAGAATATTTAGTTGTAATCTTACTTAGATTATATAGTTGACCCTTGAATAACTCGGGGGGTTAGGGGTGCTGACCCTCTGCACAGTTGAAAATCCATGTATTAACTTTTGACTCCCCCAAAACTTAACTGCTAATAGCCTGCTGTTGACTGGAAGCCTTACCGATTACAGTCAGTTAACATGTTTTCCGTGTTATGTGTTTATCTACATATATTTTATACAATTCATGACATACTTTTTTCTTAATTTTTTTGATATTTCTAGGCTACCTGGTTTGTCTGCAAGTTTTTTCTAATTGTTAAAAATCTCCAAAAATTTTTCCAATATAGTTATTTTAAAAAATCGGCATATTAAGTGGATCTCTGTAGTTCAAACCTATGTTATTCAAGGGTCAAGTGTAATTGTAAAGTTAGGTAAGAGAGCAAGAGGATGATTTTTCTACAAGTAAATATACACATACTACTACTGTCCCTTGAGGTGGAAGGTAAAGGGAAAGAACTTTTTTTAAAAAAAATATTGCCTTGTTAGGCTCTGTAACTTTACTTGATAGTGAATAAATGTTTGTATTGAGTACAGGGATTGAACCTAAGAAGGTCTATATGACAGATATCAGACATTGCCCCCTGAAAATTATTGACATTTTGAAGCTGCCACCTACTTATTTTTAGCTCATATTACTTCAATTTCATATAAAAAATTTGTTGGTACATGGTGGTGTAATTTTAAGAATTTTAGCCATTCTAGTGGCATCTCTTTGTGACTTTAATAAGTATTTATTTATCTAATCTTTAATATAGTTATTCACTAAATTAATATCCTCTTTTTTGAAATATCTGTTTAAGTTTTTCACCCATTTTTCTTTCCACTTAATTTTCACAACTCCTCTTTTAAGCGTGGCAGCCATTTTAATTTCCATTTTACAGATGAGAACATGGGTTCAGATTTGAGTCAGAGCTGAGGTGAGCTACCTAGCAACCTTAAGCTAGTATGTAAGTTTCAGAGCTGGGAATAGAGAAGGTGGGTCTTCAGTGTTAATGGGTCTTCAGTGTTAATGGGTCACGTGTGTACTCCACATGTGCATAATGATTTCCTCAGTCTGCAGAGGTTGTGTGGTCATCTGCCCAACCTAACTGCTTTTGATTCTCCATCTGTGATGTTTTGGCGTGTTAGTGGCTACTTTGAGATGCATTTTTCCTTTTCCCCAGCTATTATTAAGTGTCTTGCACATGAAGCTTCCAGATAGGTCTGTTAAAATAGAAATTATACTTACTACATTTATCCTTCTGCCCTGTTCTGTAATGTAAGGGTGTTTGTAGAAATGAGCATGCCTGTTCTGTGGAGTTGGGAGGGGTATGGCTCTCAATGAACAGGATTACAGAGGGCATCTTGGGAGTATCAGACAAGAAGAAAGTGAACTTGTAGGAATGTAAAGGCTGACCCTAGACCTTTTACCTTTTAAATAGATGATTTACAATATTAGAAGGAAGTAAAAGATGATTTTGATTTTTTTCTTCCTTTTTCTTATCTGCCTCACTCTCTAAACTTTTCCTAGTCCCCCCACAAATGTTGGTGGTAACATGTGAAATGAAAAAGAGTAGCAATCACTCTTCTGTATTCCACCAGAGCAAGAAGTTCTTAAATATGTACATTGTGTTATTAAATGATGCAGTAAATGGAGTTAAGCGTGGCATTGTGTCTGATGCTTTTCTTATAAACAAGAGTTGATCTTGCATTTGTCCCATTCAGTATGTTTAAAATGTTCATGCATAGAGAAACTGAAAACTAACTTGTTGAAAGAGTTAATTTAGCAGTTTTGAACAAAAATTGCACCCAAGAGGCAGTTTAATAGAAAATATGCCCTGAGCCAGACTGCCTAGACTGAAATCCCGCTTTTACTATTTACTAGCTGTATGATCTTGTGCTAGTTACTTTTCTGTCTCAGTTTCCTCATCTATGAAATGGGGCATCTTCATTGGATTCAATGTAAGTAGTTTAGCATATGTAAAATACTTTGAAACTATTACTTGTTATTGTTTTTTTCTTTTTTAATTAATTAATTAATTTATTTTTGGCTGTGTTGGGTCTTTGTTGCTGCGCACGGGCTTTCTCTAGTTGCAGCGAGTGGGGACTACTCTTCATTGCAGTGTGCGGGCTTCTCATTGCGGTGGCTTCTCTTTGTTGCAGAGCACGGGCTGTAGGCGTGCAGGCTTCAGTAGTTGTGGCACACGGGCTCAGTAGTTGTGGCTCGCAGGTTCTAGAGTGCAGGCTCAGTAGTTGTGGCGCACGAGGCTTAGTTGCTCCGTGGCATGTGGGATCTTCCCGGACCAGGGCTCGAACCCGTGTCCCCTGCATTGGCAGGCGGGTTCTTAACCACTGTGCCACCAGGGAAATCCTTGTTATTGTTTTTTAATTAATTATTACCTATCATTCATTACTCAGAGCTGTAAGTAGGCTTTCATTTTAGGAAAAGTAGAATTTATATTACTGCTTTCCCCAGAGTAAACTGAAGATTTGTACCAATAAAAATTTTACCCAAACAAATCAAAGCATTAAATGGGGAGGAGGAGTAAATGAGAAAATGTATGTTGAACCTAAGTACTCTAAAATGCTGAGTGTGGTTGTTGTCATTGGAGTCAGAGAAGCAGTGAAATATAATCTGTCAGTTTGAAGTATTGGGCATTTAAATATTTTAATTTAAATTTAACTACAGAAGAATTGTGTGGTCTAGAAATTTAATAACAAATATGTATCATTTTAATAGTGTGAACATGTAAGATTTATAAACTAGAAAAAATTGGCTGTTCTATATTTTCAAATAATTATTTAATTTATAATGAATTGGTACAAAGAAAAAGCATTTTTATATCTTTAGTAAAAGCTGTCAGCTGTGCTTTCCTGTTAGATACCAAAATGAATTTTATTTATTTACTTGCTTTCCATTTTCTAGTTTATTTCTTCTTCTGGAAAAAAAAAAAAAATTATTATTATTTTTTTTTGGCCAGTTTTCCCCTGTTCTTCTACTATAGTTTTAAGGTATAAAAATAATTGTTTAAAATTAATACGTAAGAAGTAATTTTTCCTTTAAGATCTAAGCATTGCTTTAGTCATAGCCCAAGATATTGATATATAGTATCCTAATTATAATAAAATTTTATGTTACCTTCTGTTATAGTCTTAATTATATGTTGTGATTGTTAATGTCCATGTGATTGGCTATTACGTTTGATCTAATACAAATACAGTGTATGCAGAGAACACACTGAGTCTGTTGTCCTAGATTGTTTCTAGGTGTTGGTAGTTTTGTGCATATTTGAAGAAATATTTAAACTCTGCTTTAATGTACAGGCAGTCTTCACTTTACATAATTCCAACATGCATGAATTTAGTTACCATGTGTTACTTAATTAACAACAATTCCCCAGCAACAAGTCTGTAATAACCTGAGCATAGAGCCCAACTGAGCCTGCTTAGATTTTGAATTACAGAGCTATGAGCTAATAATGGGTGGTGTTTTAAACCACTAATTTGCATTTGTTACATAGAAAGTTTAAAAAATTAATATACTGAGACTCTTCAGTTTTCTTAAATCTTTTTTCTCGTTTCTTCAAATTTGATAACTTCTGTTGACTTTTCTTCATGTTCACTAACTCTCTTTTCTTTTTTCTTTCTTTTTTTTTTTTTTTTACCTGTTCAGGTTTGTATCTGAGGTTATATTGACTGTATAATACTGAAACTTTCTTTTTTTACCAAATGACAACCATTTCCTCCATTATTCAAAACTGTATATGAACACATCCCATAGTAGTTGACAATTAGGACTTTTGACTTAATTGCATTCATTCACTTGCTCATTCATTCATTCTTCAAACATTGAGTAGTCATTTTAATTTACCATAGATTGTGCTTATGTGTTTTCTTTCCCATGCTAAATTAACTTTTGAGTAAGGATCACTTTTTTTTTTTTTTAATTTTCATTTATTTTTTTGTACAGCAGGTTCTTATTAGTCATCCATTTTATACACATCAGTGTATACATGTCAATCCCAATCGCCCAATTCATCACACCACCACCACCACCCCCTGCCGCTTTCCCCCCTTGGTGTCCATAGGTTAGTTCTCTACATCTGTGTCTCAGTTTCTGCCCTGCAAACCGGTTCATCTGTACCATTTTTCTAGGTTCCACATATATGCGTTAATATGCGATATTTGTTATTCTCTTTCTGGCTTACTTCACTCTGTAAGACAGTCTCTAGGTTTATCCACGTCTCTACAAATGACCCAATTTCGTTCCTTTTTATGGCCAAGTAATATTCCATTGTATATATGTACCACAACTTCTTTATCTATTCATCTGTCGATGGGCATTTAGGTTGCTTCCATGACCTGGCTATTGTAAATAGTGCTGCAATGAACATTGGGGTGCACGTGTCTTTTTGAATTATGGTTTTCTCTGGGTATATGCCCAGTAGTGGGATTGCTGGGTCATATGGTAATTCTATTTTTAGTTTTTTAAGGAACCTCCATACTGTTCTCCATAGTGGCTGTATCAATTTACATTCCCACCAACAGTGCAAGAGGGTTCCCTTTTCTCCACACCCTCTCCAGCATTTGTTTTTTGTAGATTTTCTGATGATGCCCATTCTAACTGGTGTGAGGTGATACCTCATTGTAGTTTTGATTTGCATTTCTAATAATTAGTGACGTTGAGCAGCTTTTCATGCGCTTCTTGGCCATCTGTATGCCCTCTTTGGAGAAATGTCTATTTAGGTCTTCTGCCCATATTTTGATTGGGTTGTTTGCTTTTTTAATATTGAGCTGCACGAGCTGTTTATATATTTTGGAGATTAATCCTTTGTCCGTTGATTCGTTTGCAAATATATTTTCCCATTCTGAGGGTTGTCTTTTCGTCTTGTTTGTAGTTTGCTTTGCAAAAGCTTTGAAGTTTCATTAGGTCCCATTTGTTTATTTTTGTTTTTATTTCCATTACTCTAGGAGGTGGATCAAAAAAGATCTTGCTGTGATTTATGTCAAAGAGTGTTCTTCTTATGTTTTCCTCTAAGAGTTTTATAGTGTCCTATCTTACATTTAGGTCTCTAATCCATTTTGAGTTTATTTTTGTGTGTGATGTTAGGGAGTGTTCTAATTTCATTGTTTTACATGTAGCTGTCCAGTTTTCCCAGCACCACTTATTGAAGAGACTGTCTTTTCTCCATTGTATATCCTTGCCTCCTTTGTCATAGATTAGTTGACCATAGGTGCGTGGGTTTATCTCTGGGCTTTCTATCCTGTTCCATTGATCTATATTTCTCTTTTTGTGCCAGTACCATATTGTCTTGATTACTGTAGCTTTGTAGTAGAGTCTGAAGTCAAGGAGTCTGATTCCTCCAGCTCCATTTTTTTCCCGCAAGACTGCTTTGGCTATTCGGGGTCTTTTGTGTCTCCAAATGAATTTTAAGATTTTTTGTTCTAGTTCTGTAAGAAATGCCATTGGTAGTTTGATAGGGATTGCATTGAATCTGTAGATTGCTTTGGGTAGTATAGTCATTTTGACAATATTGATTCTTCCAATCCAAGAACATGGTATATCTTTCCAACTGTTGCTGTCATCTTTAATTTCTTTCAGCAGTGTCTTACAGTTTTCTGCATACAGGTTCTTTTTCTCCCTAGGTAGGTTTATTCCTAGGTATTTTATTCTTTTTGTTGCAGTGGTAAATGGGAGTGTTTCCTTAATTTCTCTTTCAGATTTTTCATCATTAGTGTATAGGAATGCAAGAAATTTCTGTGCATTAATTTTGTATCCTGCAGCTTTACCAAATTCATTGATTAGCTCTAGTAGTTTGCTGGTGGCGTCTTTAGGATTCTCTAGGTATAGTATCATGTCATCTGCAAACAGTAACAGTTTTACTTTCTCTTTTCCAATTTGTATTTCTTTTTCTTCTCTGATTGCTGTGGCTGGAACTTCCAAAACTATGTTGAATAAGAGTGGCGAGAGTGGACATCCTTGTCTTGTTCCTGATCTTAGAGGAAATGCTTTCAGTTTTTCACAATTGAGAATGATGTTGCTGTGGGTTTGTCGTATATGGTCTTTATTATGTTGAGGTAGGTTCCCTCTATGCCCACTTTCTGGAGAGTTTTTATCATAAATGGGTGTTGACTTTTGTCAAAAGCTTTTCTGCATCTATTGAGATGATCATATGGTTTTTTTCTTCAATTTGTTAATATGGTGTATCACATTGATTGATTTGCATATATTGAAGAATCCTTGCATCCCTGGGATAAATCCCACTTGATCATGGTGTATGATCCTTTTAATGTGCTGTTGGATTCTGTTTGCTAGTATTTTGTTGAGGATTTTTGCATCTATATTCATCAGTGATATTGGTCTGTAATTTTCTTTTTTTGTAGTACCTTTGTCTGCTTTTGGTATCAGGGTGATGGTGGCCTCATAGAGTGAGTTTGGGAGTGTTCCTTCCTCTGCAGTTTTTTGGAAGAGTTTGAGAAGGATGGGTGTTAGCTCTTCTTTAAATGTTTGATAGAATTCACCTGTGAAGCCATGTGGTCCTGGACTTTTGTTTGTTGGAAGATTTTTAATCACAGTTTCAATTTCATTACTTGTGATTGGTCTGTTCATATTTTCTATTTCTTCCTGGTTTGGTCTGGGAAGGTTATACCTTTCTAAGAATTTGTCCATTCCTTCCAGGTTGTCCATTTTATTGCCATAGAGGTGCTTGTAGCAGTCTCTTAGGATGCTTTGTATTTCTGCGGTGTCTGTTGTAACTTTTCTTTTTTTCATTTCTAATTTTATTGATTTGAGTCCTCTCCCTCTTTTTCTTGATGATTCTGGCTAATGGTTTATCAGTTTTGTTTATCTTCTCAAAGAACCACGTTTTAGTTTTATTGATCTTTGCTCTGGTTTTCTTTGTTTCTGTTTTATTTCTTTCAGCTCTGATCTTTATGGTTTCTTACCTTCTACTAATTCTGGGTTTTGTTTGTTCTTCTTTCTCTAGTTCCTTTAGGTTTAAGGTTAGATTGTTTATTTGAGGTTTTTCTTGTTTCTTGAGGAAGGCTTGTATAGCTATATACTGCCCTCTTAGAACTGCTTTTGCTGCATCCCACAGGTTTTGGATCATCGTGTTTTCATTATCATGTGTCTCTAGGTATTTTTTGATTTCCTCTTTGATTTCTTCAGTGATCTCTTGGTTATTTAGTAACGTATTGTTTAGCCTACATGTGTTTGTGTTATTTACGTTTTTTTCCCTGTAATTCATTTCTAATCTCATAGCGTTGTGGTCAGAAAAGATGCTTGATATGATTTCAATTTTCTTAAATTTACTGAGGCTTGATTTGTGACCCAAGATTTGATCTGTCCTGGAGAATGTTCCATGCGCACTTGAGAAGACCCAAGACTTGATCTGTCCTGGAGAATGTTTCATGCGCACTTGAGAAAAAAGTGTAATCTGCTGTTTTTGGATGGAATGTCCTATAAATATCAATTAAATCCATTTGGTCTGTTGTGTCATTTAAAGCTTCTGTTTCCCTGTTAATTTTCTGTTTGGATGATTTGTCCATTGGTGTAAGTGAGGTGTTAAAATCCCCCACTATTATTGTGTTACTGTCGCTTTCCTCTTTTATAGCTGTTAGCAGTTGCCTCGTGTATTGAGGTGCTCTTATGTTGGGTGCATATATATTTATAATTGTTATACCTTCTTCTTGAATTGATTCCTTGATCATTATGTAGTGTCCTTCCTTGTCTCTTGTAACATTCTTTATTTTAAAGTCTATTTTATCTGATATGAGTATAGCTACTCCAGCTTTCTTTTGATTTCCATTTGCATGGAATATCTTTTTCCATCACCTCACTTTCAGTCTGAATGTGTCCCTAGGTCTGAAGTGGGTCTCTTGTAGACCACATATATATGGGTCTTGTTTTTGTATCCGTTCAGCAAGCCTGTGTCTTTTGGTTGGAGCATTTAATCCATTCATATTTAAGGTAATTATTGATATATATGTTCCTATTACCATTTTCTTAATTGTTTTGGGTTTGTTTTTCTAGGTCCCTTTTTTCTCTTGTGTTTCCCACTTAGAGAAGTTTCTTTAGCGTTTGTTGTAGAGCTGGTTTGATGGTGCTGAATTCTCTTAGCTCTTGCTTGTCTGTAAAGCTTTTGATTTCTCCATCGAATCTGAATGAGTTCCTTGCTGGGTGAGTAATCTTGGTTGTAGATTCTTCCCTTTCATCACTTTAAGTATATCATGCCACTCCCTTCTGGCTTGTAGAGTTTCTGCTGAGAAATCAGCTGTTAACCTTATGGGAGTTCCCTTGTTTGTTATTTGTCGTTTTTCCCTTGTGCTTTCAATAATTTTTCTTTGTCTTTAATTTTTGTCAATTTGATTACTATGTGTCTCGGCGTGTTTCCCCCTGGGTTTATCCTGTATGGGACTCTCTGCACTTCCTGGACTTGGGTGGCTATTTCCTTTCCCGTGTTAGGGAAGTTTTCTAGTATAATCTGTTCAAATATTTTCTCTGGTCCTTTCTCTCTCTCTTCTCCTTCTGGGACCCCTATAATGCGAATGTTGTTGCGTTTAATGTTGTTCCAGAGGTCTCTTAGGCTGTCTTCATTTCTTTTCATTCTTTTTTCTTTATTCTGCTCCACAGCAGTGAATTCCACCATTCTGTCTTCCAGGTCACTTATCCATTCTTCTGCCTCAGTTATTCTGCTATTGAGTCCTTCTAGTGTATTTTTCATTTCAGGTATTGTGTTGTTCATTTCTGTTAGTTTGTTCTTTAATTCTTCTAGATCTTTGTTAAATATTTCTTGCATCTTCTCGATCCTTGCCTCGATTCTTTTTCCGAGGTCCTGGATCATCTTCACTATCATTATTCTGAATTCTTTTTCTGGAAGGTTTCCTATCTACACTCCATTTAGTTGTTTTTCTGGGGTTTTATCTTGTTCCTTCATCTGGTACATAGCCCTCTGCCTTTTCATCTTGTCTATCTTTCTGTGAATGTGGTTTCTGTTCCACAGGCTGCAGGACTGTAGTTCTTCTTCCTTCTGCTGTCTGCCCTCTGGTGGATGAGGCTATCTAAGAGGCTTGTGCAAGTTTTCTCCACTGATTCTTTCTGCAGTCTTCAATCTGTTTTAAGCCCATTCAGTGAAATATTTTAGTTGAGATGTTGTATCTTCACTTCTAGGTATTCCATTTTTTTAAATAGATCTTTATGGGACTATAATTGCTTCGCAATACTGTGTTAGTTTCTGTTGTACACCAAAGTGAATCAGCCATATGCATACATATGTCCCCACATCCCCTCCTTTTTTTTTTTTTTAAATTAATTAATTTATTTACTTTATTTACTTTAATTAATTTATTTATTTATGGCTGTGTTGGGTCTTCGTTTCTGTGTGAGGGCTCTCTCCAGTTGCGGCAAGTGGGGGCCACTCTTCATCGCGGTGCGCGGGCCTCTCACTATCGCGGCCTCTCCTGTTGCGGAGCACAGGCTCCAGACGCGCAGGCTCAGGAATTGTGGCTCACGGGCCCAGCCTCTCCGCGGCATGTGGGATCTTCCTAGACCAGGGCTCGAACCCGTGTCCCCTGCATTGGCAGGCAGGCTCTCAACCACCGCGCCACCAGGGAAGCCCCATCCCCTCCTTCTTGAGCCTCCCTCCCATCCTCCCTATCCCACGCGTCTAGGTCATCACAAAGCACCGAGCTGATCTCCCTGTGCTATGCTGTTGCTTCCCACTAGCTAACTATTTTACATTCGGTAGTGTATGTATGTCGATGCTACTCTCACTTCGCCCCAGCTTCTCCCCAACCCCGTGTCCTCAAGTCCATTCTCTATGTCTACGTCTTTATTCCTGCCCTGCAGGTTCATCAGTACCTTTTTTTTTTTTTAGATTCCATATATATGCATTAGCATATGGTATTTGTTTTCCTCTTTCTGACTTACTTCACTCTGTGTGATAGACTCTAGGTCCATCCACGTCACTACAAATAACTCAGTTTCGTTTCTTTTTATGGCTGAGTAATATTCCACTGTATATATGTGCCACATCTTACTTATCCATTCATCTGTCGATGGACATTTAGGTTGGTTCCATGTCTTGTCTGTTGTAAATAGTGCTGCAGTGAACACTGTGGTACATGTCTCTGTTTGAATTATGGTTTTTTCAGGGTATATTATTCTATTTTTATAGTTTCTGTTTTTCTGCTGGGCACTCATCATCCATTCACTTATTATGACCATCGTTTGCTTTAAGTTCTTGAAAAAAATATATAATACCTGCTTTCAAGTACTTTTTTGCTAATTCTAACATTTGGATTATGCTGTCTTTTTTTATTGATTATTTTTATCTTGATTGTGGGACACTTTTTTGCACATCTAGTGATTTTTTAATATTATGCTGGTCACTCCTTATTCTTTGTAAGGAGGTTAGATTATGTTGTCTTCCTTTAAAAGAGTGTTGAATTTTGTTCTGTCAGGTAGTTATATTATTGGAGAATCTTTTAGGTTTTTGTCTGGCTTGGTTTTCTTTGTGAGGTAGGCCTATTTCAATATTATACTAAATTCTCGGGTACCTTTACTCCTAAGGTGTTTTAGCCTTTCGGGGGTTTCAACTGATAGCCTGAAATGTTCTCTCTACTTTAGTTGGGTGGAGTATTAGTCTGCTTGGGCTGCCATAGCAAAATACCATAGACTAGGTAGCCAAGCAACAGAAATTTGCTTTCTCACAGTTCTGGCAACTGGAAGTCCAAGGTCAAGGTCCCAGCAGGGTTGGTGTCTGGTGAGGGCTCTCCCCTTGGGTTGCAGATGGCTGCATTCTCACTGTGTCCTCACATGACCTCGTCTTTGTGCATGTGAGGAAAGACAGTGAGCTCTCTGGTGTCTCTTCTTATGAGGACACTAATTCTCTTGGATCAGGGCTTCGACCTTATGACCTCATTTAACCTTAATTACTTCTTTAGTGTCTAGTCTCCAACTACAGCAATGCTGGGGGTTAGAGCTTCAAGGTGTGAATTTTGTGGGGACACACACATTCAGTCCGTAACAGTCAGGAACTTCAAAAGACTCCTCGCATTTCACAACCTTTCAGCCTCGTAGTAGGTGATCTGTGCTAGACCTTATAGAGCCTCACCCTGTGTGGATGTGGGTGTGGGTGTGTATAGCATAGCCCTTGACCAACGAGGACCCACGATTAAATCCCTGTGCTCAGAAATCTGCTCTCTGTTTCCTAGCTGCTTTATTTGGGCTAGTCCTCCTTGTGTTGGGACAGGAAAGTGTTCCCAGGCAGAACACTGGGGCCATCGAGAGGCTCATTTCATATTTCCCTTCCCTCAAAGATCTCAGATGTGCACCACTTGTTATTCATTTCCTGAACACAGTTGCTTTGTATATTTTGGCCAGTTTTATCCTTGTTTTCGGTAGAATAGCAAATCTGGTACCAGATATTCTGCCATGGTTGAAAGCAGACCAGTCATGAGTTTTTATTTTCAAACATAGTAGGAGAAGCTTTAAAGATCTCTTTTGGGCCTTCTTGTTTTTTATAGTTAATTTTTTTTTTTTTATTACTGAAGAAGCCTATTTTATTAAAAGTTTTATGGGTAGACTTGGACTTCCCTGGTTGCGCAGTGGTTAAGAATCCTCCTGCCAATGCTGGGGACACGGGTTCAAACCCTGGTCGGGGAAGATCCCACATGCCGCAGAGCAACTAAGCCCGTGCACCACAACTACTGAGCCTGCACTCAAGAGCCTACGAGCCACAACTACTGAAGCCCACATGCCTAGAGCCCGTGCTCCGCAACAAGAGAAGCCACCGCAATGAGAAGCCTGCTCACCGCAATGAAGA
Source organism: Eubalaena glacialis (assembly GCF_028564815.1). Taxonomy (NCBI): domain Eukaryota; kingdom Metazoa; phylum Chordata; class Mammalia; order Artiodactyla; family Balaenidae; genus Eubalaena; species Eubalaena glacialis. Next base: position 161,566,827 of record NC_083716.1, on the reverse strand, counting down.
GTAGCTCCCACTCACCGCAACTAGAGAAAGCCCGCGCAGCAAGGAAGACCTAATGCAGCCAAAAATAAAATATAAATAAGTTTATTTAAAAAAAAAGTTTTATGTGTAGACTTGAATTCTTTTTAATGCTGTGTGTTGAACATAATGGACTTTGTAGAGGGTGACTCTTTTGTTCGTTATAGGTATTGATGGACTGATTCTTTATGATATTGTTAGAATCTTTCTGAAGTATTTTCACTGTGTATTTGAAGCTCTCTATATACAGTAATCAAAACCTGGTGATGAAATGTTATAACTTACACCCACCAAACCCTGGAAATTTAGCATTTAGGCCCCAGGAGGGCTCTTTTAACTCTCTCCCCCTGTATGAATTTGACATAGGATAATGTGAGATACGGCCCCAACACTGGGCAAAGTGACATGCTATAAAAGCATGTTTCCTTAATTATAATATTTAAAATTTTTCCAGGAGTTTAAAATACTCCTAAGTACATAATTTAACTGTTATTTCATTCACTTGAAAAATGAAATCCTTTTTTGGCAGGCCATTATAAAGTCTTTAGATTTTATACTTTTTGAAAAGAGTAATTGTGAGTCCTATATTTGTAGAAAGTAAACTATGCTGGATAGAGTATTTAAATCAGGATTTTTCCATTTTCTATAAGAATTACATCAAGTAAAAAAAATTATGCTTAGATATTTTTGAAATTGTTGGAAGGGTTTTGAGGGGTATTGAAAAGGCTTCACATTTAATTATGTATCACATGGCCAAAATGGAAAAAGCAATCATTAAAAGTTGAGTTCTAGCAGAAATAGGTAGGTTATTGGATGGTCCAAAATCAGACTCATTTGCATGTGGGGGGTGAGCATGAGTGGGTGTGAGTGTGTGTATTTGTACTCATACACATGTGTACTGGCAAAATTTGGTAATTGATGATGTTGGCTTCTCAGATCAGAGAGGAAAGGATAGATTCTTAGATGTTGGAACTACTGAAAGTAATTTATAAAAATACTTTTCTATCCCTGCCTCACTCCATGTGCCAAATGAAATTTCAGAAAGACTAAGGATTTGCCTGTAAATGAGAAATAATATATATACAGAAAAATATATGGGTGAATATTTCATCTCAGGTAGTTATAACATTGCCAAATGACATTTAAAACAAAAATCAATCTGTACAGCAAAAACAAAACCCCATCCATTATAAGCAGAGAGAAGAGTTGAGCATGAAGCTGGCAAGTCATATGTAGTATTTGTGATTTGCTCTTCAGACTCAAGGTAAAAAGTTAGTCACCTATATATCACTGTACAAGAAGTCCTTTGCCTCCCTCTCAGGCATTTCCTTCTGCACTTACCCTGTCTGCCTGTTGAAATTCCCAGAGGTATTGTCATTCCTCTTTAGTAAACAAGCAGAGAACTAGAACCTCCCTCTTAAGCCCCCTAGTGCTGTTGCCTTTTGTTGCCACATGGTGTTGCTATTGAAGCTTGATCCTGTGCAGCCCCTTGATGTCTGCTCAGCGGTGAAGCTCTTAACTGGTCCAGAAGTTTGCACAGACTTCACTGGGGGCACATGGGGCCTCTTAAAGGCTATTAGAGTTCATGTAATCAGAAGTTCTGCTATTGTTTCCCACTTTACAGCCATTGTATCAGGGTTATAGGATATGAAGGAGCAATGAGCATCATTCATTCATTCATTCATTCGACATATATTTACTCAGCACCTGCTATGTGCACCAAATACTGTTTTATGAATTGGAAATAATAATAGTGAACAAAACAAAACAAAAAATTCCTGCCATAATGCAGTCTACATTCCTTCTGAGGATTGGGTGGAGGAAGAGTAACAGTGGCAGAGACAGACAGTAGATAAGATTAAGTGTTTATGCTATTGACACATCTACAGAAAGGCCTATGCATGAAGTCCTGACCTCTTTTAATTATTTTGTATTTATTCTATATGGGACATCAATATGAATGGTAACAGTAAGTGTATCAAAGAAGAGAGGCTGAGTACTTGATGTATTTAAAATTATAGTTTGCTGATGACTTCTCACTAGCTTGTATAGGCACTTTGTGGCCACACTATATATAGTGGTGCATCATGCAGCTATTAAAAACGTTAGTATAGACATATATTTATGAACATGGAGAGATGTTTATTATAAGTGGAAATGCAGGTTAGGAAATGATACATTTAGTATGATCACAGTATCTTATCTGATTGGTAAATTAGGGAATAACTGGCCCTACTGATGCCCTTTGTCAGCATAGGAGCTAGCTGGTCTTTCCACAGCCATTGAGTGATTTCTTCATGGAATAAGTTGTGCAGGGGCTAACCCCTGAGGGAGAGCTCTTTTTCTGTCTAGTGCTAACACGTCCACCTCTGGGGCTGTTAGCAAGCCCATTTGTCCAGCACACCTAAAGCTTCTATTAGTAATGACAGTGATATTTTATTCTTTGTTTTGTTTCTCAACTTGTTCATTTGCAGGGAAGTGGTTATCAGTTTTTGGGTGCTCTCTTTGGACACCTTATACTTACAAGCCTATTTTATTTAGTTTTACACATATTTTTATTATTTTTCCATATACATATATATAGTAAGAAGTCTGGGAAAATATGCATCATAGTTTTCCAAGAGGTTTGTAGAATTAGAAGATTTTTGCTTTCTTTTTTTTCTTGTCTGTGCTTCTGAATTCACTGGAGTTATTAGATATGTAATTAAGAAATAGTTAAGCATTTTAAACTTCTGAAAAATATAGCCTGTTCTGACTTTCCCTGTAGAAGAGTTAGTCATCTTTGTACAAGGGAAGAAGCTGGACCTGAGTAGATATGTTTCCGCCTACAGAACTTGGTGCTTGAGTCTAGAACTTATGGTAGGCAAAAATACATTACTTTTCTAAAGTCTCTGACTTGTCATTTCATCACATATGTCAGAATAATTGCCTTTTATCCTTAAATTGTGTTAGGCAATTTGCATGATTTTTAAAAGTTTGTTACAGCATTTAATTGAGGTCAACTGGATTCTGTATTTTTCTTTCCTACTTGCAAAGTATAGCTGTTTGCTGATAAGCCTGTTTATTTTTTTGATTTCTTTTACTATTCCTTGCCTTTAAAAAAGGAACTACTCTAGATTCCTACCATCCTTCCTGCTTATCATAGTGATAATAGTACCCTTATATGTATATAGTACCCAGGTTTGTCTGTATTTGAAATTATAAGATATATTTATTAAAAGGGGAAAAGACATAAAATGTTTCTAAAGTGCTAGTTTTTATATCCCCACTTCTCTATACTAGTAGAAAAAAATTGTATTGTCTCTCTTGATATTGAAATTGTAAAAGAGTAAACATACTACATAATTAAATTATTATAGTTTGCCCATGCTTTTTAAAAATTTACATTTTAATTTTTATTTTGATCATGAAATATTTCAGACCACAAAAAAAGATACTGAGAATAAAATAAAGAATTTCTGCACACTCACTTTGCAACTTAATAAACAAAACTTTACAAATACAATTAAGTCCCTGTGTACATCGTTTTAATTCCCCATCCACCTCCAGTTTGGTGTTTTATCATTCTTTTGCATATGTTAATATGTTTACTGTCTGTATATATATATCTAAAGAATGTAGCATACTTTTAAATGTTTTTTTAAAACAAAGTTTTAATTTTATATGAAACATTCATATATTGCTAGTAAGAATGTAAAATGATACAGCTGCTTTGGAAAACTGTTTGCCATTTCCTAAAAAAATTGAACAGAGTTATCATACAACTCAACAGTTCTCCTAGGTATATGCCAAAGAGATATGAAAACATATATCCACGCAAAAACTTGTACACAGATGTTCATAGCAGCATTGCATTATTCAAACTTAGCCAAAAAAAAACACAAAGAAAACCCCACCCAAATGTTCATCAGCTGGTGAATGGATAAATAAAATGACGTATATCTGTAGAATGAAATATTATTCAATATTGTAAAAAGAAATGAAGTACTGATAACATGCTTCAACATGGATGAGCCTTGAAAACATTATACTAAGTAAAAGAAGCCAGTTACAAAAGACTGTATATTATATGATTTCATTTATATGTAAAGTCCAAAAAATGTATAGAAACAAAGTAGATTAGTGGTTGTCTAGGGGGAGAATGGGCTGTGATTTCCCATGGTTAGGGATTTATTTTTAGGATGATGAAAATGTTCTAAAATTAGATAGTGGTGATAGTTGCACAATTCTGTGAATATACTAAAAACATTGAATTGTACACTTTAAATGGTGAATTGTATTGGGATGTGCATTATATCTCAGTTTAGCTGTTTTAAAAGTTCATGTGAATGTTATATATACTATTAGCTTTTTAAACTCAGCATAAGCCAAATAAATCATCATTTTGAGATTTATAGATTTTTGGACAGTTCAGTTCTTTATAACTGATTTTCACATTCTATTGTATGAATTTACTGTATTTTCTTAATCCATTTTCCTTTTTGCTCTTAAAAAAATGCTTCAGTGAACAGTTCACTCCATGTTTCCATATATTGTAACACATTTTTAAGGCTTTCTTTGAAATAAGAATTTGGTAGAATTATTGATCATTTGAAATTTATTTAGTATTTAATTATTTAGAAGATATTTTATTGGTGTACCTCAGCACATTTAATTATATAACTTAAAATTGAAATTAGTAAAAGTACTCATTGTCTGAAATCTTTCTGTGCAACTTTTATATTTGGCAAAAGAAAAGGTAAGACTTCTTAATCTTAACTACTGTGCCTTTCTTGGTATTTTTATTTTATTTTATTTTACTGTAGTTTAACTGAAGTATAGTTAATGTAAAATATTGTTAGTTTCAGGAGTACTACATAGTGATTTGACATTTGGGTGCATTATGAAATGATCACCATAATAATAAGTCTAGTAACCATCTGTGCCCATATCAAGTTATTACAGCATTATTAACCGTATTCCTAATCCTGCATTTTTATCTCTGTGGCTTATTTATTTTAAAACTGAAGTTTTAAAATATTCCCCTCATCTATTCCCGCCCCCCACCCTGCCAAATCCCTCCCTTCTGACAACCACCCATTTGTTGAGTCTGTTTCGATTTGTTTCATTTTGTTTTGTTTTTTAGATTCTACGTTTGAGTGAGTTCATGCAGTATTTGTCTCTTTGAGTTATTTCACTTAGCATAATATTCTTTATATCCATCCATGTTGTCACAAATGGCAATTTCATTTTTTCCATTTTTTTGGAATATTACTGAGTAATATTCCATTACATACATGTATATACACACACCACATCTTCTTAATCCATTCTTCTTTTGCTGGGCGCTTTGATTGCTTCCATATCTTGGCTCTTATAAATAATGCTGCAGTGAACATTGAAGTGCATATATCTTTTAGAATTATTGTTTTTATTTTCTTTGGGTAAATACCCAGAGTGAAATTGCTGGATCACATGGCAGTACTATTTTTAATTTTTTGAGGAACCTCCATACCATTTTCCATAGTGGCTCACCAATTTACAGTTTCACCAGCAGTTCACGAGAGTTCACGTTTCTCCACATCCTTGCCAACACGTTATTTGTTGTCTTTTTCATGATAGTCATTCTGATAAGTGCAAGGTGGTATCTCATTGTGGTTTCGATATGCACTTCCCTGGTGATTAGTGATGTTGAGCATCTTTTCATGTGTCTGTTGGCCATCTGTAAGTCTTCTTTGGAAAAATGTCTGTTCATTTCCTCTGCTCATTTTTTAAATTGAGTTGATGGCTTTTTTCGATGTTGAGTTGTATGAGTTCTTGATGTATTTTGGATATACCTTATCAGATATATCATTTGCAAATATCTTCTCCCATTCAGTAGGTGGCCGTTTTGTTTTGTTGATAGTTTCCGTCACTGTGCCAAATCTTTTTAAATTTGATGTAGTCCCATTTGTTTATTTTTGCTTTTGTTTCCCTTGCCTGAAGAGACATATCCAAAGAAAACTACTAAGACTGATGTCAGAGAGCATACTGCTTATGTTTTCTTCTAGGAGTTTTACGGTTTCAGGTCTTAACATTTAGGTCTTTAATGCATTTTGACTTTATTTTTGTATATGGTATGAGAAAGTAGTCCAGTTTGATTCTTTTGCATGTAGCTGTCCAGTTTTCCCAACACCATTTATTGAAGAATTTATTTCCCCGTTATATATTCTTGCCTCCTTTGTCATGGATTCATTGATCATATAAGTGTGTTGTTCATTTCTTGGCTGTTTATTCTGTTCCATTGATCCATGTGTCTATTTTATGTCAGGACCATACTGTTTTGATTACTGTAGCTTTTTAGCGATTTGAAATCAGCTAGTGTGATATTTCCAGCTTTGCTCTTCTTTCTCAAGGTTATTTTGGCTATTTGGGGTCTTTGTGGTTATGTACAAATTTTAGAATTATTTGCTTTAGTTCTGTGAAAAATGCCATTGGTAATTTGATAAGGATTGCATTGAATCTGTAAATTGCCTTGGGTAGTATGGTCATTTTAACAATATTCTTCCAGTCCAAGAACACAGAACATCTTTCCATTTGTTTGTGTTGTTTTCAACTTCTTTCTTCAGTGTCTTGTAGTTTTCTGACTATGGGTCTTTTACCTCATTGGTCAGATTTATTCCTAGGAATTGTATTCTTCTTAATGCAATTGTAAGTGGGATTATTTTCTTAATTTTCCTTTCTGATAGTTTGTTGTTAACATATAGAAAAGCAACATATAGTATATCATTTGCAAACAGTGACAGTTTTATTTCTTCCTTTCTAATTTGGATTCCCTTTATTTCTTTTTCTTGTCTGATTGCTGTGGGTAGGACTTCCAATACTCTGCTGAATAAAACTGGCAAGAGTGGGCATCCTTGTCTTGTTTCTGATCTTAGGAGAAATACTTCCAGCTTTTCACCATTGAGTATGAGGTTGGCTCTGGGTTTGTCATATATGGTCATTACTTTGAGGTATGTTTCCTCTATACCCATTTTATTGAGTGTTTTTATCACAAATGGATTTTGAATTTTGTCAAAAGCTGTTTCTATTAAGATGCTCGTATGATTTTTATTCTTCACTTTGTTAATGTGGTGTATCGCATTGATTGATTTGTGGATGTTGAACCATCCTTGCATCACTGGGATAAATCCCACTTGATTGTGGTGTATGATCCTTTTACTGTATTGTGGAATTTGGTTTGCTAATATGTTTTTGAGGATTTTTGCATCTATACTTGTCAGTGATATTGGCCTATAATTTTCTTTTTTTGTGTGATTTCTTTGTCTGGTGTTGCTATCAGGATGATGCTGGCCTGGTAGAATGAGTTTGGAAGCATTCGTTCCTCTTCAGTTTTTTGAAATAGTTTGAGAAGAGTAGATGTTAACTCTTCATTAAATGTTTGATAGATTCACCTGTGAAGCCCTCTGGTCCTGGACTTTGGTACTTTGGTTTCTTGGAGGGTGTTTTTGTTTGTTTGAATTACTGATTCAATTTTATTACTGGTAATTGGTCTGTTCATGTTTTCTTTTTTTTTCTGATTCAGTCCTGGGAGATTGTACATTCTAGTAATTTATCCATTTTTCCTAGGTTGCCCCTTTTACTGGCATGCAATTGTTCATAGTAATTTCTTATGATCCTTTGTATTTCTGCATTGTCAGTCATAACTTCTCTTTTATGTCTGATTTTATTTATTTGGGCCCTCTCTTTTTTTCTTGTTGAGTCTGTCTAAAGTTTTATCAATTTTATTCATCTTTTCAAAGAACTAGCTCTGAGTTTCATTGATCTTTTCTATTGTTTTTTTAGTCTCTCTTTCATTTATTTCTGCTCTGGTCTTTATTTTCTTTCTTCTCTTAACCTTTGCATTTTGTTGGTTCTTCTTTTTCTAGTTCCTTTAGGTGTAAGTTTAGGTTGTTTATTTGAGAGTTTTCTTGTTTCCTGAGCCTGGCTTCTGTTGCTCTAAACTTCCCTCTTAGAACGGCTTTTGCTGTGTCCCAAAGATTTTGGATCATTATGTTTCCAGTTTCATTTGTCTCCAGGTACTTTTTTATTTTTTCTTTGATTTTTTTTCAGTGGCTCATGGTTATTTAGTAACATATTGTTTAGCCTCCATGTGTTTGTGTTCTTTGCAGTTCTTTTCTTGTAGTTGATTTCTAGTCTCATACCATTGTGGTCAGAGAAAGATGCTTGGTATTATTTCATTCTTAAATTTATTGAGAGTTGTTCTGTAACCTAGCATATGATCTCTCCTGGAGAATGTTCCATGTGTACTTGAAAAGAATGTGTATTCTGCTGTTTTTGGATGAAATGTTCTATATATGTTTGTTCCATCTGCTCTGTTGTGTCATTTAGGCCAGTGTTCCCTTATTGATTTTCTGTCTGGATGATCTGTCCGTTGATGTAAATGGGGTGATAAAGTACCTTACTATTATTATATTACTGTCAATATTTCCATTTATGTTTGTCAATATTTGCTTTATGTATTTAGGTGCTTGAATGTTGTGTGCATAATTTACAATTGTTGTATCTTCTTGTTGGATTGATCCCTCTATCATTATGTAATGTCCATCTTTGTCTCTTGTTACAGTCTGTTTTAAAGTCTGTTTTATCTGATATACGTATTGCTACCCCAGCTTTCTTTTTGTTTCCATTTGCATGGAACACATACCTTTTTCCATCCACTCACTTTCAGTTGGTGTGTATCTTTCGATCTAAAGTGAGTTGCTTGTATGCAACATGTATATACAAGTCTTGTTTTTTTATTTATTCTGCCACCCTATGTCTTTTGATTGGAGCATTTAGTCAATTTGCATTTAAAGTAATTATTGGTAGGTTTGTACTTACTGCCATTTTGTGAATTGTTTCTGGTTGTTATTGTAGTTCTTTTTTGTTCCGTTTTCCTTTGATCTCTTGTGATTTGGTGACCATCTTTAGTGTTACATTTGGATTCTTTTCTCTTTTTTGTATGTGTATCTATTGTAGGTTTTGGGGTTTTTTTTTTTAGTAAATCTATTTATTTATTTTTGGCTGCGTTGGGTCTACATTGCTGCGCACAGGCTTTCTCTAGTTGCGGTGAGCGGGGGCTATCCTTCGTTGTGGTGTGCAGGCTTCTCATTGCGGTGGCTTCTCTTATTGTGGAGTACAGACTCTAGGTGCATGGGCTTCAGTAGTTGTGGCATGCAGACTCAGTAGTTGTGGCACGCAGGCTCAGTAGTTGTGGCTCGCAGGCTGTAGAGCGCAGGCTCAGTAGTTATGGCGCACGGGCTTAGTTGCTCTGCGGCATGTGGGATCTTCCTGGACCAGGGCTCGAACCTATGTCCCCTGCATTGGCAGGCAGATTCTTAACCACTGCGCCACTGGGGAAGTCCTTATTGTAGGTTTTTGATTTGTGGTTAGCATGAAGTTTATGAATATCAACATATAGATATATATCGAGACATATACATATATATATAATCATATATATATTTTTTGATTTGATGACTTCTTTTTTTATTAACTTATTTTATTTATATATTTGGCTGCATTGGGTCTTTGTTGCTCTGCACAGGCTTTTTCTAGTTGAGGCAAGCGGGGGCTACTCTTTGTTGCAGTGCGCAGGCTTCTCATCGCTTTGGCTTCTCTTGTTGCAGAGCACGGGCTCTAGGCATGCGGGCTTCAGTAGTTGTGGCACACGGGCTTAGTTGCTCTGTGGCATGTGGGATCTTCCAGGACCAGGGCTGGAACCCATGTCCCTTTCATTGGCAGATGGATTCTTAACCACTGTGCCACCAGGGAAGTCCTGACTTGATGACTTCTTAAGTTCAAAAACATTCTAACCACCTTACATTTCCCTACACACACGTTTAATTTTTTTATGTCATATCTTACAATTTTTCATTTTTTGTATCCCTTAATTACTCTTGTGGTTATAGATGAATTTACTGTTTTTGTCTTTTAACCTCCTACCAGCTTTGTAAGTAGTTAATCTACTACCTTTACTGTATATTTGCTTTTACCAGTGAGATTTTTCCTTTCATAATTTTCGTATTTCTAGTTGTGGTCTTTTCTGCTTAGAGAAGTCTCTTTAACATTTCTTGTAAAGCCAGCTTAGTGGTGCTGAACTCTTAGCTTTTGTTCGTTTGTGAAACTCATCTCTCCTTCAAATCTGAGTGATATCTTTGCTGGCTAGAGTATTCTTGTTTGTAGGTTTTTTCCTTTAACCACTTTGAACATATTGTGCCATGTTCTTCTGGCCTGTAGAGTTTCTGCCAAAAAGTCAGCTAATGGTCTTACAGGAGTTCCCTTGTGTGTAACTGGTTGCTTTTCACTTGCTGCTTTTATGTCTTTCTTGGTATTTATTGTTATGCAAGACATCGTTATTTTTGTGTGTGCTTATCTCTTATAGAAAAGGCCACAAATGAGTACAACACTGCAGAAGATTGGAGTCTTATTATGGACATATGTGACAAAGTTGGAAGCACTCCTAATGGGTAAGATGCCCAGTCATGCCCAGTGAATGTCTAGGAGCTTAATAATCTGTGTCTCTTATCCTGATGTAACTTTGGAAGGAAAATGGGATTTTTACTATTTCCTTTTGGGGGATAAAAGTAAAGACATGCTGGTGGCTGGATTTATGTGGTTAACCTCATCCTGAAAGAACAAATGAAAAGAATTGACCAAAAACTTGAAATATTAAAATGCATAATTAAAGCCTTGTTACAGTAGGGACACATCTTAACAATGAATAGACTTAATTATTTAGGGAATTCCCCTGTGACTTAGTCATGTTTAATAATGAAGTAGATAAATATAATAACATAATACATATGTACTAAAAAGACCTTTCAATAATGAATAGGTAAATGCAATAGATCATAATGAAAAAATGAATATAAATAATGGTGCTTTGGGGATGGAATGGGGCAGTCAAGCTGAACTGATTATACGTTAGAAGTTTAGAAGACTGATGAGAGCATTTGTTTTAACATTACAGCTTTTCAAAGTGCATTCATGCATGTTTATACTTAAATCTTTTGAGACTATATATCTTGCTAGTTTTTTTTCCCACAACATAAGAATTTGCTGTGTGAAAGCTCAGTCTGTCTTGAAGAAATGAAAAGGTAATTTATATGATATTGTTCTCTTGTGTTGACTGACCTTTTTTGAAATGATTTGGCTCTTCATTTTTGATTTTGGAATGTACAACCTTTGCAACAAGTTTTTCTTTTTCTTCTTTTTTTTTTTTAAGTTCTACAAGTCTATGAGCAAAACATTGTGTAAGATCATTTTATAGATTTAGTCCTTTAATGAAGTGACGTTTGCAGGTGTATACATAAGGTATTCTGCTACCAAATAACTTTAAATTTAAAAGTAAATGTTTGAATTGAAATTCTGAACACTTAACCTTCATTTTTTTAGAGCAAAAGATTGCCTAAAAGCCATAATGAAAAGGGTAAATCATAAGGTTCCTCATGTTGCTCTGCAGGCGTTAACTGTAAGTGAAAGTCATGTTATTATTTGACCCAAATTTTAAATGTGTATTTATTTCAGTTAAGTAAGATAATGTCTCGACATTTGTATATTGATTTTTATTTTAATTAATAGCTTCTTGGGGCTTGTGTGGCAAACTGTGGAAAGATATTTCATTTAGAAGTATGTTCCCGTGATTTTGCAACAGAAGTACGTGCTGTGATCAAAAATAAGGTAAATTTTAAAAAGAGAAAAAATTTAAGTCATTAAAAAATACATATGCTGTGTTATTTTAACTATATAAAGCATTAATAGAGTTGTATAGTAAGGGAAATCATTTTAGATAGTTTTGAAATGAAAAAAACTTTCTGTTCTAAAATTTGTTGTTTGCATTTGTAGCACCAAAAACTGTTTTCCTCCCCAAAGCATATATATTAGTGATAATAGCTGATGTTTATTGAGGGTTAGCAGTCACTGCTTTAAGCATTTTATGTATGCTACCTTGTTTAAAGCGTTTAACAACCCTTAGAAGTTAGATTCCCTTATCATTCCTATTTTATAGATGCAGAAACAGACTTAAGAGAAGTTAAGTAACTTGTCTAAGGTTATGCAGCTACTAAGTGGCATAGCTGATGTTCAGATCCAGGTTTCTGTGACTTCAGAGTCCAAACTAACTACCATTCTGTCCTGATTCCCATTAGAGATGGTGAGCAAAGGGGCCCTTTATTTTAGAGCAGGGTGGAGAGGGTCTTCCTGATGGGGTTGTTATTAATTTATTTCTGTTAGAAGCTCTGAAGCACTATCCTCATGCTATTAGTGGCAAAAATATCAGAATTTTAGTTTAGTTGATATAAAAAGCTTAATCTAATATTGAGAATATTAAGAAAAGATAAAAGAAGTAACCTCTGAATATAATAGATTCATTGTCATTGTATAAGACATAAACATTGATGTTCAAAAAGGGTAATTTTCCAAAAAACAACTATATATTAAAATCTAAATAAGCATTTATCAAGTGCTCATTTAGGCTAAGGATTGCTAGATTTTGTTGATGTTCATAAAATTAGAGAATTTTGGTGGTAATTCTCTTTGTTAAATAATTCAAGTACTTATTTTAACAATTATTTTTCTTTGCCTTTTCTTTAAAAGGCTCATCCTAAAGTATGTGAAAAACTGAAATCTTTAATGGTGGAGTGGTCAGAAGAATTTCAGAAGGACCCTCAGTTTAGTCTGATATCTGCAACTATTAAATCTATGAAAGAAGAAGGAATTACTTTTCCTTCAGCAGGTTCTCAGGTAAGAGATCATTCAGACTCATGGTTGACCCTATAGTATTTTGAAGGTATATACCTTGGGTAAAAGCTGGGCAAGGTTTATCTTAGTCATCATTGCTCACCTGCACTCTACATGAGTCTATCTAGCGTAGTGCCTTATATTGAGTAGACATTGTAATTGTCAAGTGAATTACTTCTACAAATAAGAACTTTGAGAAGTGAATCATCCATAAATAATCTGTTTAATGCTGCTCTGAATGTAGAGTCATGCAAAAGGCATAGATGTGTGAGAGAGCCCTTATGTTCAAGAAATTTATAGTCAATTTGGAGGGTAACTATATACATGTGAAAAATAACTAATTATAAGTGACAAATATGGATGAGGGGTACACAAGCTAGATGCCAGGAGGGAGAGGTTAACTACAGATTGGGATGGTGAAGAACGTGAAGAGTAGAATTTTTAGGCTGGAATGTATTTCAATATGTAGAGTGGAGTAAAGAGGTCATCAAGGAAGGAATGACATGAACCAGTTCATGGACTTGAGAAAGCTCAAGACCTGTTTGTTGAAGAGTGAATATGCCTGGAGTGAATGGTGTAGTTTACATATAAGATGGGGTGAACTGTAAGTTGAGAAATTTATTTGGGGATGTAGGGGGTAGCTTTAGTAGGACAGGGGTGGAAGCAGGGATGATGAGTCACAGAGTAGGTTGTTTATTTTAGTCTGTGGGAGAAAAACACCGTGTCTTGGCTTTTGCTCTCAGTGCCTCTTGTTTTCCAGGATGTGGGCTAGGCAAAGAGACTAAGAGAAGTACTGTGTATTTTTTTTAAATTTTGGACTGTAGACTGAAGACAAAAAGAACCTTTATAGCTGACCAGGCCTAAGGGTTCAAGGTAGAATTTTGAGATAAAAACCTTATAAGTAATAAAAGGCTAGCATTTTCCTGCTCTGTCCTTTCTGCAGGTCATTCTCAAAAATCTGTGTTAAAGAACTGGTTGATGGTTCAGAATCCTGGACATCTCTGTCTTCCATGCCTTTAAGTTTAACCATGACCTTCCTTAGTCCTCTGCTATGCCTGAAGAGCCACCACCATTCAAACACAATGAGTAGTAAAAGGGGGCTTAACGTGTATGCCTAGAGCTGCACCTGTTGTCCGCATCCTCCCTCCTCTTCTCTTCAGTCATTATCGTGGCTTCTTGCTTCTCCTGCTCGCGTAGCCCTGCGCCTCTAGCAGTGTAGCACCTCTCACTGAATGAGAGACCTTGGACCACTGAGATCAGGAAGTGCAATCAGGAAAGATTCATATTTAAGTACTTTCTGTATGCCAGGTTCTGTGTCAGATACTAAGATGTATGCAAAATGTAAGCCAGTTCGTGCCCTTTGTGATTTTTTAATGTTTTCTTGAAAATTCTGATGTTCTGTTTTAGTGCTTGAAAACAACTACTTAAAATTATCACAAAGACCTTCACTTTTAAGTGGACTCATTAGTTACATCAGTTTTTTTTTTAATTAGCATGAGCGAGTAATCATAGAGCTTGTGTTTTCCTTGAAAAGGTAGTTGTGTTCATTTTACTCATACATTACAGACTGTCTCAGTCGCTGCCAAGAATGGTACATCATCGAACAAAAACAAAGAAGATGAAGATATAGCTAAAGGTAAAGAAGGGATCAAGCACGTGTAATTTAGTGTTGCTAATCTAAAAACTAGTGGAGTCTGAAAAGTAAGAGAAACAGTTGACGTGATATAAGATTAATTGAACTCATAATTTTTGTCAGTAACATGTATTTAATGTCCTACCTTTGACGAGATTACATTTCACCTTTTCTTTAATGCCAAAGTTATGAGTCAAGCACAGAAATATGTTCGTGACTTGTCCTATATGGAAAGCTACCCATATTATAATGTCACAATCTGTTTGCTGTAAAAATAATAGCTGCTGTATATGACAGACTGTGATAATAAGGAATGAGCAAAAACTTATTTTAAAAAATGTCATGGTTCTCTGCCCTGTCCCCTCTCCCCTTCCTGCCCCCACAAAAGCTAATTGTTTAGCGTTTAACTGGACAAATAAAATATTCGCTTGATTTATTCTTATTAAATAGCACATTATGTAATATTTCTTATTAAAGTTTTAAAAAATCAGAATTAATTCTGGCTGTCTTGTTTTTTGCATGTTAATTTTTCAAACTAGCTATTGAATTATCATTGCAAGAGCAGAAGCAGCAGCACACAGAAACAAAATCCTTATATCCATCTGCAGAAATTCAGTCAAATAATAAAGTTGCAAGGAAAGTGAGAGCTTTATATGATTTTGAAGCTGTTGAGGACAATGAACTCACCTTTAAACATGGTGAAATTATTATTGTTTTGGATGACAGGTATGTTTTAAATATTTCTAGAATATTTTGAAGTTATTAAGTATAATGCCCTTAATTTAGAATGCTGGATATTCAGCTTTTGACTTTGGTGTATTTAAATCATACTAGAACCTTTTCTACCTTAGTTATTTTTTTCTCAAATTAGACTGGGTAGTGTGAGTTTCTTATTCTTTTGTTAAATTTGGTAATAAAGTATTTTTTAGATCTTGGATTAAAAATGTATTAAATAATATTGTTTATTATCACAATTGGGAAACAGAAATATTCAGTCATCTGAATGCATTTATGTTAGGAGTTGTATATACTAAAATTACTGGCCAAAAAAAACTTTAGGAAGAGATATAGCTATATTACCTTTGATCAGTGCAACCAAAAACTATACTCAGCTCCTCCGCAATTCTTAATCTGCTACTGCCTCTCCCTCGCAATTTCTCTATCACTTAAAGTTGTAATAAAGAATAGATCTGTCTGTATTGGGCCTAAGTCTATTTTACTTTGCTTTTAAAAGAAGTTGATGAAATTTAGCAAGAGTGAGACCTAATAGCTTGTTGCTATGAAGAGAGATTGCAAATGTATTTGGTATCCATTATAAATAACTTAGTAAGGATACATTGGTACATTTTTAAATGGGTAGATACACAAAATCATTTTACTTTGCTACAGTAAATATTTATTGAGAAAATGTTATGTAAATAAACCTTGTTTATAATAAAAAAGTGAATGAGGGCACAGTTCTTTCTTCATAAAACCTAGAATAAAGTAAGGGAGTTAAAGTTAGAGGTAATTAGGTGGTATGCAGATTGTGAATGCCGTAAGAGGTAATGTTGGGGTCCAGAAGAAAGCAGAATCACACCTGGTACAAGCATCTAGGAAAGAAGGCTTATACCCAGGGGGTCTATTTCAGGTGTTTGGAAAGGAATAGACAAAATTATCATTTCCAGATTCTGTGGTTGTCCATATACAAGGTCCAAGAGAATCAATGATCAAACTATTAAAACTGATAAGAGTTCATCAGGTTGTTGGATATAAGCTCAGTATACAAAAATCAGTGGTATGCTTTAATCACAACTATTTAGAAAATGTAGTAGAAAAAAATGTCATTCTCAGTAGTCACAAAAATTATAAATGATCGAGGAATAAATAAACCTAACACGGTACATAAGGACTTTATGGAAAAAATTATAAAATTCTTTGAAAGATACAAAGGAATATAAATACATGTAATATATTTATGTAAATATAAATGGAGAGAGATACCATGTTTATGGTGAAGAAACCTTAATATTTTAAAGATTTAATTTTTCCAATGTTAATGCATAAACAGTGCATTTCCAATTAAAAGCCCAGTAAGACTTTTTTTTAGAGAACTTGAAAACATTTTAATTTTAACATTAATATGGAAATGTGAAGGTATACAGTAACATAGAGAAGGTACTTTCCCTGCCAAGTATCAAGGCATATTAACAAGCTGTAGTAAATAAATACATAGACTGTTGCAACAGGATGGAATCCAAAAATAGGCTCATGAACAGATAGCAGCTTGCTGTTTGAAAAATAGGCTATCATAAATCAGTAGAAAAATTGGTATACTATTAAGTAAATTTTGCTGGGATGAATGGTTTTTTATGCAGTATAAATAAAATTTGATTCAGCTTCACACAGTACATAAAATTTCATTCCAAATAAATTAAAGACCTAAACGTGGGAGAGGGATATAAAGGAAAACCTGAAACTATTAAGTATATAGGAGAATAGGAGTTCAAGGATAGAGAAAGATTTCTTTTTAAAAAAAAGTGTAGGGATTTCCCTGGTGGTGCAGTGGATAAGACTCCACGCTCCCGATGCAGGGGTTCGACCCCTGGTCAGGGAACTAGATCCCACATGCATGCCGCAACTAAGAGTTCATATGCCACAACTAAGGAGCCCACCTGCCACAACTGAGGAGCCCATGTGTCACAACTAAAGGAGCCCACCTGCTGCAACTAAGGAGCCCGCCTGCTGCAACTAAGACCCAGCACAACCAGATAAATAAATATTTTAAAAAATTAAAAAAAATTAAAAAGTGTAAACCATAAAAGGTTGCTAAATTTGATAATAGAAACAGAAAACAACATGCGATAAAAGAAAACCGTAAGCATATGTTAAAAGACAGTGACAGTTTGAGAGAAGGTATTTGCATAATGCAGACAAACAAATGCTATTCAGAATACGTACAGAACTCCTACATATCCATGAAAAGAGACAAGTGACCCAGTGGAAAACGAAAAGTGGACAGAAGGTATGAACGAGCAGTTTACAGAAGAGGCATTTTGGATGCTCAGAAGTACAGATGAGCACAGCAGTGAGAGATGATTTCTCCTGTGTGACATCATGTGTTGATTGGACAGTTAACACGCGTGAGCAGAAATGACATTCTCACACACCGCTGAGGGAAAGGAGGATGGTGAATTGCCACAACCACTTTAAGGAACATTTGGCAATACTAGTAATGTGTTCTGTGGCCCTGCAAGTCCATGTCTGTGAATAAGCTAGAGAATTGTTGCATGTGCACCCTAAAATCTAGAATGATTATTGCCCCAATCTTCATAAGGGTGAAAGACTGGAAATAACCTAAATGTCCACCTGTATGGGGATGGATAAATCAAATATGCCGTGTTTGTGTGATGGATCTTTAAAAGGAATAAGCAAGAGCTGAAAGTATTGACATAAAATTTAGAAGATCTATAATGACTAGCATTTATATCTGTAGAGCTGGCTATAGATACCTATAGGTATATAGATATCTATAGATATATAGATATTGATATCTATAGAGTTTACTATATAGATATTTATATCTATAGAGTTTACTATATAGATATAGTAAAAGGATAAAAAATACACTTGAAGGAAGGTGACATACCAACTTGATAGTGGTGGTATGAAGGATGGATGTGAGTTTGGGACTTGGGGATGTTGATAAAGGAAACTTCAGTGTTATTTATAATGTTTTGGTTTTTTATAAGGCCCAGAATCAAATATGACCAATTGCTGATTGGTTCTAAATTTAAGTACGGGAGTATGGATGTTTATTTTATTTGTGTTTTTTTATAGTTCCTATTAAGTTTAAGAAGAACTGCATTTAAATATAGTGGGATTTGAGCTGTTATTTTCAAAGTAGGCTAAATTTAATTTTTATCTTAATTATTCTTGACATTAGTGTACTGAAATGTAGAGTAACAAGTGACATTTTTGTACTCTATTTTCAGTGATGCCAATTGGTGGAAAGGAGAAAATCACAGAGGAATAGGACTCTTCCCATCTAATTTTGTAACAACTAATTTAAACATAGAACCTGAGGCAGGTAAGTTAAGTCTGAGGGAAGGTTAAACCTATTGAAGTTTTTTTTAACTTGAATTTTGTGGTTCAGTTTGAAATATAAAGTAGATTGGCATTTAACTCTTGTTTTAAATCATTTATTTATAAGCAATACAGTTTAACCTACTCCTTACCAAATTAAGGCGTTAACTTATCCCAGGTCAATTCCAAGAGTTATTTCCTTATCATTATATTTTAAATCCTTTGAGAGCTAATGTACAGAGGTACATTTAAGGCATAAAATAAGCTGTGCTTGACCATGTAAATATTTAAATCAATGTGATTATGGTTTAAGAAGCAGTATGTGTTTGTTCAGTACAAAAAAATATTTGTTTTATTCATCACTGAAGCACAGTATCAAAGCGGGCAGGGGGTGGGGTGGTGGTTGGGAGAACTGGTTGACAAGCGCTGAGTGTGATTACAGGGGTTAGGAGTACGCCTAAGTTTTAGACTTTTCCTTGCCTTGATTTGATCCTAGCGAACTCAGAACAATAACAAAGTCATGTAATCAAGACAGTAGGTCCCTAGTTCAGATCTTCTGAACTTCACTCAGTTTTGCAGCCATAGACCGTTCCCCTCAGCTGCTGCCAACCATACAGAGAAAGCTTCCATTTGTTAGGCAGGCAGGGAGTTGGGAGGAGCTGAGTGTAAAGAATAGCTGATGCTAATACTAATGATGGTGAGGATCAAAAATAGAATTGCTCAGTGGTGTTTAAGCACTCATTTGTCAGGTGTTATGCCAAATCTTTTGCTTGCACTATTTCGTTTAATGTTCATAAGTCTGTGAGTAGGTACTTTTGTTACCTCATTTTACAGATAAGGAAACTGATGCTGAGGTTATGTGGCTCGTAGGTTACAGCCAGGATACTAAAGTCAGCCAGTCTGCCATTAGAATGTACTTGTACTAACTGACTCACTGCTGGACATACTGCTTCTAATGTTTATAGTTCTAGAGAAAGAACTTAAATTGAAAGCTCTCTGTACTGTGTTTAACATCATCTTTGTATGGGTAGGGTGATGCATTCAATTAAAATGAAGTTGAGAGAGATGAATACTGAGTGCTCTGCCACTATTTATACTTTTTATTCCTCTAGTCTGACTCTCTAAGTAGGTATGAAAATTGGAGACACTAGTTTTAATAACTTGACAGACCAGGGAATCCTATACTATGGTGATTTCCCCTTGGCATAGGCTAGAGAGATTGAGCTGCAGTTTTAAAAGGAAAAAATATTTGGGGTTTTCAGTAAGTCCTCATGTTATGCTGAGCTCTGCTCCTTAGGGCATATTTGAAAGTTAGCCAAATATTTGAAATAACTGTTGGGACTTAAAAGTTCTTTGGTTATATAAATTTTGATTATAATTTTTTTACTAAAATTTACTTTATTAAAATATAGTACATTATAGCAGTACTCCAGTGAGCACTTAAATAGTTTTTTGTATATGTATGTTTGTAAGTTATTTTTCAGCCTTCTTTTTCCTATGAAAAGTTTTTGTTTTGTGTCGCTTTAACCATTATCAAAGTTAGGTTGAAATCAAGTCTATTTTTTTGTACATATAGAAAATAATTTTTTATAGCAAGGAAAGAGTGTAGAAGGAGTTCATAGATTTCACTCTGAAATTAGCTAGATAATACTCTGTCTACTCTCTTATATATATATATTCACCCTAGTGATAACACTCAGTTTTCAGGAAAGTGCCTATAATGACAGTTCCCATGAATATTACTTACTTGTTCCTCTAGAATGTAAGTTCCATCAGGGCAGGGATTCTTGTCTGCTTTATTCACTGGTGTATTTCCAATGCCTAGAACAATGCCTGGCACGTAGTAAGGGCTAAATAAATGGTTGTGGCATGAATGAGTGAACGTACGTAATAATGTATATTGATTATGAAATGTGGTGATTATTTAAAGGGTTTCCATTTTCTTATGGATAATCACAGGCTACTTATAAATTAATGACTAAAATACCAAAGTAAATACTAAGGAACTTAGAGTTTACTTTGTTTCCATAGCAGCTGTGGACAAATTGAATGTAATTGATGATGAGGAGGAGGAAATTAAGAAATCAGAGCCTGAGCCTGTTTATATAGATGAGGTAGGATCCTTCTTTTGTTTAATGGTTAAACTGTCGAGACTTAAAATGTATTATCCTTGAGAATGCTTGGAAAGAGTAATTTTTATTCTCATTGAAATTAAAACTCTTTGTAAAGTGTCCTATTACTTTTTTAGGATAAGATGGATAGAGCCCTGCAGGTACTGCAGAGTATAGATCCAACAGATTCAAAACCAGACTCCCAAGACCTCTTGGACTTAGAAGGTACTAAGTGAATATTAGTGATTAATGTCATTTAATGTTTTAGCTATTTATAATGTCTTAAATTTCTTCTGCCTTGGGTTGCTTCCAGAGTTTAGAAATCTCTGGTGGGAAATAGACTGGTGTAGTAAATGAGTAAACATATTACTTAGAAGATGTTGCTATAAAACTGCCTATCCTGTCCAGTGAAGAAGTCTTTGCTTTTCTGTAATATCACTAGTGAAATTTGCAGTCCAAAAAAGGACAGAATTAGAAATAACAGCATATTAATTGAGTCAAAATGTTAGAAATTCTTACTCCTCTTTTAATTCTCTTGTGTCATAATTTTAAATGTCAAAATTATACATGATCTGTGTTAACTTTGTAATGCAGTTATTTGATGCATGCTGATGTGTCTTTTTAGTCTCTAAGAATTCTGAAACAATTAAAACAAATGTCTTTATGTTTTTTTTAATCCATTGGGAGAAAAATCTCTGTGATAAATGGATAAATGTTATTAAATTTTTTTATGGAAGAAAGCCTGGTTATGAATATAGAATATTGTGCTATTGTATCAATGTTTACATTTGGAGATATATAAAATGTTTTATTTTGAAATGGCTTAAATAAATGAAAAATGTTCATATCTAATCTGTACATAATTACATATTTTATACACTGTGACTCAAATTCCTTTTACTGTAGCTAATAATAGTTTTCTAGGTATTTTTAAGATTTTTGAGGTAACTCCAAATTTCAGTCTGCAAACTTAGTACTTCCAGAGAACATGGTGGGATTTCTGTTCTGATTTTGACTTTGCCTTGGTCACATGTTATTAATGTTGGTGCTGAATAGTATTAAATTTGGTCTTTTATAGTCCCTTCTCTAGCATAAGCTTAATTCTCTTTGTATTTTGCATGGTGTTGCATATTGGTGCTCTGTTGTTCAAAATTGTTGAAATTGACTTAAACTGGTTTTTACTTTCAAGATTTTAAAATATTTTTGTATTTACAGATATCTGCCAACGGATGGGTCCAATGATAGATGAAAAACTTGAAGAGATTGATAGGTGAGATTCTTCATGCAGGAAATAACAAATATAGTTTTCCTAAGTTTACTTGTTTTTGGCAGAACTTTAAGCTAGGGAATTTTTGTGGAACTGTTCCAATCTTTTGAAATTGTTTCTCAGTTTCCAAAACTCTTGCAAACTAATAGCAGAATGGTACTTTTGATTTTGGTGCAGTTTTTTTCATGGCAGTATATTACACGCATAGTGATAGACTCCAGCTCTTACAGTGCCAGTCTTCCTTTTCCTACTTGGGCTGGAGTTGAGAGATAATGAGTCGTGAAGAATAAAGCACAAAAATGAGAATAGGGATCTTAGGCAAGCATTGTTTTGTTATATAATGAGAAGTAGTATTTGTAAAACTTTCAAATGAAATTTCCTATGTGTGTGTGACTCTAAATCCAGTGTATATACCTTCTGTTCTCATTTTTGTTCCTTGTATTTCTGTATCTCTGTTGTCCTTTTAATTTCATTATCCCATCTAGTCTTACACTTCCTTAGAAATAGTAGCACTGAAAGACAGACTGTCAGGGTTTTGAGCTTTTAACTTAGTTTTGCTCCTTCTCTTATTCCTCAGAGCTTTCTATCTGAAGTCAGAGGGGGCAGCCATAGTGAATGGCAGACAAGAGAGAAGGCTTTAGTGTTCCACCATCCTCCCTTTCTGTTTACTGAACTTGTGTACAAAACAGCACAACAAGAACAGGAACTACTTTACTTCTTATCTGCCTTTACCAGAGAAGAGTAGTAGCAGCAAGATTTTTTCTAGTCACTGAAGATTATAATCTTTGTTCCCTGGGACTTTTTTTTTGTAAATTTGTTGTATTTTCTACAGAAATGAAAAATAAATCCCTGTCGCAGTAAATGAAATGATGGTAGCAGTTTCATCACATTTTATTGGTCTTATTTTGGAGAAAGCATTGAATATCTACCTATACATCTGTTACTTTGGTTTCATGGAAGGCATGTTAATGGTCAGTGAATAATCAAATGGGAAAGATTAAAAAGAAAAATAGTATTATCTTAGGTGTGGCTAGGGGTGCAATTATTATAAACCTTTCTGGAGCCTAAACATAGTCTATATCTTTTAACCCAGCAATACTGAATACATAGGGATATATGCAGAGATTTAGCTCTTAGAGTGTTCTTCACAGTATTATTTGTAACAAACTTGAAAGTAACTAAAATATCTTTTTTTTTCTCCCTTAATTTTTATTTATTTATTTATTTATTTTCGGCTGCGTTGGGTCTTTGTTGCTGCGCGCGGGCTTTCTCTAGTTGCAGCGAGCTGGGGCTACTCTTCATTGCAGTGCGCAGGCTTCTCATTGTGGTGGCTTCTCTTGTTGCAGAGCATGGGCTCTAGGCGCGCGGGCTTCAGTAGTTGTGGCTCACGGGCTGTAGAGCGCAGGCTCAGTAGTTGTGGCACAGGGGCTTAGTTGCTCCGCGGCATGTGGGATCTTCCAGGACCCGGGCTCGAACCTGTATCCCCTGCATTGGAGGTAGATTCTTAACCACTGTGCCACCGGGAAGCCCTAAAATGTCTTTCAATGTGAGATTGGTTTAAAAAACTTCTACATCCATACATTCTACAATAAAAAGCATTACCATTGATAAATATCTATTGGCATGGAAAGATGTCATGCTATATAATGAAAAAAAACCGAAGATATGACAGTATAATTTTATTTTTGTTGATAAAAAAGAATATCTTCAGAGAAAAAGGTCTAGAACAATTAAAAATTAGAGTGATATTTTCTGATATGAGTTAATTTTTTGAGTGAAAGCTCACCTGTTAACCAGTTCTCTCTTCAATTTCAGTTCCTGAATAGGCCAGCTGGCATTTTCCATTCCGTGCCCACTAACTGCAGATGCATCTCCTGTTCTGGAAAATGCTTACTGTTCTGCAAAAAATTTTTATTGACTATTTACCTTTGTCAGACATTCAGAGATGAATAAAATATTGCTTCTTCCCTTGAATGGATCATTGTCAGTTTGTTTTTCCTTAAAAGAAAAACAACTTTACTGTCAGAATTTAAAATTTTACATTTCATTTCTGTCTGTCATTGTACAGAATGAAATTTTGTAGCATTTATCACACTAGGAAATTACATTGTGTAAACAATATAAATTGACCAAAAAAAAGTGTACATAGAGTTATTGAAGAGAGATCCATAGCTTGAACTTAACTATGTTCCAGGCTGTTCTAACGTTCTTTCCTACTACCTTCTGAAAACCGTTTTCTACCACTTTAATCAAATTGCCCTTTTCATTCTTCCCTCGTGTACCCTTCTCATTCCTTTCACTTGCCTTAATTCACACTGTCCCACTGACCTGACTTAGTCTTCCTTTTTTTGCTTGGCCTCTCCATCCTTCCTCAGGTGCCAACTTAAGTCCCAGCTTCTCCCTAAAGCCTTTTCAGTCAAATTAATCCCCTCCTCTAAACTCTTCTGTTCCCTACCTATTTCATTTAATTTTGCATTCAAATATATGCTATCTTACATCATTTGCTATTTTTCAGGTACTTAGCCTTGTCTCCCTAGTAAGTTGCAGTCTTTCTGAAGGAGAGGACCACACCTTCTGCCTAATTTCTCTGTCCCAGGATAGTGTTGGGCACAGTTTAGCAAAAATTTATTGTTTCTTTGGTATTATGTCTCAAATCCTGGAAGGTGATCTCAAATGTGCTCAGTCATCCTGCCCTTCTATGTTCTCCTGGTGTTCATCAGTATACTGGGTTATGTGGACCAATTGCCTATGGTTACTTCTTAGTCACAAATTTGTTAGCATGGACACTAATTTCTGAAGCTTCCTGTGTGATTTATAACTGGTATTTCTGAAAATAGAGTTTGACCTCCTTTATACAGTCACACATGCAAGAGAGGAAACAGCACTTTTTGTTTGTTTCAGACATAACAGTCTCTGATAGAGGAAAGGTGACAAGTCCTGATAGGACTCAGTCCAGGTCATGTATTTGGGAGCCCTGTGTCTGGCTGCCTGCGTTTGCCTCTTGTCTCTCGAGTCTCTCTGTGTACATATTTAAAAAGCTACATTTAATAAACAGACTTGTGGGTGCTTTAGGCCAGATAAAGTGGCCCTTCAACTTTTATGAACTTGTCAGTTGCAAAGGGAGTTCTTTATTACTCCCAGGGTAACAGGCAAAACTGTACCAAGTCAAAAGGATTTGCTTTGGAGTTCCTTGGGCAGATTTGAAGATGCAAATTTGAAAATGTTCTTATTTGGACCTGGTTTCACTCACTTTTTCGGAAGAAACCAGGGAACAAGCAGTAGAGACTAGTTCATTATATTGTTTTCATTTGCATTTTCAAGGATAATTATTCTTTTTTTTTTTTTTTTTTTTAGTTGATCCTTTCATGAGTATGAGCAAATGAAAATGTGTGTGATTTTGTTTGTGAATGTGCTTTTATCTCAGTCATACTGTATTTCATAGCAGGCTCTTGGGCCTTGCCTGAGGACTTTCTTCTACTAAGATTTTTAATTAAGGCTTGGACTCTTCCTAAATTTAGAAATTACTCTTCTTTGTAATTGAATTTCCAACAGAGACCTGTAACATAAGAAACAACATTCTCCTAGCACCAAAATTATGAATTGATTGCATTTTATGAGGTGTGGAAAGGAGTTCCCCTAATATTATAAAGTCATATCAGCCTAGACATTACATGAATTAAATAATTCCTCCTCCCATTTTCCCTTTTTGAATATACTTTCATATATATAAAGAACCTTTTAAAATATGAGTAGAAAATGTAAATTTTTAAAAATAATTTATGTTGCTAAAAATTAAAAATATGCTTAAAGTGCTTAAAAACTTTGAAGAGTATTAAAGTGCTTCCCTTCTATGTTAGGAAGCATTCAGAATTGTCTGAATTGAATGTAAAAGTCTTGGAAGCTCTGGAACTATATAACAAGTTGATGAATGAAGCACCAGTATATTCAGTCTATTCAAAGATCCATCATCCAGCACATTACCCACCTTCACCAGCTGGAGTTCCAATGCAGGTGAGCGTTTTTGAGGACATTTTTCAAAATTTAAGAAAAGTTTTCAATTTAAAAAAAGAAAGCTTTAAAGCATAGTATTAAAATTTCTATGGTCCATGAATAACATTATAAAATTCATCTTTGTCAAAAAATGTTGGCTAAACAATTAGTGTTCACCAGGACAATTAGACACTGATATTTCACAACTACATTTTAGTTCATTTATAACATAATGAAGAGACCATTAACTATATGAGGGGAGTTCTGTTCTTCATAAGCTTTTGTAAGTATAAAGTATAAATCCTTTGATTTAGGACAGTGCCTGACATGTCAGAAGTTCTACAGATGAGGTACTGATGCTGTTCCTATTGCTCAGCAAGCAAAATTTAACGTTTCTTTTAAATTTCTGTTAAGATTTCTTTGACTTATGTGATTATTAAAAGTCTTCATTAAAGAACTCATTTTGTTCTCAGATCATGCTTTATATTTTCTTAGATGCACAACTTAAATTGTGCATGCATAACATATATGATGCAGGCATATAGATGCAGGTTCCATGAGCCATTCATGAACACCATCTTTTCCAGAACTTTACACCTTTTCTGTGTTTCCCAGCTGAACTGAATATTTATATTTATCAGTATCCAGTATTCTGAAACCTTTCTGAAATTTCAGCCAGTTAGTGGTTGAATTCAGAATGAGTTTGGATGAACAAATTTCATGTTAATTTACGAAAACTGGTATGTAAAGGAGTGTGTGAAGGAGACACCAAGGAGAAAAGATAGAATATGGATGCATAATCTAGATGACTTCACACAACATAATTGTTAAGTAAAAAAAAGAATAGTTACTATGGTAACTCACATCAGACAAGATGCATTTATCAAATATGCCATGCCCCGAACTTTTGAAAATGATGAGAGTCATTACATATGAGAATAGAAAGAATTTCTGGGTGCAAAAGACAGCTGGAGTTTATTCAATATTGCTTCTGTTTTCAAAGAGTTTGCTGCTGCTGCTGTGAACATGGAACAAAAAGAAGTGTTTGCGCCATTGTGTTATGGGACTGTATGTTGTATTTACTTCTTTGTGTGTCTGTAAAGGGTTATTTATTATTCCTATGTCAGGTTTTTCTGTTTGGTTGCATACTATTTACAGTCTGTGTTTTGCTAAGCATAACTCATTTCTTTAAAAAGCTAGCTTTCTGTCTAGTTTGATTCTTCACATGATGCTATCTGTACTATTTGTGGATAATAGCATTTGAAATATTCAAAGTTCCTATTCTAATTTGAAAAAAAAAGTTCGTACTAAAAAAAGTTAGCGTAACACACCATTAGTTGCATCTGTGAAGGCCACTCAGGAATCCTAACCTGCAGAAGAGGTCCACTCCCACCATCTCAGCCTGTGGTAAGTGGGCTGTTATGTGTCTGCTAAGGAGGTAATATGATTGTACTTATTAATGTCATAGTTGATTTGGCATTTCTAGCATTCTAAATTTTCATGTCATTGGTCTTTGCTTTAAAAATAGCTTAGTTTAAAACTCATGGTTACCAAGGGGGAAAGGGTGGGGGGGAGGGATAAACTGGGAGATAGGGATTGACGTATGCATGCTACTATATATAAAATAGATAACTAATAAGAACCTACTGTATAGCACAGGGAACTCTACTTAATACTCTGTAATGACCTATATGGGAATAGAATCTAAAAACGGGTGGATATATGTATATGTATAACTGATTCACTTTGCTGTACAGCAGAAACTAACACAACATTGTAAAGCAACTATACTCCAATAAAAATTAATTTTAAAAATGAGCTCAGTTTAAAACTGGAGCGATTGATATTTATTAAACATGCATTGTTTTGATGCTGTATTTGGTAAGCAGGTGGTAGATCCTGTATGTTACCCTGGAAATTAAGTAGGGCACATATAAATATTCACAGAGACTTAGACCATTTGCTATTTCTTAAGAGTACATCTCCTTTACTCATAGTTCTTCTTTCCTTTTGTCCTATCTGTCCTGCAGGCAGGATGAAGGAGGCATTGGCAGAGAGGGCCTGCACTCTGCCTTGATACCATTTATTCTTCAACTTACTATTTTAAGTTTCATTCTTAAGAAATTGAATAAGTCACCCTGAGATGGGGGTGAAGAAGGTCATCTCTCTGATGGTAACTTGAAGTGATACTGTGCTGCCCTTCAAGGGAGTATATAGTTTTCTGTGGCTCTTCAGCAAGACATGTTACTTAGTAATAGGCAACCTGGGTGGATTCCAACGTGCTCCTTAAAAGTACACCACCTCCCTTCCTTTCAACCCCCTGCAAAATAAAAGAACAAGTAAATCATAAATTTCCATAGATTTGGCACTGTGATTTGGAAGCGCTCTGCTTTTTATACTAGGGTGGATAGATTGGTAGAATCAGATTGCTCCCCAAAGAAGTATAACATTTTATTTCATTTAAGTCTTTTAAAGTTTTAAATGTATTGCTAGGTAGTTGTTTGGGAGATCAGTGAGTCAACTTTTCTCTTTGGTTAATAGACATATCCAGTTCAGCCACATGGTGCAAACTATATGGGTCAAAGTATTCACCAAGTCACTGTTGCCCAAAGCTACAGCCTAGGACCAGATCAAATCGGTCCACTGAGATCGCTGCCTCCAAATGTGAATTCCTCAGTGACAACACAGCCTGCCCCAACTCCGTATTTAAGGTAAGTGTTTGGGAGCTGTGTTAATTTTGTAATTATATGCATTAAATTTTCACAGATTTTCAGAATGAGAGTAATTAGACCCTTCTCTTTATAATTATAGTGCCCTCTTTTGCTATTGAGATGAAGTTGTAGAACTGCCCATTCAAGATCCCATGAAATCGGAATGGTGCTGTCTTAGCTTTGCTACCCATACTGAGATGGTGCCTAGACCTGGCTTATAGTCTGGGTCCCTGGGACAAAATAAAGCTAACTGTCCCTTACAGGACCCAAGCCTGTACTTCGGTCCTGTAAGGGTATACTTAGCACGGTGCTCTAAGCAGCCTAGTAAAGTAGTCCCAGACATATTTTAGGAGCAGGTACTCCTAAAAATCAGAAAACTTTTGTTACTTTGACTCTTAAAAGGAAGTGTTTGAGCTGTGGAATTTGTAGTCAAATTTTTCATACTAACTTCTATTCTGAAAAACATGTTTAAATCTTGCCTTCTGTTAACTTTGCTTAACCACACAAAATGTTTATTCAGTACAGTCATGTGTAATGATTTGTAAGGTCTCTTCCCACTTTTTTTTTTTTTAATTTTTAAAAACATTTTATTATAGAAAACAATAAAAACAATAAAATATAAACAAAAATAGCAGTATAATGAACTCTTCTGTATCCATCATCCAGGTTCAACTCATAGTTAATCTTTTTTTTTTTTTTTCTGAGATATACATTTTAAAGTAATAACTAGAATTATGACTTATAACATTATACCAGAGCATATAAGATTTTTAGAAATTTCATGTAATGTCTGAAACATTTATATTAACATATTTCCATACAAATAACCCAATGAAAGTTTAGTATTAGTTGTTTTGTTTGTTTGGTTTTTTTTATACTGCAGGTTCTTGTTAGTCATCAATTTTATACACATCAGTGTATACGTCAATCCCAATCGCCCAATTCAGCACACCACCATCCCCACCCCACCGCAGTTTTCCCCCCTTGGTGTCCATATGTCTGTTCTCTACATCTGTGTCTCAACTTCTGCCCTGCAAACCGGCTCATCTGTACCATTTTTCTAGGTTCCACATACATGCGTTAATATACGATATTTGTTTTTCTCTTTCTGACTTACTTCACTCTGTATGACAGTCTCTAGATCTATCCACGTCTCAGCAAATGACTCAATTTCGTTCCTTTTTATGGCTGAGTAATATTCCATTGTATATATGTACCACAACTTCTTTAACCATTCATCTGTCGATGGGCATTTAGGTTGCTTCCATGACCTGGCTATTGTAAATAGTGCTGCAATGAACATTGGGGTGCATGTGTCTTTTTGAATTATGGTTTTCTCTGGGTATACGCCCAGTAGTGGGATTGCTGGATCATATGGTAATTCTATTTTTAGTTTTTTAAGGAACCTCCATACTGTTCTCCATAGTGGCTGTATCAATTTACATTCTCACCAACAGTGCAAGAGGCTTCCCTTTTCTCCACACCCTCTCCAGCATTTGTTGTTTGTAGATTTTCTGATGATGCCCATTCTAACTGGTGTGAGGTGATACCTCATTGTAGTTTTGATTTGCATTTCTCTAATAATTAGTGATGTTGAGCATCTTTTCATGTGCTTCTTGGCCATCTGTATGTCTTCTTTGGAGAAATGTCTATTTAGGTCTTCTGCCCATTTTTGGATTGGGTTGTTTGTTTCTTTAATATTGAGCTGCATGAGCTGTTTATATATTTTGGAGATTAATCCTTTGTCCGTTGATTCATTTGCAAATATTTTCTCCCATTCTGAGGGTTGTCTTTTCATCTTGTTTATGGTTTCCTTTGCTGTGCAAAAACTTTGAAGTTTCATTAGGTCCCATTTGTTTATTTTTGTTTTTATTTCCATTACTCTAGGAGGTGGATCAAAAAAGATCTTGCTGTGATTGATGTCAAAGAGTGTTCTTCCTATGTTTTCCACTAAGAGTTCTATAGTGTCCGGTCTTACATTTAGGTCTCTAATCCATTTTGAGTTTATTTTTGTGTATGGTGTTAGGGAGTGTTCTAATTTCATTCTTTTACATGTAGCTGTCCAGTTTTCCCAGCACCACTTATTGAAGAGACTGTCTTTTCTGCATTGTGTATCTTTGCCTCCTTTGTCATAGATTAGTTGACCATAGGTGCGTGGGTTTATCTCCGGGCTTTCTATCCTGTTCCACTGATCTATGTTTCTGTTTTTGTGCCAGTACCATATTGTCTTGATTACTGTAGCTTTGTAGTATAGTCTGAAGTCAGGGAGTCTGATTCCTCCAGCTCCGTTTTTTTCCCTCAAGACTGCTTTGGCTATTCGGGGTCTTTTGTGTCTCCATACAAATTTTAAGATGATTTGTTCTAGCTCCGTAAAAAATGCCATTGGTAATTTGATAGGGATTGCATTGAATCTGTAGATTGCTTTGGGTAGTATAGTCATTTTCACAAGGTTGATGCTTCCAATCCAAGAACATGGTATATCTCTCCACCTGTTGGTATCATCTTTAATTTCTTTCATCAGTGTCTTACAGTTTTCTGCATACAGGTCTTTTGTCTCCCTAGGTAGGTTTATTCCTAGATATTTTATTCTTTTTGTTGCAATGGTAAATGGGAGTGGTTCCATAATTTCTCTTTCAGATTTTTCATCATTGGTGTATAGGAATGCAAGAGATTTCTGTGCATTAATTTTGTATCCTGCAACTTTACCAAATTCATTGATTAGCTCTAGTAGTTTTCTGGTGGCATTTTTAGGATTCTCTGTGTATAGTATCATGTCATCTGCAAACAGTGACAGTTTTACTTCTTCTTTTCCAATTTGTATTCCTTTTATTTCTTTTTCTTCTCTGATTGCCGTGGCTAGGACTTCCAAAACTATGTTGAATAATAGTGGTGAGAGTGGACATCCTTGTCTTGTTCCTGATCTTAGAGGAAATGCTTCCAGATTTTCACCATTGAGAATGATGTTTGCTGTGGGTTTGTCGTATATGGCCTTTATTATGTTGAGGAAAGTTCCCTCTCTGCCCACTTTCTGGAGAGTTTTTATCATAAATGGGTGTTGAATTTTGTCAAAAGCTTTTTCTGCATCTATTGAGATGATCATATGGTTTTTATTCTTCAGTTTGTTAGTATGGTATATCACATTGATTGATTTGCGTATATTGAAGAATCCTTGCATCCCTGGGATAAATCCCACTTGATCGTGGTGTATGATCCTTTTAATGTGTTGTTGGATTCTGTTTGCCAGTATTTTGTTGAGGATTTTTGCATCTATATTCATCAGTGATATTGGTCTGTAATTTTCTTTTTTTGTAGTATCTTTGTCTGGTTTTGGTATCAGGGTGATGGTGGCCTCATAGAATGAGTTTGGGAGTGTTCCTTCCTCTGCAATTTATGGAAGAGTTTGAGAAGGATGGGTGTTAGCTCTTCTCTAAATGTTTGATAGAATTCACCTGTGAAGCCATGTGGTCCTGGACTTTTGTTTGTTGGAAGATTTTTAATCACAGTTTCAATTTCATTACTTGTGATTGGTCTGTTCATATTTTCTGTTTCTTCCTGGTTCAGTCTTGGAAGGTTATACCTTTCTAAGAATTTGTCCATTTCTTCCAGGTTGTCCATTTTACTGGCATAGAGTTGCTTGTAGTAGTCTCTTAGGATGTTTTGTATTTCTGCGGTGTCTGTTGTAACTTCTCCTTTTTCATTTCTAATTTTATTGATTTGAGTCCTCTCCCTCTTTTTCTTGATGAGTCTGGCTAATGGCTTATCAATTTTGTTTATCTTCTCAAAGAACCAGCTTTTAGTTTTATTGATCTTTGCTATTGTTTTCTTTGTTTCTATTTCATTTATTTCCACTCTGATCTTTATGATTTCTTTCCTTCTGCTAACTTTGGGTTTTGTTTGTTCTTCTTTCTCTAGTTCCTTTAGGTGTAAGGTTAGATTGTTTACTTGAGATTTTTCTTGTTTCTTTAGGTAGGCTTGTGTATAGCTATAAACTTCCCTCTTAGAACTGCTTTTGCTGCATCCCATAGGTTTTGGATCATCGTGTGTTCATTGTCATTTGTCTCTAGGTATTTTTTGATTTCCTCTTTGATTTCTTCAGTGATCTCTTGGTTGTTTTGTAACGTATTGTTTAGCCTCCATGTGTTTGTGTTTTTAATGTTTTTTTCCCTGTAATTGATTTCTAATCTCATAGCGTTGTGGTCAGAATATGATTTCGATTTTCTAAAATTTACTGAGGCTTGATTTGTGACCCAAGATGTGATCTATCCTGGAGAATGTTCCATGCACACTTGAGAAGAAAGTGTAATCTGCTGTTTTTGGATGGAATGTCCTATAAATATCAATTAAATCTATCTGGTCTATTGTGTCATTTAAAGCTTCTGTTTCCTTACTTATTTTCATTTTGGATGATCTGTCCATTGGTGTAAGTGAGGTGTTAAAGTCCCCCACTATTATTGTGTTACTGTCGATTTCCTCTTTTATAGCTGTTAACAGTTGCCTTATGTATTGAGGTGCTCCTATGTTGGGTGCATATATATTTATAATTGTTATATCTTCTTCTTGGATTGATCCCTTGATCATTATGTAGTGTCCTTCCTTGTCTCTTGTAACATTCTTTATTTTAAAGTCTATTTTATCTGATATGAGTATAGCTACTCCAGCTTTCTTTTGATTTCCATTTGCATGGAATATCTTTTTCCATCCCCTCACTTTCAGTCTGTATGTGTCCCTAGGTCTGAAGTGGGTCTCTTGTAGACAGCATATATATGGGTCTTGTCTTTGTATCCATTCAGCAAGCCTGTGTCTTTTGGTTGGAGCATTTAATCCATTCACGTTTAAGGTAATTATCGATATGTGTGTTCCTGTGACCATTTTCTTAATTGTTTTGGGTTTGTTTTTGTAGGTCCTTTTCTTCTCTTGTGTTTCCCACTTAGAGAAGTTCCTTTAGCATTTGTTGTAGAGCTGGTTTGGTGGTGCTGAATTCTCTTAGCTTTTGCTTGTCTGTCAAGCTTTTGATTTCTCCATCAAATCTGAATGAGATCCTTGTCGGGTGGAGTAATCTTGGTTGTAGGTTCTTCCCTTTCATCACTTTAAGTATATCATGCCACTCCCTTCTGGCTTGTAGAGTTTCTGCTGAGAAATCAGCTGTTAACCTTATGGGAGTTCACTTGTATGTTATTTGTCATTTTTCCCTTGCTGCTTTCAATAATTTTTCTTTGTCTTTAATTTTTGCCAATTTGATTACTTGTGTCTCGGCGTGTTTCTCCTTGGGTTTATCCTGTATGGGACTCGCTGTGCTTCCTGGACTTGGGTGGCTATTTCCTTTCCCGTGTAGGGAAGTTTTCGATTATAATCTCTTCAAATATTTTCTCAGGTCCTTTCTCTCTCTCTTCTCCTTCTGGGACCCCTATAATGTGAATGTTGTTGCGTTTAATGTTGTCCCAGAGGTCTCTTAGGCTGTCTTCATTTCTTTTCATTCTTTTTTCTTTAGTCTGTTCCGCAGCAGTGAATTCCACCATTCTGTCTTCCAGGTCATTTATCCGTTCTTCTGCCTCAGTTATTCTATTGATTCCTTCTGGTGTAGTTTTCATTTTAGTTATTGTATTGTTCATCTCTGTTTGTTTGTTCTTTAATTCTTCTAGGTCTTTGTTAAACATTTCTTGCATCTTCTCGATCTTTGCCTCCATTCTTATTCCGAGGTCCTGGATCATCTTCACTATCGTTATTCTGAATTCTTTTTCTGGAAGGTTGCCTATCTCCACTTCATTTAGTTGTTTTTCTGGGGTTTTATCTTGTTCCTTCATCTGGTATGTGGCCCTCTGCCTTTTCATCTTGTCTGTCTTTCTGTGAATGTGGTTTTTGTTCCACAGGCTGCAGGATTATAGTTTTTCTTGCTTCTGCTGTCTGCCCTCTGGTGGTTGAGGCTATCTAACTCTTCCCACTCTTAAATTCCATGTGTATAAATTTTAGATATTATCTGGAAGGTAAATACATCTGTTGGTATTGGTGTTTGATTAAGTTAAAATGTAAAAATTTTGTTATCCTGGGTGACACTAGGAATTACAGAGAGAAAAACTGGACGAGTGTAGACATTAATCCTCCTATATTGAAGCAGTGTATTTGGTGCATTTAAAAATTATATATCTTTTAAAAGATACGCTATAGTAATTACAGGAACAAATGAAAGTCCTGCAATTTGGTGTGACTTTTCAACTTAGTGGGGTTTTGGGGGTTTTGTTTTGTTTTTGTATAGTGTCAATAAGTAAACTATAGGTCAGGACTATTTTGAGGGTAGATTCAGGACCCTATGTGGATTACATGTTCTCCCTGCCTTTATTATTTTTATGTAGGGATTCAGGTTAAGCTATCCGGGGCAGCTTTGAAAGTGCCCTACCAAAGGAAAGTATAAAGAGTGGGTGAGGAATAGTGGTCTCCTCTGTGCTGATCGAGAGAAGAGGGAAGGGAGAAAATGGGCCGAGGGTGTACTTGAGCCAGGGTTTTGTTCTCATTGCAGCTGGCCAAGGATACGAGCATCAGAAACAATCTGCATCTCCTCAAAAGATTTCTAAATGTTTTCCGTGAGAGATTTTGGAGAAAACAGAATTAGATAGGCCTTATAATCCTATATTTTATTTCTTTTTGAGTACTTTCTTCTTCCCAAATATAAAAGTTACATTAACAGTATTGGATAGCTGGAGTAGTTAAATCATAATCGGAATAGTAGAGGTATATAAACGTAAAGAGATGGAAAAGACATTTTTATTTTATTTTATCATGATGATTGATCTCTGACCGTAACTTATATAATGCAAAGTAAATATGGTTTTCTTTTTAAAATTTTGTTTGTAGCGCTGGACAAGACACTGTTTCCAATCCTACTTACATGAATCAGAACTCTCACCTTCAGTCAGCTACTGGTGCAGCTGCTTACACGCAGCAAATGGGGATGTCTGTGGATCTGTCATCTCACCAGAGCACTACTTCCAGTTTGCCGCGGTCGGCAGGCTTTGCGGTGGCAGCTCCAGCTCATTCAGTTGCACAGCAGCAAACAGATTACCCTCAGCAGCAGCCTCTCCTTTAAAAACAAACCAAGCATTTTCTTGAAAGCCTTCCTAAATGTACTACTCGACCCTTGTGATTGTCATCTGAAAATATTAAAAGAAGAAAAAAATTTTTTCTCAGCTCAAAAGGCCCATGAATAAATAAAGCACAGAAACGTATTTTACTCTAATAAGCCATAAAAGGTTTTTTCAGTCCCAACTTGTTTGAGGTCAAATTTTTGATGAGAGGCAGCTTCAAGTTGCTTCCAGTTTTTTCTTACTTTCAAATCTCTCTACACAAATCTGGACAACTAGTAAGTAGCCTTATGACACTAAACAACATGAGATAGGAGCGTATAAAGAAACCACCATTTACCCCTAAAATATCGTAATTGGGAGAGCACTGAAACCTTTAAGTATTTTTTGTCTGCATATTTTTTTTTCAGAGTTTCCCACCCATCATTATTTTAAAAGGCGAACATGTTTTTGTGTACGCATTTAGCTTCCCTACATATTTCCTTTGGCTTCTTAAATTGTAGTTGTGTTTGCAGTACTGTCAGTTGTGCTCTCAGTGGTGTGTTGAGTAATAATTAGCATATAATTGTCTACAGAAGCAAGAGCACTTTGGGAGGAACAAAAATGTTTTCTGTTATTATCAGTGAAGACGATGTAAATGCAGTTGTGTGATAAAGCATTTAGCCAGTCTCCCAATCATGCCAACAAGTGGGCTGAGGAATGCCCCACAAAACATTTCCATTCCCTGGAAAAAAAACCATTTCTTTTCCTAGAAGGGTCCTTGGCATTTAGAATTGCCACTAATGACCTTTTCAAGTGATTTTGGCCATTCTCTAATGAAGGTATGGTCAGGTTTTTTGTTTGTTTTGTTTTGTTTTCCTGTAGTGTGGTGTGCAGAGATGCTGCATTTCCTTTTTACAGAGTATATGTGAATGTGAGCTATGAGACATTCCTAATAATTTGATGTGATATATATACCAAGTGTGGATGATGTGTGTTTTTATTGATGTGTTGTTCTTTTAAAGAGATGATTTGAGTACCACTGGTATGCCAGACTGTTGAAAATTCTGGCCATTCCTTTCAAAAGTAATCCTGAGCCTGTGGAATAATAACAGGCAATGGCTTTATAGGGAAGCCATCAAGACAGTTTTCCTGAAGCCTATGTTTTAAGTGAGTTTATAGTGCTAATAGATTCCACATACTTTAGGAGTTAGGTAGTAAACCAATAAGAATTGTTTTCTTTCCTAAAAATTTGCACACTACTGCATTATCTGCCAACTTTTTAGATAACACAACATGCAAATACATATGCTTACAGATACATGGTATTTAGACTGGGGAAAAACAATGGACATAAGTTTTGTTTTTAAAAAGTTAACTTGTGGGAATTCTCTGGTGGTCCAGTGGTTAGGACTCGGCACTTTCACTGCTGGGGCCCGGGTTCGATCCCTGGTTCGGGGAACTAAGATCCCGCAAGCCGCCAAAAAAAAAAAAGTTAATTTGCATGGAAGCAAGATTTCTATATTGTTTTTTAAAGAAAGCCCTTAATCTTTCTACCAAGAATCCATTTGAAGACAGTACTCTGGAAATTTTTGTCATTTATGTAGTTACAGAAATTTGATTATAAGTATGTTCCTTTTTCAAAGAAACTGTATATTAGAACAAAATAGTCTTATGTATACTACTTGGTCTACATGTAAAGGGAAAAACAAGCAGTATTTGAAAGCCCAATTTCTGTCATTCATTGTCTTATTTCAGGTACAAGTAACTGGAAAGAAACTTAACCTTTCATGTCTCTGTTCTGTTTTTTATCCAGTATTTTCCTTCTATGTGAATTCAATTATATACTTATAAAAAATTCTAAAATGGCACCTTACTTTTTTGGAAATGAATCTTCTATTCTTTAAAGAAAACAAAACATAAAAAACATTTACAAAGCTGCTCTTGATAATAATTAATGTTTGCATATATATGGAAAATCTTATTTTTCCCCCCAAACAATATTTAATAAAGTTATTTTAATGTTTGTATAAATAATTCATGTATAATTGTGATCTGAGTTGTAAAAGCTTAATTCTGTGTAAGTCTTTGAAGTAGAATAAATACTGCACACCCACTAAATCGGGATCTGCCATTTAAGTTCACCTAATGTAGTTTTGTAATGATATAACATGCAACATGTATATAGTGTATATTGGCATTTATCTGTGAAATTTTATACATCCAGAAGTTTCTTCTCCCTTTTAAATTAAAAATTATTTTTGCCATACTGTAATGAATTTTGTGTTGCAGGTTGTTGATAGTATAAAAACGTTATTAAATCTGTGTACTGAGATGATATTTTTGGTGTTAATAAATACAGGGTTGTTATTTTTCTTTCTTTTTCGTGATCTTATGGATTGTATTTAAGACCTGTTTATAATTAAATGTTTTCTGCCAAAGGAATTGTCTAACATCAGATTTCTACATTAGGTTCATAGGTTTATATAAAAAATAAAAATAACTTCTGCTTTTTCATATTGTATCTTGGTACATTAGAAAGAATCCTGAAAATTTATAATAAAATTAATTTTCACTAATGTAGGAAAAATTTCCCCTGGATGTTAAACTATATAAAGTAGGATATGTTCTTATAGTTTGAAAAATGTACGGTCTATCAATATTGTCTTGTAATTTGGTAATTTGTTTATAAAATTACCTGAACATTAAATAATTATAATATTTATCAACTAGGAGTTGATACTTGACTATGTAACAAATTTCACTGTAAATTTTTGAAGATAGTTATAGTCTCATTGTCCAAAT
This sequence comes from Eubalaena glacialis, assembly GCF_028564815.1. NCBI lineage: Eukaryota > Metazoa > Chordata > Mammalia > Artiodactyla > Balaenidae > Eubalaena > Eubalaena glacialis. The sequence continues at coordinate 161,528,437 of NC_083716.1, read as the reverse complement.
TTTTAAAAAATTGATTATTAGATGTTAGAAAAAATTATGGCTTAAAGATTTAAAAAGCAAGTTTTTCTTAGTAAAAATTGTAAGTGTCAAGGCCCCTGACTTCTAGGAGAGGATTTATTGAATTGTCATTATGATGAGAAAGCTGAAGTTATTTTTGTGAATGATAAATTGTAAATAATATAGCACCAATCTGTCATGCTTTGTTTTCTGTCAAAAGGCATTTTTCTTATTTACTTACATCAGTTTTAGTAAGTGAAGGGAGGACTCAATTCTAGGGATTTGATTTCTTTGTTGTTAATTTGATTTATTTTTGTTTGAAGGTTAAAGATTATTTTTTTAAAAATTTATTTTATTTATTTATTTTTGGCTGCATTGGGTCTTCATCGCTGTGCACGGGCTTTCTCTAGTTGTGGCGAGTGGGGGCTACTCTTTGTTGCAGTGCGCGGGCTTCTCATTGTGGTGGCTTCTCTTATTGTGGAGCACAGGTTCTAGGTGCGTGGGCTTCAGTAGATGTGGCGCACGGGCTTAGTTGCTCCACGGCATGTGGGATCTTCCCAGACCAGGGCTCGAACCCGTGTCCCCTGCATTGGCAGGCGGATTCTTAACCACTGTGGCACCAGGGAAGCCCCAAGATTTATTTTTTAATAAAGTTTTCTGAAGAAGAATTATTCTAATTTTACCAAGCCAAATTTTTTTTTTAATTAATTAATTAATTTATTTATTGGCTGTGTTGGGTCTTCGTTTCTGTGCGAGGGCTTTCTCTAGTTGGGGCGAGCGGGGGCCACTCTTCATCGCGGTGCGCGGGCCTCTCACTATCGCGGCCTCTCTTGTTGCGGAACACAGGCTCCAGACGCGCAGGCTCAGTAGTTGTGGCTCACGGGCCCAGTTGCTCCGTGGCATGTGGGATCTTCCCAGACCAGGGCTCGAACCCGTGTCTCCTTCATTAGCAGGCAGATTCTCAACCACTGCGCCACCAGGGAAACCCCCAAGCCAAGTTTGAGTTTGCATTTTTAAAAAACCTTACTGTGTCAAAAAAAGAAATTAGGTTGCTTATGTAGAGTAGTGGGATGAGTAGTGTCCTCCCAAAATTCATGTTCACCCAGAATGTCAGAATGTGACCTTATTTGGAAAAAGTCTGCAGATGGAATTAGGTAAGGATCTTGAGATGAGATCATCCTGGATTTAGGGTGAGCTCTAAATCCAATGACAGGTGTCCTTATAAGAAGAGAAGACACAGACAGCGAGCAAGTCATGTGAAGATGGAGGCATAGATCGGAATTATTCTGCCACAAGTCAAGAACTGCCTGGGGCCACCAGAGCTGAAGGAGGCAAGGAAGGATTCTTCCCTAGAGACTTCAGAGGGAACATGGCCCTGCTGACACCTTGATTTCAAATGTCTAGCCTCTAAAACTCAGAAGAAATTAATGTTTTAAGGCACTATGTTTGAGGTACTTTGTTATGGCCGCACTAGGAAACTAATGAACTTGGATAAAAGTGTACAGCAAAATCTGAATACCAAGCATTCCAAACTTCTACAAGATGGGTTAAAATTGTCACAAGAGTTCTGAGACAAATGTTTGTAGCCCAATAGCAATCTTTTATTATCTTTTCCAAACTATAATGAAATTGCATGGATAAATGAAACTAAGACCCCTGATAATCCCATAATCCCATAATCCCATTTTTAGTGATTTTTTTTTAAAACATCTACATTTCAATTATTGCTTTCTTTATGCCAGAGGTGTTAACAAGATTGTAGCTTATTCATTTACTATTCACTCTTCTCCTCTATCTTGAGTAGTGGGTATTGAACGAAAGGAGAAATGTTCAAAGGCAAGCAGAGGAACAGAAGAAGAAACCAGAAAACTGGATTGGATATTCCCCAGAAAGGCTACTGAAGAATGGAGTTGTGTTCTTATTTTATACCATTTAATATACTAATGAGGAAAAGAAAGACTTTACAATACCTTTACAGCAAGTCAGCGACCTCTACTAATTACATGTGGTCTAGGGAGCCTGCTACCTTTAAAAAAAAATTGAGGTGAAATCATGTAACAAAATTAGCCGTTCTGAATCATTGTTGCTTTTGTTGTGGTCATCCATTTACAATGCTTGGTGTCAGTCTATTTATCTCTTGTAAAAATAAAATACAGTGTGTGTGTGTGTGTGTGTGTGATTAAAAAAAAAAAGTAAACAATGCTTGATAGGATAATGAGAAAAAAAAATTAGCTGTTCTGAAATGAACAATGGCATTTAGTACATTTATAGTGTGCAGACACCACCTCCCAAAATTAGACCTTTTGTGTCTGTTTTCACTTAGCATAAAGTTTTTGAGGTGCATCTCTACATATACCATAATATGAGGTTCATATACCACAGTTTATTCATTCATCTGTTGATGGATACTTGGGATGTTTCCACCTTTTTGCTGTTGTGACTAGTACTGCCATGGACATGCGTGTACATGTTATTTGAGTACCAATTTTCAGTTCTTCTGGATCTATACATAAGAGTGGAACTATTGGGTTATGTGGTAATTCTATATTTAATTTTTTGAGGATCTGCCAGACTTCCACGCCCCCACCAACAGTGCATGAGGGTTCCAATTTCTCTACATCCTCACCGACGCTTATTTCCTAGTTTTAAAAATTATAGCTCTCCTGGTGGATGTGAAGTGGTACCTCATTGTGGTTTCTATTTGTGTTTCCCTAATGATTAATGATGTTGAGCATCTTTTCTTGTGCTTGGTCATTTGTATATCTTCTTTGGAAAAATATCTGTGTGAGCCCTATGCCCATTTTTTAATTGGATTGTTTGTCTTTTGTTGTTATTGAGTTGTAAGAGTTCTTTATATATTATGGATACTAGACTCTTACTATATACACGACTTAGATCTAGTTTCTTCCATTCTGTGGGTTGTCTTTTCACTTTCTTGATGATCTTTGATGCACAAAAGTTTTCAATATTGATGGAGTCCATTTTATCTATTATTTTTTTGTTGCTTGTGCTTTTGGTGTCATATCTAAGTTCATTACTAAATCCAAGCTCATGAAGATTTTCTCCTGTTTTCTTCTAAGCGTTTTATGGTTTTAGCTCTTATAATTAGGTCATTGATCCATTTTGATTTAGTTTTTGTACATGATGTGAGGTAGGACTCCCAACTTCATTCTTTTGCATATGGGTATCCAGTTGTCCCCATTTGTTGAAGACACGGTTCTTTCACCAGCTACTTTTTGACACTGCTATAACATACTCTAATGGTAGTTCTAGAACCTAAGTCCTCCAACTGCAATGCATCAACCACATAGCTGTATAGTTTGCAGTTCTAAGAGGTGACAGCCTTATCCTCATCTGATCACTTCTGTCACATACCTAAAGGGGAATCAGTGCTATCTTGTCAGGATATAGCTCCCAGCGGTGAACAGGTAGCCCATGAACAGATATGTTGGGTGTCAATGTAGAGGTGGTGTTTTTTTTTTTTTTTTGAAGATCTTATGTGGCCAATTTACTAGTTTTTATTTATTTATTTATTTATTTTTGGCTGTGTTGGGTCTTCGTTTCTGTACGAGGGCTTTCTCCAGTTGTGGCAAGTGGGGGCCACTCTTCATCGCGGTGCGCGGGCCTCTCATTATTGCGGCCTCTCTTGTTGCGGAGCACAGGCTCCAGACGCGCAGGCTCAGTAATTGTGGCTCACGGGCTCAGTTGCTCCGCGGCATGTGGGATCTTCCCAGACCAGGGCTCGAACCCGTGTCCCCTGCATTGGCAGGCAGATTCTCAACCACTGTGCCACCAGGGAAGCCCTGTAGAGGTGGTTTTTAGCTGTCACATAAAATTGTTTTTTCCTCCAAGTAACTTCAAACAAGTGTTGTGAAAAGTACATTGTCTAAACTTTACAAATGGGACATAGAACCCCAGACAAAAATAATCTTTATCGTATTTCTTTCCTGGGAAACCCTCCCCCAGGGATTTTTGCCTACATGTCTTTGGTCAGGACTGTGTCAAAAGGCTACCCTTAACGGCAAGTGAGTCTGGGAAAGTGAGTATTTTGCTTTCCAGCCTCTACATAGAGAAGGCAGGAAAGAAGATGATTAGGAATGAATGTAGAGTGAGCCGTTCTATAGTATCTGCCACAGAGACAGACCTGTCCAGGTGTGTTTACAAGCTGGTGTTACTGTTTGTGTGCCTGGTAAATAAATTCAGACTCAAATTGCTCTGTTACTGTCCCATGGTCAAATAAGCTCTTGTTCAGATTCTCTAATACAAGCACACCATAGTTTTTAGTCAGTAAAGGCTAGAATTAATATATTTACATCTGACTTGATTATTAAAACTGGGACATTTTTTTTTAACCTTCTCAGGAGAGACCGAGAAGTCCCTGGAAGTGGAGATGGGGGTTAAAGATTTAAGCTGCTCCTGTCACTTCTATTTTAAAACAGATTAAAAAAATTACAGGTTTATTAGCATTAATTAATTAATTCATATAATAACATACATAGCTACTATATGCTGGGGATGCTAAGAACTGAATTTCCAAGGCTGAGTTGTTTCTGGCTTCACCATACACTGACTGGTTGTATAACATCAGATGTTGCACTTTGACTTGCTTGAAAACCGTTTTTGTATACATTGTCATTGAATTCTCAACACTTGTTAGAGAGGTAGGCAAAGAGGTTAAATAATCTCCACAAGGTCACACAGCTAGTTAAGTGGCAAAGTTAGGATTATGAACCGGTCTATCTGATGCTCACGCATGTGCCTTTTCCCTTTTCCCTTTTCCTTTACACTAGTGTGACTATTGCCTAGAAATGATTTGTATGTTAAGGTTATCAGGTAACAGCTTCCTTTCTCACAAATCACTGAGATTGATGGGGTCCCAAAGGGCTCACATGGATATAAAATGCCTTCAGATGTGAGAACGCTCATCTAAAGAAGAGCATAGAAGTGGCTGGATCTATTTACTGTGTAACTTGTAGTACAGTTAGCTCTGTCACACAGGTTGGGCTGATGAGACGAGTTTGATACAAACAGACTGGCTCTTTCTGAGACTCTGACAGGGTTCTGTGTTTGCTGAAAGAGTGAAATTCAAGGAATTGCTCTGAGGAAGACAGCAAGTGACAACTAGTTGAGTGATTTGAACTAGGAGAGTAGTTCCGAGTTGAAGCCTGGGGACTCAGCGTCAACATACACAGGCTGGTTTCTCCAAGAACCAAAGTTGCTGAGAAAAATCATTCAACCTGAGCTTGGAGTTGCGTTACATTCTCGGTAAGGGCTAAACTCTTAAGAATCACATATTAGGTAGGGTCTTCATGATCTCACCCTTGTCAGTCCTTCTAAGCTCTTCCACTTTCTCACGTACATGCTAGATTCCAACCCCCAAGCCCCAAATTCCTCAGGTGCTAATTTTGCTTTTTTGTGCCTGTGTTTGGCCCTATTGTTTTCTCTGCCTAAAATGCTTTTGATCACCTAATAAATAGTGTTTTTAAGTGTCAGCCCAAATTTCACTGATTATGGCTTCCAGACCTTGCTGCCCTTCTGTGGGTAGCGTCTTGTAACTCTCTTATGCTAGTTGCCATGTTGCATTGGAATGATCTGTCTGTGTGTCATATGGATCTGTCTCTGTGTCAGATACTATAGTTTTACTCACCATGCATTTCCAACCATCTTATTAATATTCCTCCATATGGAAATCAGTAAACAAGATAATAGTGCTTGCGTTCCCGGACTCCTTTGCAGCCATGGGTGACCCAAAGACACGGTTTCAGTCAATGAGATATAGGTCAGAGTTCCTGGGGAGGGCTTTCTAGGATGAGAGAAACAACTTTGAAAGAAAAGGCTTTTGGCTCTTTCCCCTTCTGGCTTACAAGGCAGATGCAATGTCAGGAGATAAAGCAACCATATTGTGACTATGAGGAAGAAAGTTATGGCTCAGGAAGATTACAGATACCTGGCTCTGATGGCACCTTTGAGAGCTCTACCAGTTCTAGACTCTCTTCCTCTGGACTTCCTCATATGTGAAAAAAAAAAGTCTTTATCTCTTGTCAACCCTATTTGTATAGGTTACTGTTGGTAGGGTTTTGCTATTTGTATCTGAAAGCATTCCTACCCCCACTAGGTCTACAAAATCCTTCAGAACTTGGAGTTGTGTTTTACTCATTGGTGTATTCCCAGGGCCTAGCATAGGCATATAAAACATTTGTGGAATGAAGAATAAAAATTGATTTAGCAGAGAGCTGCATAGGACCTCACAGTGCCTGGCATTCAATAAATGTGTGTTTTCTTCTAACTCTTCTTATCCTTGTGCTTGTTGTTTATCATAATCATTCCATTTTAACATGTGTGAAATCAGGATATATTTTACAGTGGATAGGCATGTATTGTAGGACTTCATTTCATTCCCTCAAAGCTATTCAACCAATGATGCATCTTAAACTCCAAGCTGTCTTAGAATCCAGCGAATAGGGCATTATTTTAACTATCAAGAGACAAAGGGGGCTAGGGTCCTAATTGTCAAAAAGGCCAATAGCTCTTAAAAAAATCTCAGTGTCTCCAGTGCTCATAGAATAATACTCATGGATGCTTTCCAGAACAGCACGCCCATTTCTCCACTCTGAGCTCAGGGACTGAAGCAGCACAGAAGCACAGTGAACATTTCTTTCTGGCTCATGGCAGGATACAGTACATCACAGACCCTTGCTATGGGCTGGAGGAGGAGCGAGTGGTCATGAAAAACACTCAGTAAATAAAGGAGTCACCTAGAAGGCTGAAAAGTCATAGGTAATTTAGGCAGGTGACGTTAATAAGAGACACGACGAGAGGGTATGGGGATTAAGGAAAAAGCAAATTCTATGTAATCGTCCTGACAATACTGGATATCTCCACTTCCATGTTTACATGTTTATACTTGCTGTGAACCACTGGTATAGATTCATTCATGTTCTCTGCCAACTTTGAATCTCTGTAAGCCTTTGTTCTTCACTGGGGACAGAAAAGTAGGAAAACTAGTACAGTATTTGAATATTATTTGGAATTTAATTAACATTCAGCACCAATGAACTTTTATTTATTTATTTTTGGCCACACCACGCAGCCTGCGGGATCTTAGTTCCCCAACCAGGGGTTGAACCCATGCCCCCGGCATTGGAAGCGCAGAGTCCTAACCACTGGACTGCCAGGGAATTCCCTAATTTGAACTTTTAGAAGAATGTTTCCTTTCAACGTTATAGAAAGAATTAGCATTATTTATGACAACCACCCAAAAATGGCAGAATGAAGACGACGAAGGATAGAGGTGATCAGATTTTATACCTACCTAGTTCAGTAAGTTATCCTTCAGGTGAAGGGTTATATTGTTCTTTGTAGTTTTTTACTCTCCCCTTTTCCTGGAAGAGGCTTATACATATCTGCCCATGCTCTTGACTTCTGGAGTAGTATGTCTCCATTCAATGATTTTGGTATTGGTTGCATGTCATGCATTAGCCAATGGGATATGAGCAGATGCAACAAATGCCCACATCTAAGCAGAAGCTTAAAGAGGCATCACGAAATTCCTGTAGCTCTCTGTTTCCTACCCTCTTCAGAGCTAGTATGTCTCAGATCGGGGCTGCTTCTTTAGCCTGGGCCTGGGAATAGGAAGACAAGAGAAACAGAGCCACTGCCTGGACCAGAACCACGGGCTCCATGGCGTTGTAATCCACTAAGATTTTAGGATTGTTTGTTACCAAAGCCAAGACGACAAATATGACTGGTAAAAGAATAGTAAACAATTTAAATTAGCTAATAGTTAGCATCTCAGTATAATTCCCCACTTATGAGTCATCTTCACAGTAATTATATTTCAAACTTAAATTTAAAAAATTAACTTCCATTACCATCTGAATCATTTGTACCCTTTAAAATTGTACCCAGAGAACAGCATTTTCACTGGGTTTTATAGCATATAAGCTTTTTTAGGGTTAAGAAAGTGGAATTTTTTTTCCAATTTCTGAAACTATAATAATCTTTAATATCCTGAAGGTCCATGGCTTTATGTGACTTTTGAACAGATTTGCAAAGTTTGAACCAGAGCATTAGGGGAGGGGTGGGGGGGAAGAGGTAATTCTGGAGAAATTCTTTAGAACAAAACAAAGTAGATCCTCCCAAGACAAAAACTCAGAAAATTTACATTGGGATTGTTATGACATAAATGTAAAAGGTTAATTACACAAACCTATAAATGCAATTGAGCACATGTGCTACTGTTGTGATTTTGTATGCTCCTACCTTAAAAATACAAACAGTATTCTCCAGGTGCGTGGACCCTAGACAAAGTGTGTTGTAATTTGATTTTTAAACATGAAACCACTGCCATCTTATGATTCTGAGCTCTGTGAGTTCTGTAAATCATGTCTTTTTTTTTTTTTTTAACAGTGCCTCAGGATTTCAACTGTAGGAAGCACTTTCAAAATGTATTTATTAAGTGACAGAATAAAGTTTATTAAGAGTATTTGCAGCTGAAAAAGTGATTCGGCAGCATTCAGTGTTTGAGGAAGGAAAGCAGAGTGTAATAGTGGTCATTTGCTCTTGAGCAAGTCATTCTCCTGAGCTCAGATTCCTAATTTGCTAAAAGCGGGGCTTGTTCTAGATGGTTACTAAGTTCCCTTCCAGCAATGAAATTTTAGACTTTTTAAAAATAAAATGTTATCTTGGGATCGTTTTAGATTTACAGAAAAATTGTGAAGATAGTACAGAGAGTTCTACACCTAGTTTCCCCTATAAACATCTTATGTTACTATGGTACATCTGTTACCATTAAAATCAATATACATTATTATTAACCAAAGTCCATACTTGATTCAGATTTCCTTAGCTTTTGCCTCATGTCCTTTTTCTGTCCCAGGATCCCATCCAGGATACCACATGCCATTTAGTCATCATGTCCCCTCAGGCTCCCTTTGGCTGTGACAATTTCTTGGACTTTCCTTGTGTTTGATGACCTTGACAGTTTTGAGGAGAACCAGTCATATATTTTGTAGACTGTCCCTCAGTTGAGATTTGCATGACATTTTCCTTATGATTAGACTGGGGTATGCGTTTGTGGGAAGAAGACCCTAAAGGTCAAGTGCCTTCCTCCTCACGTTATACCAAGGGTACGTACTGTCATCCTCATCACCGTTGATGTTGATCGATCTCGAACACCTGGCTGAGGTAGTGTTTGTCAAGTTTCTCCACTTCTCCTTCCCAAGTTGCACTCTTTGGAAGGAAGTCACTATGTGCAGCCCATACTGAAGGAGGGGCAGCTGTGCTTTCCTCCTTGAAGTGTGGAGTATCTAATAAGAGTATTTGGAATTCTTCTGCATGGAAGGTTTGTCTCTTCTCTTCTGTTTATTTATTTAACCATTTATTTTTATCACTATGAGCTCATGGATATTTATTTTATACATTAGGATATATTGCAATACTACTTTATTTTATTGTTCAAATTGTTCCAACTTTGGCCTTTGGGAGCTCTTTCATTTTGCTCCTGTGCCCCTTTGATATACTCCCAATCATTTTTTTTGTTTTTAGCACTTCTTTACTTTCTGGCACTTTAAGATGCTCCAGGCTTATGTTATATATTTCCTGCCCCACTCCTAGAATCAGCCATTTCTTTAAGGTGCCCCTTTATTAGAGAATAGTATTAGAAACCAAGACCTGGATCCTAGATGCTCTTCAAGGTGCCCCTTTATAAGAGAATAGTATTAGAAACCAAGACCTGGATCCTAGATGCATTTGTTGCTGCTGAGATATAGTTATTTCTAGGCCCTCAACTGAGGGCAAGAAAATATGTGTGTGTATACTAACCTGTGTATATACACATATCTATAAACATTTCTATATGGAACTATCTGAATCTATATCAAGCTACACTTGAGCTCATACCAATGTCTCTGACTCTAATCCATTACCACATGGATCACCCTAGCCTTCTCCTCTTGCTCATCTGTAACCTTCCACTCCAACAGTAGAAAAGCTGGCTCCCAACACCGGCCGTCCATTTACCTAATTGTCCAATTCCAGTATGTATGTATAGTGACTTCAGAATTGTTAACCTATCCCTCTCAGGAAACAGCTTTGTCAACTGCAGTACAGTGCTTATGCACAGTTCCTTTTGCCTTTAGTCTTACAGACTCTACTCATTTCCAAAGTTACTTAGGCCAGCACCTTTTCCCCCACGCTCTTCAGTGAAGTTGTTTCATATATTTATAATAATAAAAATTAAAATTAAAAAAAAATTCTTTTGTCACATTCTGCATCCCATCTTGGAATCGCCAAACTTCCTACATGATTTTTTTAAAAATTTGCACACATTAAAGTTCACTCTTGGTGCTGTAAAGTTCTATAGATTTTGACAGATGTATAGTGTCAAATATCCACCATTACAGTATCATACAGAATAGTTTCACCACCCGAAAAAATCCCGTGCTTCACCTATTCAACCCTCCCCTTCTCGAACCACTGACCTGTTTACTGTCTTTATAGCTTGACTTTTTCTAGAATCACATATAGATGTAATCATTTATGTAGCTACAAATGTAGCCTCAGACTGGCTTCTTTCACTTAGCAATATGCATTTAGGGTTTATCCATGTCCTTTTATGGCTTGTTAGTTCATTCTTTTTTTATCACTGAATGGTATTCCATTGTACGATTTACCACATTTAAAAAAATCCATTCACCTATTGAAGGACATCCTGGTTGCTTCCAGTTTTGGGCAATTATAAATAAAACTGCTATAAACATTTGCATGTTGGTTTTTGTGTGGACGTAAGCTGGACTGTTGGTGTGTTTAACTTATTAAGAAACTGACAAACTGTCTTCCAAAGTGGCTGTACCCTTTAGCATTCCCATCATCAATGAATAAGAATTCCTGTTGTGGGCTTCCCTGGTGGCACAGTGATTAAGAATCCGCCTACCAATGCAGGGGACACAGGTTCGAGCCCTGGTCTGGGAAGATCCCACGTGCCGTGGAGCAACTAAGCCCATGCGTCACAACTACTGAGCCTGTGCTCTAGAGTCCGTGAGCCACAACTACTGAGCCCACGTGCCGCAACTAATGAAGCCCACACGCCTAGAGCCTGTGCTCCACAACAAGAGAAGCCACCACAATGAGAAGCCCGCGCACCACAACAAAGACCCAATGCAGCCAAAAATTAAAATAAATAAATAAATTAAATAAATTTTTAAAAAAAGAGAATTCCTGTTGCTCCTAATCCTCACTAACAATTGGTATTATCAATTAAAAAAAATTTTTAACCATTCTGATAAGTGTGTAGTGGTATTGTATTGTCATTTTAATTTGCATTTTCCTATTGACAAATGATGTTGGGTATCTTTTCATATGCTTATTTGCTATCCATATGCTTATTTTCTACCATCTTTGGTAAGGTGTCTGTTCAAATTTTTTGTCCATTTATTAATTGGGTTTTCTTATTGTTGACTTTTGAGAGTTGTTTGTGTATTTTGTTTACAAGTTCTTATCAGATTTGTGTCTTGCAAATGTATTCTCCCAGTCTGTGACTTATTTCATTCTCTTAACAGAGTCTTTCACAGAGCAGAAGTTTTTAATTTTAATAAAGCCAAACATACCAATTTTTACTTTGTTGGATCACATTTTTGGTAGTGGTGTATCTAAAACCTCATCACCAAACCCAAAGTCATGTAGATTTTCTCCTATTTTTTCTCCTAGACGTTTTAAAGTTTTGCACTTTACACTTAGATCTATGATGTATTTTGAGTTAACTTTTTATAAAGTCTGAAGATTTTTCAAAATAGAGGCTTTGAGATAATTCATATACCATACTATTCATCCATTTAAAGTGTACAATTCAGTGCTTTTTAGTGTATTCAAAGGTATGTGCAACCATCACTCTAATCAGTTTTATTAACATTTTCTTTGCCTCAAAAAGAAGCCCTGTACACTTAGCTATCACCTCAATATCCCCCCAGCCCGAAGCAATCACTAATCTATTTTTAGTCTCTATAGATTTCCTTATTCTGGACATTTCATGTAAATGGAATCATAATATATGACCTTTTGTGATTGTTTTCTTTCACTTAGCTTAATATTTTCAAGGCTCATCCATATTGTAGCTTGTATCAATACTTAATTCCTTTTTATTGCCAAATAATATTCCATTGTATAGAGATACCACAGTTAGTTTATCCGTTCATCAGTTGGTGGACATTTGGGTTGTTTCCACTTTTTGGCTATTATGAATAATGCTGCTATGAGCATTCTTGTACAAGTTTTTGCGTGGACATATTCTTTTGTTTATCTTGGGTATATACTCAGGAGTGGAATTGCTGGGTCATTTGGTAACCTTATGTTTAACCACTCGAGTAGTTGCCAGACTGTTTTTCAAAGGAGGTGCACCATTTTACATTCCCACCAGTAGTGTATTATATTTCCAATTTCTCTATGTCCTTGCCAACACTTATCTTATGTTTTCATTATAATTATCTAGTGCATGTAAAGTGGTATCTCATGGTATGTTTTTTTTTTCTTTGGCTGCATCATGGAGCATGCGGGATCTTAGTTCCCCGACCAGGAATCGAACCCGTGTCCCCTTCAGTGGAACATCGGAGTCTTTTTTTTTTAATTAATTAATTAATTTTTGGCTGTGTTGGGTCTTCTTTGCTGCACGCGGGCTTTCTCTGGTTGCGGCGAGCAGGGGCTGCTCTTCCTTGCGGTGCGTGGGCTTCTCATTGCAGTGGCTTCTCTTGTTGCACAGCACGGGCTCTAGGCACACAGGCTTCAGTAGTTGTGGCACACGGGCTTCAGTAGTTGTGGTTCACGGGCTCTAGAGCTCAGGCTCAGTAGTTGTGGCACACAGACTTAGTTGCTCCGTGGCATGTGGGATCTTCCCGGACCAGGGCTCGAACCCGTGTCCCCTGCATTGGTAGGCGGATTCTTAACCACTGCGCCACCATGAAGTCCCGGAACATTGGAGTCTTAACCACTGGACTGCCAGGGAGATGTCCTCATGGTTTTGATTTGCATTCCCCTGAAGACTAAAAATGTCAAGCATCTTTTCATGTGCTTATTGGCCATTTGTATATCTTCTTTGGAGAAATGTCTATTTAGATTCTTCACCTATTTCAAAATTGGGCTATTTGTCTTTTTATTACCGAGTTGTAATATATATGTGTGTGTGTATATATATATTTTTTAGATACAAGTCCCTTATTACATATATTGAATATGATTTGCAAATATTTTCTCCCATCCTGTTGTCTTTTCACTTTCTTAATATTGCCCTTTGAAGTTCAAACATTTTAAATTTTGAAGCCCAGTTTACTTTTTTTTCTTTTGTTGCTTGTGCTCTTGGTGTCATATCTAAGAATCCATTGCCAAATCCAAGGTCATGAAGATTTACCCCTATGCTTTCTTCTAATAGTTTTACATTTTTATGTAAAAAAATGTAAAACTTTCTCATTTAGGTCTTTGGTCCATTTTGAGTTAATTTTTGTACATGGTGTGAGGTAGGGGTCCAACTTCATTCTTTCAGCTCTGGTTCTGGGGGCGGGGACAATGGTGTACCTCTCTGAGTGACACCCTCACTTTAGGAGCTGAGTGCTTGGTAGGGAGGGGCAGTAGGCCAGTCTCCCGGCTTGTCTCTCCATGAGCGATCAGGGCCCCAGTATTCTCAGTGGCACTGTGTCCAAGGTAGAGCCCCCATCCCACAAGTGGGGGCTGGGCTAAAGAAGGGAGCCCCCACCTCTCTGCTATATTTGATGGGAACTTAGTCTCAGCAACAGGTGGCTGCTGCAGGATGATAAATGCCCCATGACCTGTCCCTCTCAGGAAAATAACCCTCCATCTGGGAGCTGAGGGGAGAGGAAGCCCTGTGTTCTCAGCTGTACCAGTGTACAGTAAGTTTCCCTCTTGCTGAACTGGATGGAGGTGGTGGTGGAGGGGGAAGCAGGTCTTAGTTCAAATACCACAGGCTCACTTTTCTTACTGAGTTTTAGTAAATTTTCTTGAATAAATTTCTTCATTGGCTGCATACCCTCAGGACCATTTCCAGAGATTAAAGAATTTTTTAGAAACTATTTTCACTATTTCTGCTGTAAGGTAGGTACAGAGAACTCCTCACTGTCATGCTGCTGTAGATTCTTTTTTGATAACTCAAAGTAGTAAGACTGTGGGCAGTGGAAAACCAGAAAACTCAAATCCCAGTGCCCACATAGTAATTCATTCTGTAAGTATTGATTAAATATCAGCTAGGAAAATGGCTGAGAACTAAAAATGGATTGAGCTGACGGTAACTAAAACAGGAGTTCTGCATTGGCATACATACCATTACCCATACACTTTACAAAATATCTACTCTATGTGAGGTATAAGAGTGGAAGATAAAAAGCTAAAAATCTATTTTAGAAATTAGATTTTCACAAAAAGAGAACAAGTAAACCAAGGCAGCCTGCACTAAGTGCCCAGAGAATAAATGCTCCAGTTTTTCAGGGGCACAAGAAACTACCCAGACCTGGAATGGTCAGGGGAGTTTTCTGTGGAGGGAGAGTGTGCCGAGCCAGGCTGGGAAGAAGGGTAGGATTCAGCCCAGTGTGGGTTGGGGGAAGGACACATTCCAAGGCAGAGGTGCTGAAGTGGGATTGTATTTGGTATGTCTGAGTAATAATGAGTAGACCTGTCTGCTTGCTGGAAAGTCTGTTTAGAGATCAAGTTGGAGAAATGAGGTGGTGACCAGAAAAGCAGGGGCTTGATTGTTGGACCATGGAGTTTGGACCCTGTCTCGTGGGCTGCTGAGAGCAATGAGTGCTTTTTAGAGAAGAGTGGGTTGGGCAAAGAGATTTTAGGAAAATGGCTTTGCCTGTAGTGTGTAGATAGAATGGAGTGTGTGTGTGTGTGTGTGTGTGTCCAGCAGGGAGCCCGGAGGCAAGGAGACTAGTTATTAGGCTGTTACAAAAAATTGAAGGTCTGGATTAAGTGAAGGGGGTGGGAATGGAAAGAGTCTGGTGGATGGTAAAACATAATCAGGACCTCAATAAGGCCAACCAATTGTTAAAACAAACATGGTAGTTTCCCTAAAAAAAATACTAGAACCCAAAGTGACATGGGCTGATTTAGCAGTTTGAGATACTATGCAAATTTTATTGATGGATTTCTCTTGCAGTTACTGTAATTAAACGGGGTCTCTTTATTTTTGAATTCGCATGTTTTTCTTCCCTCTTCTTGTTACTTCAAATCCCTCTTCTCCACAATTCGCTTTTAATTTGATCTCAAATTAATCTCTAGTATGTTTTTGCAGGAGGAAACCAAGGGTTGCAACAACGGCAAAGATTGTGTATGATTTCAAAGATGAGTTTCCTCCCTTGAAA
The DNA here is from genome assembly GCF_028564815.1 of Eubalaena glacialis. Taxonomy (NCBI): domain Eukaryota; kingdom Metazoa; phylum Chordata; class Mammalia; order Artiodactyla; family Balaenidae; genus Eubalaena; species Eubalaena glacialis. The sequence continues at coordinate 161,513,081 of NC_083716.1, read as the reverse complement.
ACAGATGTCCGTGTAGAAGTGGGAGGCACGTGGCCAACTCTTGCTTTTTAGCAGGTCTAACATGACCTTCAAAACTCCTTAGGGTATGCTGGTCTCCTGCGGGGCTGCATCCCCGTCAGACTCAGGCTGTCATAGTCTCCCGCGGCTGCCTGGATGTGTATGGCTTGGGGTTCTGAAGCTAGAGTTCACAAAACAATACAAAAACACCGACAAAAACCAAACCACAAAACCCCATGCCTTACCACCGTAGGCAGATGAGTGAAGTCGCGGAAGAAAGGTTCGCCTCTTGCCCTTTTAAAATTCCAGTGCAGCAAACACACACACACACACACACACACACACACACGTGCGCGCGCGCGCACACACACACACCCGGTCGGCTCTTCCCACTCCCTGCCACACTGCACCAGCGTCCCTCCCAAAGTCCTGATTCATGAACCGTGCCACCTTTGTCTCATTCTAAACTGTGCAGACTATTTTAATCCTCCCACCCCCATCCCAGATTCCTCCCCTCCCTTTCTCCTCTGGAAAGCTCTGATGTAAGGCGCTCGCTAGGTGGGAGAGCGCTTCTCCCGATCGGCTCCGGTAGGCGAGATTCCGAGAAGCCCCTTCCGCAGGACCTCCGCCTGCGGGGGCCGCTGCCCGGGACCCGGCTGCGGGCGCGGGGGAAGCGTCTCGGTCGCTTTAAGGTGTTGCGCTCTCAGAAGGGCAGGCAGGGAGCCTGGGAGCCGGCGCGGTCCCGGGAGCGGGTGGGGAAGTCCTGCCGCCCTCCCCTACCTCCCGCTTCCGAGCGTCCCGGGGCCTCGCCGCCCTCCGCCCACCGCGCACGGGCCGGCCATGCTGCTGTGAACCATGTCCTCCTACGCCAAGAACGGGATGGCGAACGGGCCGCGCTCCCCCACCTCGCAGGTACCGCCCCCTCTTCCCCCTCCTCCCCCCTCCTCGCCTGCCCTAGAGCGCCCCGCCTTCGCGCCCGGCGCGCCTGGCCCCCAGTCCTGGGAGTCTGAGGCCCCGCTCCCTCACCCCTCCCCCCGCGTCCCTTCCTCCTCCGCCCCTCCTCTTTCTCCTCCTTCTCGTCCTCCTCCTTCTCACCTCGTCCGGGTCTCTGCGCTCCCGCTCCGGAGCCCGCAGCCTTCCCCAGCCCATGCCGGGGACTCGGACCCCGCACCCTGAGAGTCTTTGTTAATGGATGTGGTGGGTGCTCGCGGGCTGCTCTTCTCGGGCACCTTTTCAGCCGTCGAGGCTTGAGTGGGTGGGTGGGGTGGAGGCTGTATCTGGGGACCGCGGAGGAGACTTGGGTGCGGGCTCTGGGGGACCCCGGGGATCTGGTGTCCGGAGGCGGACTCTAGCCAGGGGTGGTCGCCCGGCTCCACACTGCCGTCCTCACCGGGTTCTTTCTGGCTCCGTGTGTCGAGTCCAGGTGGCCCGAGGCACCACGACCCGGAGGAGCAGGTTGAAAAGATCCGATGGCAGCACCACTTCGACCAGCTTCATCCTCAGACAGGTAGGAGGCGGGCGCAGGGGAGCAGGTTGGGCAGGAAGCCGAGCGCGCGGCGCGGGGTCGGGAAGCCGAGCGCGGCCCCCACGTGCGGGAGCGGCTGGTAACGTCTCCGCGCGTCGCTTTGCGGCCGCGGGCGGGAGCTCCGGCTGGTCCTTCACCCTCTGCCCCGGGTTCCCAAGTCTTCGGGTCCTGGGAAGTTAGTTTGTGGATGTGGACACAAGCCGGCGGGGACCTAGTTTAGGTCAGGGACGTTGAATTTAAGACTGGAAGTCATTTCTTTTTGCACCTTCGATGCGTGGGGAAGCGTCTTTAAGTCGTGTGACTTGACTTTGAGCGATCAGAGCCCCTGGGGCCGGACAACTGCTGTGATTCGGCTGAGAGAGGGCTCTTCTATTTTGCCCTATTTTGAATACTCTCCTTTGTCATCTCCGAGCTCTGGTCAAATGAAAGACACTTGGAACAGAAAGTTTGGTCTCGCTTTGGGACCTATTTGGTTCGCTCAGTTAGGGAAAGACAGCCGGATCTGGTTTAAATCGAAATAAGCGAAGGCCGGCCCTCAGTTTCTGGGGTCTCGGTGGTGCTACACTTAGTGTTTGTTTTCTTAAGGGTTGTTTTCTTCTGCGTGGTTCTAGTGCGTGTTGACCGTGCTAAAAATCGCCGGTTCCGCTGAATGCTGAGGTGCCTTTTAGCTTGACACAGGAAATTGCTCCTTAATTTGCTGCAAAGAAACCACCCCTACATAGCTGCTGGGTGCTAGAGAGATCATGCAAAAGGGAATCACCTTGATCTCTCTTTGGAACAGAAACTGTCGAGGTGTGTGAGTTCGGGGTACCCTGGGAGGACTTTGGTCATCGAACCAAGACGTTTTTATCCCAAGGCTCCGCTGTGGGCTGCTGGAGTGACCTTGGGAAGTTTTTTTCCCTCTGGGTCACTCAGATCATTGTGTAATGTGTTTTTAACCTATGATGGCAGCTGCAGTGTGTTTCTGTAGTGATTGTCATCAATTTAAACAGATTATCCATGACGAATTGGGTATTAGACTTAGAAATGGACTCAGACCTCTCCTAAAAAGTCCATAGAGCATATTTACATAATATTGATTACATAGGCATGCATTTTCTGCAGAAACAAATTATTCCTACTACTCTTTAATTTAGTGAGTACTAAGCATGTACATTTAAAAAATAAATATATTTTGGATTCTGAATTCATTCGAAAGTGTATTCTATCCTTTTTGCAGTGCTTAGATTATTTACGTATTTAATAAAGCAAAGACATTCTTCATCTTTTACAAAAATTGAGTTAGGTGACTGAAATCTTGTTTATGTTATTTTGTAGGTGCCTATTTTTGGTAGTGTTTTATTATTGCAAATTCTTAGAAATACTAATTATACAACAGTGTATTCCATGAGCTGTTTGACTAAAACTTTTGAGTTCAGCTACACCATCACTTCACTAATGTTTTATTCTTCCAAGCACAGAGCCATCAATATCCTTTGTAATATTCTTATTCTTTCCTCAGTTTAAATGAATAAGTGAGATAATGCATGTATAAGTTCTTGTTAAGTGTGCTGGTATGTGTTGGCTTAAAAATGTAAAAAGTATTCATGCTAAATAATTTTGAGAGTAATTTAAACCATTGCAGATTTTTGGAACAAATATATTTCATAAGTCTTTCTGAAAATAGGCTAGGATTTGTTGGTGTAATAAGATGGCCTAATTTAAATTCAGAAGCTAGCTGTGATTGTATTATATACACAATCTAACTAATTTTTCTGCACAAAAATAATACATAATTTTTGTGAGCACTTACAGTTCGGTAAGCATCCTATATATGATCTTGTTTAAATGGCATAATATAGACTTCTATAATGGCTACAATAAAATAACTGAGGGATTTTTATTTATTTGACAAGAGATGAAAAATGATTCCAAATGTAACTTTAACAGTGTATTTTGAAATTAAATTGAACAGTTTTCACCCAAATGTCAAAAAAGTATTTTTTAAAAAAGCACAACTGTTTATGTTACTAGAGACTCATTATTTGTAGAGTGACCAGTGGTTTATTGTTTTCAAATTCTTGATGTATTTCACAATCTGTGTGATGCCTTTGCACATGAAGAAGATAGTGAGGATACCAATAAAAACAGTGCTGCTCATTTCTCTGCTATATCATTTACAGAGATGGGAGGGGGAAGATTTCACGTACTAAAAAAAAAAAAAAAAAGGATGTGTTGAATCAGATGGGTAAATCTGGGCTGGTGGTAAAGAACAGAGGACAGCTGGCAAACTCATCAAATAGAACAGTGTTTATTCCCTGAGCTGGTAAAAAAATTTCAGTGTTCATGTGTGTATATGCACAGATGAATATGTGTGCACACATGTACACATGTACACATGTGAGTTGGCCTGAAAATGAACAGACTGAGACAGAGAGCCTGCCTCTACCCTGAGGACTGCTCACAAAGTCCCTCTGGCATCTTTGACCTTGTTTCCTGGTCTCCTAGATTACTGCCCTCCACAATTTAGGAGGGATGGAGGTTTTGGAATGAATCCAGGGGGCAGCTAAATTATTTCTTTGAGGAAAAGTGAGAAGATTAAGTATTTTGCCACTGAAAGGAGAGAGAGCTAGGGGTGACCCAGTAATGATCTTCAAAATGTACACAAAGATGAGACTTCCCTGGCGGTCCAGTGGTTAAGACTCTGCGCTTCCCCTTCAGGGGTCTCGGGTTGATCCTTGGTTGGGGAACTCTGATCCCATATGCTGTGCGGTGCAGCCAAAAGAAAAAAAAAAGTACACAAAGACGTTCTTTGGAAATGTGTTGGGCTGTTGTCAATCTTCACTGAGGATGAAACTCAAGAATTGGCTACAATTAGAAAGGAATGATGCTTTTACAGCAAGACTTTCCGAAGAGTGTTGATATCGTTGGAATGGCTTTCCAAGTAAGGCTGTAGAATTTTCTCTCAGGAGATTACTTTCGACAGGCTATTTATGAATGGATTGTTTATTCATGTTTAAAATTTTTAGGAAACACATTAAATATTTGCTATGTGCCCAGCACTGCACTAGATATTGTGGAATAGGAATGAAAAGAAGAATGAGACACAGCTTCTGCACCCAAAGGATTTTATGATCTAGTTATGGAGACATAGATATATACAAATAATACGGTGAAATGGGGTAAGGAATTAGGGTGTCTGCAGAATGCCCATGTGTGCTGAGTATATGAAATACCCATGGGTGGCACTGTGCATACAGTTTGTGTGGTAGAATGCTACAGGTTATTCTCACTGGGGTTACTCCCACTTTTCTCCCCACTGAGGTTCGAAGGAAAATCTGATCAGAGTGAGGTCAGTTTGTTGACCTCTCCTTGTTAAGTCTGCCTTTATGAGAACTGCAGAGTCTTACAAGGCCTGGCTCCTACCAGCTTCCAGCCTCATCTTAAGCCATGATCTCTAAGCTCTGGACACAGATCTTGAACACACCACCCTCCCTCCTGCCATAGGCCCTTTGCACATGCTGAGTTGTCTGTGTGGAGGGCTCTTGCTCTCCCTTCTGCCTAGTTGATTTTTTAATCTTCCTTGAGACCTAAGTTTAGTCTTCACTTCTTTTTCTAACCTCCCTGTTAAGGTTAGTTCCTTAACCATGTACCTCATCCCAGAGTGCATTGTGCCAGTTCTCAATAGTACCATCACTATTTATTTAACATTGCATTATTTAACATGTAATTAGATTTTTTTGTTAATATCTGTCTCCCTATCCAGGTAACAAGTTCCACTAGGGCAGGGACATGTCTGTATTTGGTCTCCTTTTTGTCCTCAGCACTTAGCACAGTAGATGTTCAGTAAATACTCATTTGATTGAATGAAGGAGTGGATGAATGGAGGACTAGCTTGATATATTTTAGACATGAGGTTCTGCTCCAATATTAAACTCTTTGTTTAATCTGGAGAAATTGCCTCCTAACAAACCTCCCCCAAATTTAGTGACTTAAAGCAACAACATTTAAAAAAATGTCTGTGTACTGAGCAGACACAGTTCTTCTTTGTGTGATGTTACCTGGGTACTGGGAAGGCTGAAATGTCTAAGACAGCCTCACGCGTGTGGTTGGTGGTTGGTGCTGGCTGCTGGCTGAGAACTCAAGTAAGATTTTGGCAGAGGGCTCACTTTTCCTCTACCTGGGCCTCTCAGCATGGTTGCTTGAGCTTCCTCCCAACATGGTGGCTAGGTACCAAGCAGGACCATCCCAAGAAGCAAAGGCTGAAGCTGCAGACTTTATAAGACCTGGTATCAAAAGCTATATGACATCATTTCTGTTGCAGTCTCTAAGTCAAAACAAATCAAAGGGGTAGCGCAGTTTCAAAGGGAGGGGAAATAGACTCTATCTTTTGATGGGGTGTGTCAAGGTCACCTTACAAAGGAGCACATAGAATGGAAGATATTGTTGCAGCCATCTTTGGAACCATCTACCTTAAAGCAAGGTTCCTTCTTTTTTTTTAGATTATGCTAATCAGATGATCATTACAATAATTCAATGAACCCACACTGTACGTAGAGATCTAAAACACATTCAGATACTAAGTTGATACTATAATAAAACAGGTTGGCAAAAATATTCTTTGGGTTCTAATTTGAGCACTGGTTATAGACACATTTCTCTGATGAAATGCAGATTCATCAACAGAAGGTATATGCTTTGTGCATAGCTCTAAGAATAATCATACACTTGGAGTCATGCATATATGCAAAATTTACCCATAAGCTTAGAATCACAGAATTATAGAACCGGAAGAGATTGTGGAGGGAAAGTACTTTGATTCCCCATTTTCAGATGAATGAAACACAGACCCAAGGACATAAAGCCCTTACCAAGGTCACACCAATAGATAGTGGCAGAACAGAGACAGGAGACCCCCACTCAGATTCTACAGTTTTTCCACCACAACACACTTCATCCCTGAATAATCAAGACAGGCACACAAACACACATAGATGTGGACACATGAAAGGACTTACTCCTCTTAGAGCCTAGAAATATTCCTAGTTTATCTGGTTACTGTTAAGAGCAAAGCAACCACTGAAGAATCTGCAGACTGTAGTTTTTTCCCAGTTTTATCATGGGATGGAATTTTTGTTTGCATGGTTCACAGTTCATGGAGGTTTGTTTGTTTGTTTACTTACTAACATACTAGTGATTGTATTAGCCAGTCTAACCAGAAGATGAAACTACTTGAGTTTTTACAGCTGAGGGACTTGAATTATAGAGACATGATTAAACAGGTGAGAGGAGGGCTTAAAAGCTAAACCTAGAGGTTAGCAACAGCAGGAAGCTGCTCTTACCTCTAGGTACAAGGACAAGGGGAGGAGACTGTTACTAGAACCCAGGGGCCAAAACCACCTGGTAGGTGCTGGAACCAGTGGGGTACTGTTTGTAGGAGCAAGAGACACAGAGGAGATGCAGCCTCTGCCAGAGAAGACACTTGAGGTGGAGAAAATGGGGAGAAGTACTCTGGCTTCTCCTTTCTTGTGCTCCCCACCCCTGCCTTGTCTCCCACTGGCTGACCTGGACACCAGCTGACATGGGAGTCTGGGAAACAACCTGCAGGCCATGGGCCCCCTGAGACAGAAAGCAGAGCAGAAAAAGGAGAGGATGAATCTGAGGAAAACAGGCCAGGACTGGCACAACTATTATTATATTTTAGCTGCCTGGAAGATAATAATGAATCATTTTCATCAGCAAAATTGGAAGCTTTTACTTGCTCTGTAAGTCGACCGTCCTTGCTAAATGATATAATCCAGTGACAGTGAACTTTAAGGAAAAGTTTACACCTATTTCCTTTGTGAATTCTATCCGGAATGCATCTTCCCAAATTGAGATCTGATAGAGCAAAAAAGAACTCTGCCTCTGTGGCAAACTGTGCTTCATTCTGGCTCTTGGGCTTGAATAAATGGAACTGAATTTATGAAGCTTCTTTCTGATTGAGAAATCTAATTACTAGGCAGCTAACCAGTTAAGCAGTCGTTTTTGCTTTTCTCCGAGTTTCTGTTCTTGGCGTGCAGAGTTCCCGAAATCTCATTTTTTATAGAATAAAGAACTATTTATTCTTCAGTTTAGGTTGATAAGATGTTATTGAAGCTTACATAAATTCTGATTCAAATTTTAATCCTTCTAGAAAATTATAGGACGCCGTGTGAAAATGAAGCTGAAAATGACCTTGGCTTTGCTGTGGCCCTCTCCCTGTAATTATTCCACGTGCTGCCCCAGACAATGCTGTTATCAAGGAGCAGGGACTGTTTCTTCATCAAGGGAAAAAGCAAGGGCAGAGCTGAAGAGAATGTAGTTTTGTCTACAAACTACAGTTTGTAGCTAGTTGTAGAAACGAGTCTCTTCGCTCCGGATGAGCCTACTAACTCAGTGGGGTTAGCTGGGCCCAGCAGGTCGAATTCTAACCCATCTTTTCTGGCTGAGGTTGTGGCGTTGTCCAAGCTCATCATTGTCCTCTGAGTCTGGCCCTTTCTTGGTCTTATTTCTGCAGCTCAGGTTCAGAAGAAAGCATAAGCCCTAACCAGGGTGACTGGGCTTGCACCTCACTCAGATTCACTGAAGACCCCAGGAAATGTCCACAGACTCGTGGGGAGTGGAGCGTGCAGGCCGCATTCCATGTTTGGCCTCTGCAATGCTTTGGAGAGGAGTGCTTCCTAGAACAGCACCACCCTCTCTGCTTGCTCGCCCTTTTCAGCCGGAGTGTGTGTGTTTGTGTGTGTGTGTGTGTGTGTGTGTGGAGAGAGAGAGAAGGACCATCTGAGCCCCTGCCTGGTATAGGCAGAGCCCCTGGATGGTGTTCACTTCCTTTGAGTCCAGGGCGTTGCACCAGTATTTCCCCTGTGGGCTGTGCAGAGCACTTCCTTACCGTCCCCAATCACACATTCTCTTGATAATACCTCTCCAGATTAGAATCCATCAAATTGATAAGTCTCAAGAAGAGCTAGGCTGTTATCTGTAAAGAACCCCCATAAAACCCCATTCTGATTTAAGCAGCCAGTATGGTCCTGCCTTCACACAGTTACATGTCCTTATTCTTCCTGAGCCAGGAAAATGTAGAGGTAGAACACGCACTCTTTGTTCTAGAAGAGTGTAAGTTATGGACTTGACTACAGAGCGACACGTCAGGCATTTTACATGGATTCAACCATGTGCATGGGGCCAGGGAAGGGGGTAGGGTGAGAACTAGAAGGCTGAACTAATGAAGAGGCTTAATTACAGATTCAATTTGAAGGGAATAGTTTTATTGCTTTCAAGTAACAATAATGACAAGCTGTGTGCTTCGGTAGCCCGCATTCAGAAAGCAAGAAGGCTGATGAATTACCAACACCTGGCTTGAATATAGATGGTGCTTTGAAATTCCTTGAAGACGGTTTTCATTTTAACTAGAAAAACATGCCCCTCTGTACACTTTCCTACTTTCTTTACTATATCCTTTCTTATTACACCCATAAACAGAGCAGAGGTAATTACTTGAATCCGAAGGGATGACATTCAGCATTGTGCTTTATGTACTGAAAGTATAAGTTAGATGGGGCCATAAAACTTGAGGGACATCTGCTGAATCTTTCTGATCATTTTCACTTGTAATCATTGGATGACAAAGTGTGCCTATTTTATTTCTCATTTTATGTTCTTTTCTGTTGGTGGAGGTATCTTTCTCCAGGGCTGCAATTTAAATTGCTGGAGCAGAAGTCTTTGTTTTGAGAGGAAATATTTTGTAAACAAACTTGAAAAGAATCTGCATTTTTTTCAGGTTGTCAGAATCACTAGAAATGGTAAACTTTTGTAGTGCTCACTGTGTCTGAATGTTATATTATTTTTTAACTCCTTAGGAAAATTTTTTTTTTCAATTTCTTTTTTAATGCAGGAAAAACCAACAGTAATGGAAATGCATAATAACTCACGTAGATAAATTTATCGTCCTGGCCCACTTCCTTCTCCAGTGGCCTAGTGCTAGGGTAACACCTCAAAGGCTGATTATGTTTCCAAACCAAACAAGTGGATAAAATCCTCACTGTTAAGGTTGGAGTGCTTTATGGTCACAGCTTTCTTATTTGGCCTCTTTGTGTGTGTGAGTGGAACAGAAATGAGGAAGTCATTCTTTCAGGAATTCAGAGGCTGTATTCTGTTATCACCATAATCTAATTTTCGAACATTTTCATCACCCCCCAAAAAAACCTTGTAACCATTAGCTGTCATTCCCCAACCTCCTTCCCACCCCCAGCCCTAGGCAACCACTGATCTACTCTCTGTGCCTATAGATTTGCCTGTTCTGGACATTTCATTCCAAATTACATTCATGTGACTGGAATCATACAATAATATGTGATCTTTTGTGACTGGTTTTGGATTATTTCATTAGCGTATTCTCTACACCAGTCTGAAGGTTTCCAGTCGTAGCCCCTTGTCTAAATGCAAATGTTGGCCTGCCTGTGGAAAGAGACTTGCCTTTCCTTAAGCCTAGATCCAGACAGCACTTCAAGTCATGGTGTTGAATTGGGTGGATCGTATTTGTATTTATTTTGGAATTGCAGTGTCAGGTCATAAAGCTGAATTTGGGGGGGAGCGGTAAAACTATTTGACCTGCATGGAAATCAAATCCCTGACCTTGGCCTCCTTGTCATCAAGACTGAACAAAACTGAGTGACTCTCATCTATAGAAGGGATTTATGAAATAGGATGAGATCGACAGGATTAAAGAAAAATGTCAGGATTAAAGAAAAGTGATCAGTGCCATCATTTTCAATAATTTTTAGTGATGGAAATGTCTTGGGTACTTATAATTCAAATTACTTCTTTTATTTTATCTAGATGTTTGTAATAACTCAGCTTTGGTAATTATATTTCTTCCTTGAGAGATACAATTAAGGAGAAAGCAGAGTGCTTGAGTCCCAAGCTAAGTACAATATTTATGAGAATTATTGGGTGTATAAAACCGTACTTTCTATGTGGCAGGTGCTGCTCAATTATATTTGAGCACTTCCCTGGGGGACAAAAGTCAATTATCAACATAGTCGTGTGGGAGAGAAATAGGTCAGCTGCAAACATTGTCTGCTAATTTCAGAAAGCTTGAGGGGTGATTTCTTTTGGGGGATTTTTTTTTTATTATTCCTTTGGTTGTTGTAGGAAGACCTTCTGATTAGGGAAGGCTCAGTTTTTCATTTGGGTGTCTTATTCAGTTACTTTACTGTGAATATTTCTTTTGATCATGTAAAATGAAAATTAAACAAAATAGTATCTTTTAAAAAACTGTCACATCTACATTGTAAGAATAATTTGTACCATGGGTATTATTATTATTACTGTTTCTTATACATTAGTAGAGATGCTCAGGCTTTAAACTCACCTGGTAAAATGCAAATTTCATATTTGCAAGTATTTCATTTAATAGTTCTGTTACATAGGAAGCGTAAAAAGTGTTAATTGTTAAAAAAAGGAAGGATACTGGTGTTTTTTAAAAAAAATTATGTTTATATTCTTATTGTGGAAAAATACATGTAACAAACTTTACCATTGTAACCATTTTTAAATGCATAATTCAGTGACATTAAGTCCATTTGCTGGTGTCATTTTTATTTTATTTTACTTTATTTTTTTATAAATTTATTTATTTATTTATTTATTTATTGGCTGCGTTGGGTCTTCATTGCTGCGTGCAGGTTTTCTCTAGTTGCAGTGAGCAGGGGCTGCTCCTCACTGCGGTGCATGGGCTTCTCATCGCGGAGGCTTCTCTTGTTGCGGAGCACGGGCTCTAGGCGTGCGGGCTTCAGTAGTTGTGGCACACGGGCTTAGTTGCTCCGCGGCATGTGGGATCTTCCCGGACGAGGGCTTGAACCCGTGTCCCCTGCATTGGCAGGCGGATTCTTAACCACTGCGCCACCAGGGAAGTCCTGCTGTCATTTTTAAAATGAGTGTGGCAGGTTATTTAAAAAGTGCAGACCAGGCAAAACTTAAATATATCCTACTTCAAAATACACTAAAAACGTCCGCCATTGTCCAGGCCCCCAAACACAGCTGTGACCTTGTTTGAAGCCACAACAACCACAGCAGGAAACCGGCCCTGGAGCACGTCACAGTGCCATGGGGACTGCAGTTGGGCAGAACCAGGAGGCACTGTGGATGCCCAGCCGACCCCCAGGCTGGGTGTGGAGAGGTGGATGGGAATAGGTTGGGGCCCTGCCCCAGAACACCTGTTTTCTTCTTCCTCCACTGTCTGAAATCCGAACAGTTTCTAGATGATTTGGGTTAACGAGCAGCCTATTTTAAAACTGTGAACGTTCCTGGGAGTCTTAAGGGGCTCTCGTCATTCATCTGTGATCGTGGTTTGACTTACTGCCTGCAGGTAAGCTCATTTCACTCTTGTCCCCAAGCCCACCTCAACAAGGCGGACGGCTCCCAACAAAGACCCCAGTCTCCCTGGGTCTGTTTGTCCTTTCACACCTGTGTTCTCCCCTTACTTTCCCTTACTTTCCCCCCTGACCCGCCCCTGCTACAAGCACACCTGCCCAGATGCAGACTCAACCCCTGCTCTCTTCCCTCACCCCCTCAGTCGTGCCATTCCTTCTCCTTGAAGAAGGTCTCACCATTTTCACTTGATCTTTCCATCTGTTAAACCCTTCTAGAACCTTCTCCTCCATGAAGTTCTGTGATACGGCTCCAGGTCTCCTTCTCTGGCACTCCCTGACATTCTGTTTTGACCGTTCCCTATTAAATTCTCCTTTGTGTAACCTGAAGGACCCCGTGCCCCACCAGCCTGTGGGTCTATGTGGCCATTGTCACTAACTAATCACGTGGCGCAAGAGGAAGGAGGAGCAGCTTGGAAAGGAAGTCTTGATGTAGAGACGTTGATAATGTCCATTTTGCTTGTTCACCTCTCCTAGCTGTAGACAGAGGACTGCAACGCCTTGTCTCCTAATAGCCTGCCCATTATCTCTGAGTCAAGGGGCTGATCACAACTCTGTCCCTCGTTGAGCTCGGCTGCCACAAGCCTTTGAAGGAGGTTATTCCCGCTGCAGTTGCTCTGCTTCATCTGAGGACACCGCTTCCTTCTTACTAAGATGCTGCTTCTCAGGCAAAATCTCCAAGGTGACAGACAGCACTATACTCTTCAGCCTCTCTGGACAAGTTGTGTTCCAGACTTCCTCAACTCTGGGTCACACTCTGAACCCTGGGCCCTCGAGTGGCACTTGCTGTGCCCTGCATCTCACATGTCCACTTGTAAAGCCAGCTTCTGTGCTTTCAGCCTGCATCTCACTGTAGGGTTACACTAGGAAACAGACGTCATTCTGCCTCTGCCCCAGGACTGTACACAAAACTTGCTTCGAACAGCGACTCTCCCACCCATGCATACATGTTGACCTGTACAGTTTGATGTAGCCAGAGCCAAACTTTGAATCCCCTGATAGTCTCACTGATAATATACTAATAGTAATTTATGTATTTTTTCTTTATTTTTGTTTTATGAATTTGAATGGGGGTGCGAATAGAAAAAATAAGAGGGAAGAGGAAGGTAATATTGGGGCCTGAAGCACTTTGGGAGTTAGTGCAGGCCTGGGTTGGATATCAGAATGGAGACCTTGGGACAGAGAAGGAGGGCACTGGGTGCCTGGAGAGAAAAACAGTGGCTGGTGGGAGATGGTTTCAGAAAGGGAAGTGAATGAGGAACACATTTTGTTTATTTCAAACTTTGTTCTGGAACTGTATCTGTTGGGAATCTTTCAGTTGCAAATAAAACTCAATGCAATTGGCTAAGGCAAAGTATAGAATTACTGGCTTATGCTAGTGAAAAGTTCAGGGGTACGTCTCGCTAGCTTCAGGTATGGCTTGTTGCAGTTTATGACTTCATCAGGGCTTCTGTTCCCTTTCTCTGCAGTTCTTCCAGTACTGCATGCTCTTCGGTGCTCAGTTCTGTGTGCTGGCTCAGGCCTCGGTTTGGCATTTGTCATGGTGGCAGCAGTGGCCACAGTGGCTCAGGGTCTCCCATTCACCCACTCCCCTGTTCAGAGGAAGAGCTAGCTCTCTTATGGTAGCTCCAGCAAAAAGGAAAAGAAGGTTTTGTTTGTTTATTTTCAGAGGTACCACCCTCCCTCTGAAACAACATAATACACACACACACATATACTTCTTGAATCTTATTGGCCTGAAATGGCTCATGAACCAGTACTGTGGCCAGGGGACTGCCTGAAGCCAGTGGTTGGCCACTCCTCGAGATGAGATTGGGGTCAGCCCCACTAAGGCTGAGAATGGGGAGGACCAGTTCCCTAAAGGAATTTGGGAGCTAGTGGTAGATGGAGGGGAAAATGGATGTTGCAGAAGCAATTAATCAGACGTTTACTCAAGGAAGGACCCTCAGGTGGACCCAGGCAAGATGGTGGGGTTCCTTCCTTCTCTTCCTTCTTGTATTATGTTTCATCCACTTCATGGGTTAAATAAGAATTTTTTAAAAATTGTGTTAAATACATATAACATAAAATTGACCATCGTAACCATTTTTCAGTGTACAGTTCAGTGATGTTAAGTACATTCTCACTGTTGTATTATCATCATCACCACCCATCCTAATTATAATTTTGTAGGGAGTCTAACGTTCTGTTGTAACATTGTTTCTTAATGAGAAAATATGTACCAAATTTCAAATAACTGACTAAACAATGAATTTATGGGACACCACCCAAGTATTAATACAGAAGTGGCTACCTGAATTAATATTTCTCAAGGGCCTCTGTTTTCCTGTCTGCAAAATGGGGGTTTGAGTGGCGTGCACTAGATGACCTCTGAGGTTCCTTCAGTCTCTAGTATTATAGAGCTTCACGTCTGTGTCTGCAGATGTGTGTGGTCAGTTCATACATCTTGGTAGAAAACACTATATTCTGTAGTTTTTGCGGAAGTCCAGTGACACTTAGCCGCTGAGATGAACTCATAAAACATAGGGTCATTCAATATTAAATATTATTGAAAGTATTAGATGAAGGCATTCTTTGTAGAATGTAGCAAAGAGATGATGCGGAAAGGTTTACAAGAGGAAGATAATTTTGGATAGAGCTGGAATTTATAACTCTTTCAGGCATGTGCATACAGCCTGAAAGGATCTGCAAAGAATAGAGTGGGTTGTCAAGAATGAGATATTTGTGAAATGTGGTGAGATGGTTCTCAGATGTGCATCCTGGAAGCTATTAAGAGGAAGTCAGCTGAGAAGTAGTGTAGCTCCTGCTATTATGATGATTAACAGCCACCAGGAAGAGCAGTAGCTAATGGGGCTTAAATCTATAATAAAGAATAACAAAAGTTGCCATATGGAAACTTTGCTGAAGGTGAGTGGAACCACAAGATTGATTCTTATCATTTGAAAACACTGCATTAGGAGCTTTCAGTACTGACTTTCCTGCATATCCCTAGTTTCATAGGGGCAGGATATTTAGCATTTGTAGTTCAGCATGGCTCCCCATATTCCAATAAATGAGGCAGGAATTTCTGTTTTTAAGTGACATTAACTATTTAATAGGTAGACTTTGGTGGATATTTTTATAGAACTTCGTGTGTTCAAGTTGCCTGGGTAAGCTGGTGCGCTTGATTATTTTCCTTCTCATTCCTCTTCCAGTCAGTGGCACATGCTCCTTATTTATTATTTAAAAAATATGTTTACCTCCTGGCTTGTTCTGGAAATGACTTAAGTTAGCTTGTATGATATCACAACTGAAGAAAATGAACTAAGGCGAAAATAAGGCTAAGATGGTGTGCCAGTAAAATCCGAGTCACTTGTTAGTTGGGGGCCTCCAGTTTGACTCTGAACTTTCTAGGACCTTCCCAGAGAGGAAAGCAAGGTCATTTACAGGATTTAGGATGTCCAAGGGTAAAAGTACACTTGTGGTTTAGGAGAAGCACAAATACCTCCCGCTCTGAAACGAGAGAGAAGTTTCTCATAGAGTTGAGAGTGTGTAAGATAGTAAATTAAACCCTGATGTGACACCTTATCATTATTCCGGAGTTGTTTTTTTACTAATATCATTTACTATACAGATAATGTCCCTCATTGTGCTGGAGTATAGTTCAATAAAAGCAATTATCTGGGAGCCGTTGCTGTATCACTCACAGATGTCTGTAATTGTCAACCTTGGCTGCATATTAGAATCACCAGGGAAGTATATAAAAATCCCCATGCCAGGCCGCACTCCAGCCTCATTAAATCAGGATTTCTGGATGTAGAACTCAGGCATCAGTATTTTTCAAATCACTTCACATGATGGATGTGCTTTTCTGGACTCATGTAATCCAGGTAAGGTTTTTTTTTTTTAACATCTTTATTGGAGTACAATTGCTTCACAATGTCGTGTTAGTTTCTGCTCTATAACAAAGTTAATCAGCTATATGTATACATATATCCCCATATCCCCTCCCTGTTGCGCCTCCCTCCCAACCCTCTTGGTGGTCACAAAGCACCGAGCTGATCTCCCCGTGCGATGCAGCTGCTTCACACTAGCTATCTATTTTACATTTGATAGTGTATATATGTCAATGCCACTCTCTCACTTAGTCCCAGCTTACCTTTCCCCCGCCCCGTGTCCTCAAGTCCATTCTCTACGTCTGTGTCTTTATTCTTGTCCTGCCCCTAGGTTCATCAGAACCACTTTTTTTTTTTTTTTTTAGATTCCATACATATGTGTTAGCGTATGGTATTTATTTTTCTTTCTGACTTATTTCACTCTGTATGACAGACTCTAGGTCCATCCACCTCACTACAAATAACTCAATTTTGTTTCTTTTTATGGCTGAGTAATATTCCATTGTATATATGTGCCACATCTTCTTTATCCATTCATCTGTCGATGGACACTTAGGTTGCTTCCACGTCCTGGCTATTGTAAATAGAGCTTCAATGAACAGTGTGGTACATGACTCTCTTTGCATTATGGTTTTCTCAGGGTATATGCCCAGTAGTGGGATTGCTGGGTCATATGGTAGTTCTATTTTTAGTTTTCTAAGGAACCTCCATACTATTCTCCATAGTGGTTGTATCAATTTACATTCCCACCAACAGTGCAAGAGGGTTCCCTTTTCTCCACACCCTCTCCAGCATTTATTGTTTGTAGATGTTTTTGATGATGGCCATTCTGACTGGTGTGAGGTGATACCTTATTGTAGTTTTGATTTGCATTTCTCTAATGATTAGTGATGTTGAGCATCCTTTCATGTGTTTGTTGGCCATCTGTATATCTTCCTTGGACAAATGTCTATTTAGATCTTCTGCCCATTTTTGGATTAAGTTGTTTGTTTTTTTGATATTGAGCTGCATGAGCTGCTTGTATATTTTGGAGATTAATCCTTTGTCAGTTGCTTTGTTTGCAAGTATTTTCTCCCATTCTGAGGGTTGCCTTTTCATCTTGTTTATGGTTTCCTTTGCTGTGCAAAAGCTTTTAAGTTTCATTAGGTCCCATTTGTTTATTTTTGTTTTTATTTCCATTTCTCTAGGAGGTGGGTTAGAAAGGATCTTGCTGTGATTTATGTCATAGAGTGTTCTGCCAATGTTTTCCTCTAAGAGTTTTATAGTGTCTGACTATACTACCCAAAGCAATCTACAGATTCAATGCAATCAAATCCTTTGATTTCCATTTGCATGGAATATCTTTTTCCATCCCCTCACTTTCAGTCTGTATGTGTCCCTAGGTCTGAAGTGGGTCTCTTGTAGACAGCATATATACGGGTCTTGTTTTTGTATCCATTCAGCCAGTCTATGTCTGTTGGTTGGAGCATTTAATCCATTTACATTTATTTTATTTTATTTTTTTATTTTTTTAATTTTTTAATTTTTTTTTAAAGTTTATGTCTTTCTTTTTTTAAAATTTTATTTATTTATTTATTTATTTATTTATTTTTGGCTGTGTTGGGTCTTCGTTTCTGTGCGAAGGCTTTCTCTAGCTGTGGCGAGCGGGGGCCACTCTTCATCGCGGTGCGCAGGCCTCTCACTATTGCGGCCTCTCTTGCTGCAGAGCACAGGCTCCAGACGCGCAGGCTCAGTAATTGTGGCTCACGGGCCTAGTTGCTCCGCGGCATGTGGGATCTTCCCAGACCAGGGCTCGAACCCATGTCGCCTGCGTTGGCAGGCAGATTCTCAACCACAGCGCCACCAGGGAAGCCCAATCCATTTACATTTAAGGTAATTATCGATAATGTATGTTCCTATTACCATTTTCTTAATTGTTTTGGGTTTGTTTTTGTAGGTCTTTTTCTTCTCTTGTGTTTCCTGCCTAGAGAAATTCCTTTAGCATTTGTTGTAAAGCTGGTTTGGTGGTGCTGAATTCTCTTAACTTTTGCTTGTTTGTAAAGGTTTTAATTTCTCTGTCAAATCTGGATGAGATCCTTGCTGGGTAGAGTAATCTTGGTTGTAGTTTTTTCCCTTTCATCCCTTTAAATATGTCCTGCCACTCCCTTCTGGCTTGCAGAGTTTCTGCTGAAATATCAGCTGTTAACCTTATCGGGATTCCCTTGTATGTTATTTGTTGCCTTTCCCTTGCTGCTTTTAATATTTTTTTTGTATTTAATTTTTGATAGTTTGATTAATATGTGTCTTGGCATGTTTCTCCTTTGATTTATCCTGTATGGGACTCTCTGCACTTCCTGGACTTGATTATTTCCTTTCCCATGTTAGGGAAATTTTCAACTATAATCTCTTCAAATATTTTCTCAGACCCTTTCTTTTTCTCTTCTTCTTCTGGAACCCCTATAATTTGAATGTTGGTGCATTTAATGTTGTTCCAGAGGTCTCTGAGACTGTCCTCAGTTCTCTTCATTCTTTCTTCTTTATTCTGCTCTGTGGTAGTTATTTCCACTATTTTATCTTCCTGGTCACTTATCTGTTCTTCTGCCTCAGTTATTCTGCTATTGATTCCTTCTAGAGAATTTTAAATTTCATTTATTGTGTTGTTCATCTTTGTTTGTTTGCTCTTTAGTTCTTCTAGGTCCTTGTTAAACATTTCTTGTATTTTCTCCATTCTATTTCCAAGATTTTGGATCATCTTTACTATCATTACTCTGAATTCTTTTCGGGTAGACTGCCTATTTCCTCTTTATTTGTTTGGTCTGGTGGGTTTTTACCTTGCTCCTTCATCTGCTGTGTGTTTCTCTGTCTTCCCATTTTGCTTAACTTACTGTGTTTGGGATCTCCTTTTCGCAGGCTGCAGGTTCATAGTTCCTGTTGTTTTTGGTGTCTGCCCCCAGTGGGTAAGGTTGGTTCAGTGGCTTGTGTAGGCTTCCTGGTGGAGGGGTCTGGTGCCTGTGTTCTGCTGCATGGGGCTGGATCTTGTCTTTCTGGTGTGCAGGGCTGCGTCCAGTGGTGTGTTTTGGGGTGTCAGTGAATTTAGTATGATTTTAGGCAGCCTCTCTGCTAATGGGTGGGGTTGTGTTCCTGTCTTGCTAATTGTTTGGCATGGGACATCGAGCACTGGAGCTTGCTGGCCATTGGGTGGAGCTGTGTCTTAGCATTGAGACGGAGATCTCTGGGAGAGCTCTCGCTGATTGATATTACGTGGGGCTGGGAGGTCTCTGGTGGTCCAATGTCCTGAACTCGGCTCTCCCACCTCAGACGTTCAGACCTGACACTCGGCTGGGGCGCCAAGACCCTGTCAGCCACATGGTGATCATGAAATTGGAGGTAGCAAAAATGTATATATGCAAGTCACTCCTCTTTTGGCTGATGATACTCTCTCCAATGGCTGTGATTTGTAGTTGGAAAGCCAAAACATTCAGCTACAGTCATGATCACAGATGCCTAGTTCTTCAAAATGAAATGAAATGTGTGAGTCAGAACCAGGCTGCTAGTATTGGAGGGTCTCCTGCAGAGGCGGGGGGCAGCTGTGGCTCACTGCAGGGACAAGGACACTGGCAGCAGAAGTTCTGGGAAGTACTCCTTGGCATGAGCCCTCCCCAGGTAAGGTTTTAAAGCAGCTATTTTCAACCAGAATGTATTAGTCAGGATAGGTTAGGTGATGCTGCAGTAATAAAACTTTCCTCAAACAACAACCACAACAGCAAAGGCTTATTCCGCACTCACCCTCCATCTATCTCCTGGGTTAGCTGAGAGTTTGTTCACTGTTGTTCTCACTCCAGTGGAGCAGCCACTATCTGGAACGTTTCTGTTTCCTGCAGAAGAGGGAATGAGACACATGGTGGATCATATTCTGGCTGTTGAAGCTCTGCCTGGGTGTAGCTAAACTGCTGTAACACTGTAGTCAAAAGGTATCGTATGTATTTTTTTGTCACTTAAGAGTCCAGAGGTTGGTGGGCAGTTCAGAGTGGGTAGAGGGCTCTATTCTAAGAGATCAGTGGTCCGAGCACCCAGGCTGGTGGGTCGGCTCTGCCATTCTCAGCATGTAGATTTCATCTTTGGGTCTAACGTGGCTGCTACCATTGTCACCATTTCCTAGGCAGCTCAAAATGAAGAGATTAAGTAGCTTCATTTTCAAGGGAATGACGTAGAAGTTAAACATATTTCTTCTGCTCACAGCCCATTGGCCTGAACTTTGTTGTGAGGCCACGTCTAGCTTCAAAGGAGGCTGAGAAATGTGATCTTTAGCTGAGTAGCCATGTGAAGGCTAAAAATTGCGACAGCTCTATTTCTGGAAGGATAGAGAGAAAGGATATTGGGGCCAGTTAGGCAGACTCTGCCTTATCACGGTAGTGGTTTTCCAAGTTTGGTTTTACCATAAAAACCTTTTTTCCAAATGAAATTGCAGATGTCATTCTTGGCAATCAACATATTTGGAGGTGCTTTGATTGATGGGGTGGCCTATATCTGGACCACTCTCCCATTATACTCCTCATGCTCTCTGCCGCAGATCTAGTGACATCTAAGAGGATCCATAAAAATCACTGATGTAGATGAACTGATGCATATGCTGTAGACCATCCTCCCAAAATATTCTTCCAGTCACTTCTATCTCAAAAGTCCTCTCAAGTCCATCCGCTTCTCTCTGCATCTCTCCTGCCACCACCCTAGTTCCTAGTTTGAGCCAGCATCATCTCGTCTGGTCTACTGAATCTCCCTGCTTCCTTTCACCACCAGATCCATTCTCCACACAACTTCCGGAGTTATGTTTTTAAAAAGGAAATCAGAGCATGTCATTCCCCGGTTTTAAGCCCTCCAGTGGATTCCAGTTGTGTTAAAATATAATCTGAATTCCTTATTGTGGTCTGCAAGGCTCTGTAATAATCTGACTCCTGACAAACTCTCCTTATTTCATCTTCAATTCTTCTGCTTGCTACTCTGCCCTCCCACCCCTTCCCCCATCCCTGGCCTGCCTTGTGTACTTTGAATAAGCCAGGATTAATCCTGTCTCTGGGCCTTTGCACTTCTGCTCTCTTGTCCTGGAGTGCTCCTTCCTCAGCCCTTTACATGGCTGGCTCCTTCTCATTCTTCTCATCTCAACCCAAACATCACCTTCTTAGAGAGACCTCCTCTGGATGCCTGTCTGAGGCAGCCCCTCTCACCCCTCCTTCCATGCTTACTTGCTGTCACTTTCCGTCACGATCAGAAATCACCTTTTTAATGTCGTTTTCTTTTTCCTTATTTGTTCCTATCAATCCTCACTGGAATGTAAGCTTCAAAAAGGCAGGGAACTGGCATATCCTTGTCATTGCACATTCCCATGAACAGAAGAGGCATCTGGCACATAATAAGCGTTTAATAAACCTTGATTGGTAAATGAATAGAATGACAGTGATTTTGAGGTTCAGTAGCTGGGTAAGAATCTGGGTAGGACTGAGTCTTTGTTGTCAGTTAAGGGAGAAATGGTGCCAAAGATAGACTTGATGTCTATCTTACAGACCTCAAGAACTGAGGTCTGTAAGAAGAACATGTTCCTGAAAAAGAAGGCTTAGAGGTGGTCCAGGGGCCAAAGGTCTTCTCAGAAAGTAGTTTGGAATTTACTCAAAAACACACAGTTGGATGTTTGTGGACCCGTAGTTTCAAGCCCAAAGACAGAGCTGCAGTGTTTTTGGCTTGGAAAAAAAGCAGTTGTGGTCACATGCCACCTTGGCCCCTACCATGGCACACCTAGCTTTGAGAAATTTCCTTCCTAATCTACTTTCCAAAAAAGCCTCATGACAAAATGTATACCCCAAGCACTGAATTGCGTGGCTTGGTATCAGGGATGTTAGCTGCAATTTGGTGACATGCAGGTTAGCAATCGGTTTACTTGCTTGTTTCATTTGGACACTCCATCCTGGATTTGCTTCGGGACAGTATCTGCCCGAATAGAGGGCATCTAAAGAAGCCCCTTGGTCAGTCCCAACTGACTAGCACTGGGCCTCAGCTCTTAATCTCCTTGTGGCTGATGCCTTGGTCCGGTGCCCGCTATTGGATGCCTGAGTTCCTGCAGACCAGATCCTTTCGTCCCAGACTTCCTTGGGAGGCAACAGGATGTGTTGGACTCTGGATTTTGAGCCAGAGTTAGGAAAGGCTGAGACAGGTGTCTATGTGTAAGGCTCGGTGGGTGTAAAGAGACAAGCTGGCAGTTTGACCAGACCTGAGGCGAGGCCCTCAGTCAGACCAGAGGTCAAACGTGGGAAGATCAGCAGAGCCAGCAGGAGAGAAGGCAGCACGGCGTGTGTCCTTCACATCTGCTGGCGCTCCACCTGGAATGCACTCCCCTCCACTGCTTTTTCTGGTGAACTCCTACTCCTTTTCTTCCTGATTGCATAAATGTCACATCCTCTGTAAAGTCTTCTCCAACCACCCCCCGCCCCCTCCCGGGCAGAATGTTTCTTCTTCCCTTAGTACAGTCGAAACACTTCTCACATTGTTTTGAAATATGTTTACGGGCCTCTCCCACTGCCAGTGAGCCCCTCGAGGACGTGGCTGTGTCTTAATTTTCTTTAGAGAGGCGACACAGCAGAGCTGTTCATAGAATCAGCTGTGGAAGCAGGTGGGCTGGAGTGTGAGGTCAGGCTCCATCGCTTTTTACTTGTGTGACCTTGGGCAAGTACTACTGTCCCCGAGGTTCATTTTCCTCACTCGTAAAATAGGGGTAGCCATGCCTGCCTCCTCGAGTTTGTGAGAATTTTGAGAAGTGAGCTAATATATGTCTATCCTGGATGAAAATTATTATTATTATTATTATTATTATTTTTTTAATGGGAGAAAAAGAAACAAATTTTAATTTGTGTGTTCTGGAGGTCTCATAGATACGGGACCTAAGAAGTGGCTGAAACAGGCAGCTTTTATACTTTTTAGACAAAGAAACTATAAATTTGTGGGGAATTGACAGAACAAAGAAAGTTGGGCTTTGGGTGCTTAATTAATGAAGAATCTAAACAGCAGGCTTGTGGTATTAAAGAAATAACAAGGTTCGTTTATATAGGCTTCTTGGCCCTGAGTTCCCCATCTCTGGCGACAGGGGTGTCCTTCTACCTCCAGATGCAGGTGGGCACCTTTCACAGGGGAGACTTATTTCCTGCCTTCAGGGAGACAGAGAGGAGGGTCAGAGTGTCCCTCTACATCAGCTCTTTCTTAAGTTTCTTAAGTAACTTTAATTATCCTGGATGAAAATTATGAAACCACACCTACTGTAGCTGTTCTGCTTTGTAAGCTGGGTAGTGGCCATCGTTTGTATCAGTACTGCCACCTTCCATTTTCAGGGACTGGTGGGGAAGGTTGACATTTCAAAGCCTCTGCCAGCTCCTCTGTGCTTGTGAAGGGGACATCCTAAAGGGATGATGGTCATGGGATGATGGTCATATTGGCGACGTGGCTGGTGGTAGTGATGGTGGTTGTGGTGATATTAGTGGTAATGGTGGTGTTGGGAGTGAGGGTGAGGGTGGTGGTGGTGAAGGTGGTTGGTAGTGTGATGGTGATGATTGTAGGATGGTGATGGTGCTGATGGGAAGGGTTGGGTGGAGGTGGAGGTGATGGTAGTGATGGTGGTGGTGGTGATGGTGATGGAGGTGCTAATGGGGGTGGGGGTGATGTTGGTAATGGCGATGGTGATGGTGAGGATGGGGCCTGTGATGATAGTTGTGGTGGAGCTGATGATGGTAGAATTGGTGGCTCTGAAGTTTTGGGGAACAAGCTAGTTACTTTCTTTTTTTAAAATTTATTGACATATAGTTGATTTACAATGTTGTGTTAGTTTCTGTTGTACAGAAAATGATTCAGTTATACATATGTATACATTCTTTTTCATATTCTTTTCCATTATGATTTATTACAGAACATTGGATATAGTTCCCTGTGCTATGCAGTAGGACCTTGTTGTTTATCCATTCTATATATAGTAGTTTGCATCTGCTGACCACCCCAAACTCCCAGTCCTTCCCTCCCCCACCCCTCTCCACCTTGGGAAGCTAGTTTCTGGCACTTACTCCAGGATCCTCACTTCTGTTGCTCGGCCTGCTAGTTGATACTCATGGCCTCCAGCTCCTGGAGTGATAGCCACATGGCTTTGTTTTCTCTTGTCCTCTGCCTGCCTACCTGCCTTATTCTGAACTCAGTCCCCTCCACATGGGCTTCCCTGGGGCTCTTCACCTGGCTCCCAGCCCTTGACTCTATTTGGACACTAGCTTTGGTGGCAGATTCCCAGATCTAGCGTATCCCACCTGTCCCCATGCTCTACTCTGTAAAGCCTTGCCTCTTCTGGTCCTAGATCCCTGCCCTTCACCCTGGAGCCAGGGACACGGCCCCAGTCCACTAGTCCTTTGAGTTGCTTGTCAGAGTGAGAGATTTTAGTGCTAGAGGACCACATTTCTTATTGAAGGGGATGCCCCAAGTTCTGAGAGCCCCCCCCCTTGAAGAACATAGCTGGCAATGGAGAATGGATTTCCTTTTAAGCAATGACAGCAGATTGACCAGTCTGCCCACAATTTTCTATTTTATTCTGTTCTCCAAAATCTATCTTTAATTATTTTCACAGACAGTTTTTATTATCCTGCATTGTGTTCCAATCTCTTAATGTTATTTAACCTGTTTTTAAAATTTATATATTTAGCAATTCATTTGTTTACATTTCTGTCTCTGCTTGTTCAAAATTCATAATTCCGTCTTCTATGCCAGACGTGGTGATGGCACTAGAGTCTGGGGGTGGTGGCTAAATTCTTGTGGAAACATAGTGAAAACATGATGGCCAGCTTACTATGCAGGGGAAACTGCATTGAGCTGAAATGGGGAGGACACTTCCAGGTGTGTCGAATTTGGTGCAGGGGTGAGGGGTGGGATGGGTGAATTTTTTGGACCTTTGATGACCAGGAAGAAGGTCACTTTGTTAAGGAAATCATTATGCTGACATTGTGACATTTTTTGTTTGCTGATAGCTGACTACTGTCAGTTCTCCTGGACCTTACTCTTTCTCTGCCAAGTACACAAAGTAGATATGTACAGATTTCTCCCAAAGACCAGTAGCATTTGTGATATAGTGCTCTGTGAGAGCACTTCCCTGTTATTTTGCAAAAACCCTTAAATTGGCAGTAAATTCTGGTCTAGTAGAAAGAGGACAATATTTACAGCAAAAGCCCAAGTTCAAGGTCTAGCTTAGCTATTTACTAGGCCTGGAGTATGTAAGTCACTTAACTTCTTTGAGTTTTAGTTTCCACCTCTGTAAGATGGAGATAACTGCTGTGCCTCATCATAAGGTTTTTGTAAGCCTTGACTGAGATATGATCTGTGAAAAACGCTTAAATGTTAAAAGATTTCTACTGCTATTTTTATATTTGACTTATGATACTTAGCTTGAGGCATGAATGCTCCGTGACTAGGAATTTTGCTGTTTAGGAAGACTAATACAACTATCACAGATATTTGTGAAAATAATTATATTTTTAAATCAGTTTGCATGCAAAAATTTCCCTACAATTTCATATTCATTAAGCCACTCTAGCCACGTAGAGTTTCTCAGGTTGTCTTGGAGCTGGGAAGTAAAAGCTGGCTCAGTGACAGGTGTTCTCCAGATCTCTGCTTCCAAACTGTGCTCTCTGGGTCAGGAATGACTGTCCCCATTCCTGCCTGGTGTGCTCCTCCTCATCTCTGAGGCCCCAGCTCAAAAGTCACCCCTTCTGGAATGTTTAACTAAGTCCTCCTGGCAGAAGGAGTTTTTTCTGTCCTTTTACAGCTCCTTGTTCTTATCTCTAAGCCTCCCCTCTCAGTTCTTACCATCTAATTGTAAATGACACCTGAACGTAAGCTCCAGGAGGGCAGGGATTTCTGTTGCTTTCTATCACTGTGTGATTCCCAGGACCTAGAGATGTGCCAGGCACATAGTGGGTGCTCAGTGAACCTTTACTGAATGAATGAATGGGTAAATGAATGAAGATAAGTCACCTCCTTCAATTGCTTAAGGACGTGAACTGGTTTACATTGATGTTTCTTGTGCCTTCATCTTGGTCAGGGCTTGACACCTACTAGGTTAACATGTTTGTTGAATGAATAAACTTCTGGATTAGGAACTAAAAAACAGAAGAGAAAGGCTAAATATTATAAGGTCTTAATGATGTCATTGTACTTTTATGCTATAATTGTTTAAAATGCATCCTTTTTATTTTGTTTTTAGGTTATCATAGGCCCAAATGCTATTTTATTATTATTATTTTTTAATGAGAATCACACTTTTACTCACATCGAACGTCTTAAATGTGAAGACCACAGAGGGAATTTCAAGAATTTAAAAGTCATTTAAAAACATACACAATTAAAAATTACTTCCTACTTAAATAAATGAATTTAAAAACTTCTTCCTAAAGACATTATTTTCTTTTTAATTTTTATTGGGGTATAGTTGATTTACAATGTTGTGTTAGTTTCAGGTGTACAGCAAAGTGAATCAGTTATACATATACATATATCCACTCTTATTCAGATTCTTTTCCCATATAGGCCATTACAGAGTATTGAGTAGAGTTTCCTGTGCTATACAGTAGGTCCTTATTAGTTATCTATTTTATATATAGTAGTGTGTATATGTCAATCCCAATCTCCCAGTTTATCCCTCCCCCCCTCCCCCTGGTAAACATAAGTTTGTTTTCTACATCTGTGACTCTATTTCTGTTTTGTAGATAAGTTCATTTGCACCCTTTTTTTAGATTCCACATATAAATGATATCATATGGTATTTGTCTTTGTCTGTCTGACTTACTTCACTCAGTGTAACAATCTCTAGGTCCATCCATGTTGCTGTAAATGGCATTATGTTGTTCTTTTTAATGTCTGAGTAATATTCCATTGTATATATGTACCACGTCTTTTTTATCCATTCCTCTGTTGATGGACATTTAGGTTGCTTCCATGTCCTGGCTATTGTAAATAGTGCTGCAATGAACATTGGGGGTGCATGTATCTTTTCAAATTACGGTTTTCTCCAGATATATGCCCAGGAGTGGGATTCCTGGATCATATGGTAGCTCTATTTTTAGTTTTTTAAGGAACCTCCATACTGTTCTCCATAGTGGCTGTACCAATTTACATTCCCACCAACAGTGCAAGAAGATTCCCTTTTCTCCACACCCCCTCCAGCATTTATTGTTTGTAGATTTTTTGATGATGGCCATTCTGACCAGTGTGAGGTGATACCTCATTGTAGTTTTGATTTGCATTTCTCTAATAATTAGTGATGTTGAGCATCTTTTCATGTGCTTTTTAGCCATCTGTATGTCTTCTTTGGAGAAATGTCTATTTAGATCTTCTGCCCATGTTTTGATTGGGTTGTTTGTTGGAGTAGTTTTTAAAACCAAACAAACCAAGTCACAAATTTCTCTGGACCAGTTTTTAATATAAATTCCTAATTTTTTTTCTAAAAAATGATATAAACATCATTAGCATAGAACATACCAAAATATGTTTTACATCTTTAGTATCCTAATGTACAGATATTAGTAGTTCCCTCTTAATAAGAGTTATCGCAAATTCATGGTTAATATCAAAATAATGACAGCCCACAGTTTTGCAAATGGCCGTTTGCCAGGCTTTCTGTAGCTCCCTCCCCCCTACTGAGTTTGAGGAAGTCTTTCTCATAGTAAGGTTTTTAAAATTCTACTTACAAAATTTTATATCCTCTTCAGCAGATGGGCTGACCGGCTTGCAATCTCCATGGTAACAAGGTTTCTGTATTTTCCCCCCCTTTTTAAAATAGCCTAAAGTCACAGAAGGGAACTTAGTTATTAATAGCATAAGAAATTTCAGTGTGAACAACAGTTATTAAATATGCAGCTTTTGATTACTTGTTTCTTGATCTAGAATCATTTATGATATATAGCGACTGTGATTAAGCATATATGAATATAATTGTAATACTCATAGAGATTAGGAGTAGCAGTTGGTTTGCTGAAATGATTAACTGTTGGACAACCTGTTTAAATTAGTCCCCACTTCCCAACTTCCTTTTTGCCAGCCAAATCAGATTCTGCCCTATCCTTCACTTAGGAGTCAACAGCATAGTAATAATGCATTACATTATTTTAACCTCTATGTGGAAGACAAAACCAAGACTCTTTTGTGGCATTCCTATGGACACCCATTTTTGTGTTAAGCATAAGTGTGGTGTTTGTTCTAAATGTAGGAAAAGCATGGATGATTTCTTGGGGCCACAGCCCGCCCATGTTGACTTGATTGGGTTCTGGTATCTTTGATTGGCACATATAAGGCATTGCAACTCCAAACCCAGATAGTGCATAAATGATTCTCTAAAACTAGTACACTAGCAAAGCATGAAAAGCTATTTTTAAAAGAGAGGTGTATTTGGTTTGCTAAAATTCTGGCTTTTTCCCAAGAAGTGCCCTATTTTTGATATAGCATATTGAGCCTCACACAGAAAAATTGATTCTTATTTTTGGGTCTACTTATAAATGTTTATTTTCGAGAAGTCATGACATATTCTTGCTTGTTTAGCTGTAAATATTGACATAGATTGTTATTCTATCAAAAGATCTTGAATAAAGGATAAATTTTTCTTTAAAACAGCAGAAATTTATTAAGCATACCTGGAGTGCTTGGTCCTGTGATGGGCTCTTTTGTAATATATTATTGGGGTTAAAATCCTATTACAAGATCATCTGAGAGTTTCACTTAAATATTTTACTAAAACTTTTTCCTCCTTGTTTTCCAGCGTCATGTCTCTATATTTACTTTCTGTGCTGTCAACTAATTAGGTTGAGCTGTAAAAGACCCAGTGTGGAGGGTATGTGTCAAAGTAGCATTTGATTCTACTCGAAAAGAAAAGAAGGGTGTTGCCTCTATGCTCGTGAAAGAAATTTAGTGGGAGATTGGTTAGGGTGGGAATCTGCTGATGACGCCTGTCATCACTGTGACTTCTGCTGTGGGACCAATTTCCTAGGAGGCTGAGGGCTTGTCCCATATTAAAGCCCTTTCTCCCCCATTATCCCTAACTACTGGGCTTTGTTTTATCCAAAGTTCCTCTGAAAGCTTTTGTGCAGGTGCTTTATTTGGGAAGTGATTTTTCAGGAAGCGGGGAGTGGAGAGCAAAAGCCAACACCAGAATGTGTTAATAGGTTGGCCCATGCTGGGAGCCACTAGTGATTGATGATGACACCAGGCCTCCCTAAGGAGCCTTGTGAGATGCGTGCAGAGCTGTCTACTCTGGACAACAGGAGGGGGAAGCATTTCTCCATCGGCTTCTGTCCCTCACTGACCAAGGGTGGCCCCGCAGAGGTTGGTTCCCTCACACTACCAGGCTGCACGTGTGTGAGTGCCAAGTATCCTGCACTGACCACACTGTCAGAGAGGCCCAAGGCCAGGAAGCCAAAGGCCCATGGAAGGCGAAGGCCAGGCATTGTCAGATCTCACCAGTGCGAAGCTGGTCATGGCCCATGTGGAGCTGATACTGCAGCAGTGATGGGAGTAAGAGGTGGGACCTAGAGGCTGAGAAGTGGTTCCTGAAAGATGCACAACTGTGCATCTAAAGACACCACTGCCTCTGTTTGCAGTCCATTCCTTATCATCTTGGTAAAGGGAGAACTCTTCTCTGTGCCCTTCCAGGAAACAGAGGTGGCGGGTTCTTCAGTCTCATATGATAAATTCATATTTATAGTCTCACCTGCCTGATCCTCGGATCCCTTCCTCAGTCTGGCATCTCCACTTCATTAACAGGGAGCCATCATCCAGTCCGAGCTTCATGAGCCATTCCAGCTGGTTGTTAGGACCAGTGTCAGGTGTCCTTGCCAGGACGTTGAAACCAGAGTCATAGGAGAGTGCTCCCATGTCAATGAGTTATTCTTTATCCAGCTTTATATTTTGCACCCCCTGGTCTAAAACCCTCAGGATCCACTCTAAATAATCTTCCTCTGGTTCCAGCTGACATATATGCCCTTTGATAAATAAGCAATTTACTTCTGCAGTAGGAACTCTGTTGCCCTGCTTGGGCGGTGCTGAGATTTGACTTTAGTTATTAGTTCAGAGGCAGTGGGATGAGGTGGCAGCAGATCTTAAAAAGGACAACAACTGGGCTTCCCTGGTGGCACAGTGGTTAAGAATCCGCCTGCCAATGCAGGGGACACGGGTTCGAGCCCTGGTCTGGGAAGATCCCACATGCTGCAGAGCAACTAAGCCCGTGTGCCACAATTACTGAGCCTGCGCTCTAGAGCCCATGAGCCACAACTACTGAGCCCATGTGCTGCAACTACTGAAGCCCGCACGCCTAGAGCCCGTGCTCCTCAACAAGAGAAGCCACCGCAACGAGAAGCCTGCGTGCCACAACTAGAGAAAGACTGTGCACAGCAACAAAGACCCAACACAGCCAAAAATAAAAATAAATAAATTTATTAAAAAAAACAAAACAACAATTACCTTGTTAGGCACCTACCTACCTGTGAGGTGTCTAGGAAAGGGGAGGCTGCTGTCCTTTAGCAAGAAGGAGCGAGACGCTGTTAATGGTCTGGAGGATTCAGGGATTTAAGATTCTTAGGCTCATCTACCCAGATGTCCAGATTCCTGGTCACAGAGTCACCAGTTTTCCTATCAGAGTCCAGACGTTGACATAGGAGATAAATTGAGACCGCATTCAGTCTCCTTTGCAGGCCTTCCAATTTTAGTTCCTGAGCCTGGGTTCCAGCACTGCCTGCCTTGAAGACATGAATGAAGGTCAACCTAAATGCTATCAAAGAAGCATTTCGCACTGTGCCTTGCGTTAATAGTTGACTGACCTGGCTATGGAATTTTAATTTTACCTCTTCACAACTTCCAAAGAAGTTAACAAAAAACAGATAGTTCTGTGATTCTTATCATTACCATTGACCCCCTATCATTCAGGTACCTCAACTGCCAGTTAATTCAGCACTTCACACTCCATGTGCACCTCAGCCTCATCCACCACAAGTAAGAGTATTATTAAATGGGCTACTACCACATGCCAGGGTTTATCATCATCTTGCTTACCACCAGCAATGGGGTGAGTGATCCAGCTCCATAATCCAGAGGGTCTGCCTTTCAAGTCCACTTGCTTATCAGCACTCTTAGCTTTGGTCCCCAAGAAAACAAAGCCTGAGATAACTGCTTGCATGCTGGTAGTTTATTTGGGATGTGGCCCCAATTGGAGTAGAGGACCTAGGAAGAGAAAAGGGAAGGAGAGAAAGCCAAAACACATCTACATTGTCAAATTACCCACTGCTAAGGGCAATGGATGCTTGATTCCCCAGACTTTTCAGGCGCCATATAAAATGCATCCCAGAACTGTCTGCTTAGGGGCTGAAATGAAGAAACATCTATCCATTGGCTTCTGTCCCTATTGCTCAAGAGTGGCCCGTAGAGGATGACTCCCCTGCGTTCCTGGGTTGCAAATGCATGAGCATGGGATGGATACCTATGGGCTCCAAAGCCTTGGTTGACATTAGAAAGCTCTGGAGCAGGAGGTGAAGGGTATGTGGATGGGGAGAGGGAGGCAGAGGCTGGGAGCTGTCAGAGTGCACCTGCTTGAATCTGGTTGAAGCTTGCATGGACCTGGTCACTTCATCAGGGGCTGGAGTAAGATGTGGGGCTGAGAGGTTGTGAAGTGGTGAGTGAGGGATGTCTGATACAGGCTTCATCCCACCTGATACATTGGTTAAATGGATTCACTTTTTATGCTCCTTAGCAGTACCCACTTTTTCTTTATTTTTTTCTACTATGAACATATTTAACTTTTGTAATCAAGAATATTACCCCCTTTGTTAAAAAAAATAAATATTGGAGTCTTAAAGCGAGGATATGTAGGACTGCCTGGGGGGAAAGGACAAGTGAAGCGTGTAGAGAAGAGAATAAATTAAGTAATTAAATTGCTGCTTGCTGTTACTTTTCAAGGGGAAAGTAGGGAAGCTCAACATTGTAGCAAAGAGCCTGAATTTGCACTGTGTGAAGTCCTTGAAGACCTGGTCAGAACAGCTCATTGCTAAGAACTCCTCTTTCTAGCACTTTCCTTTCCCTCATACTTAGGAGGATTATCTATATGCTTTAACAGATGTAACCAAGCCTTCAAAATAGATATTGTTACCAGCCAAGGAACTCACCAGAAGTGAAACTGGAAAAAAAGTATATCGCTCTGCCTAAAATTGGCACTATCTTGTGGATCAGGGTTGGAGGACAGATACACAAGTAAATAACATTTACTACACAAGCAAGAGTATACATTAAGCCTACTCTTTGCTGGGCATCTGACACAAAAAGGTAAATAAGGATCAGCCCTTGCCCTCAGGGGCAGTTCCTTCTGCTGGCCCTGATTTCGTAGGAGCACTGCTGTGTAGCAGCTGATTGGGGACTGAAGGGTCAAGCTTTTTGGTTTAATATTGAGTTTGTTGGTGAATTCCCTGTATGACTTGTGTAGACAGGATTTCTTTGATTTCTGGACTATATAGATAGAATTTTTTACGTTTTATGGTCAAGTTTCTTTGCCTGAGCATATGATATCAGTGTTGGTGTAACTGTCATAGCCATTATTATACTTTAATGTATATCTATTATTTGGAAAATATGTATATGTAGTACTTTAAAGTGTATTATGAACATTGTGATGCAGATGTAAAAAATGAAATTTTAAAAGAATAAAAAATAGAAATATAAAGTGGAATATTTTCTTCCTGCACCCCAACAGCTGTCCGTGCATACCACCTGGCGTGCCTGAAGTCCACTTTGGAGACCCTTGACTCAGATGCCCTTGGCTGCATTCATATACTATAACAGGGGTGAACCTTGGAGATGTTTGGATTCATGTACTTGCCATTAGACATAACCAGACCAAAACCAACATCGTTGTATACAGACCTTCTTTGATTTATGATGGGGTTATGACCAGATAAACCCATCATAAGTTGAAAATTTTGTAAATCAAAAATGCATTTAATACACCTAACCTACCAAACTTTATAGTTGTGCCCAGCCTACCTTAAATGTGCTCAGAACACTTGATTTAGCCTACAGTTGGGCAAAATCATCCAACACAAAGCCTATTTTATAATGAAGTGTTAAAGATCTCATGTAATTTATTGAATACTGTACTGAAAGTGGAAAACAGAATGCTCCTGTGGCTACAGAATGGTTTTAAGTCTTTCAGTTGTTTACCCTGGTGATCAAGTGGCTGACTGGGACTGCGGCTTGCTGTAGAATATTGTACTGCATACTGTTAGCCCAGGGAAAGGTAAAAATTCAAAGTACAGTTTCTATTGACTGTGTATTGCTTTCTCAACATTGTGAAGTTGAAAAATTGTAAGTTGAACCATCGTAAGTCAGGGACCATCCACAGTTATATATTGATGACTATCTTCTTAACATTTCAGAGTTTCTACTAATTTCCAGTACTCTGCCATTTAGAAGGCTACTATTGCATTGCCTGCTGAGAACTTGGATGAATCTAGAACAGAGGTGGCAGCCTATGTTTGCAGATCAGTTTTGTTTGGCTCATCATTCAGAGAAAAATAATCTTGAATGAGTGCCAAAATTTGAAAATTGTGTGGGTTTTGCTCAAGAGTCTGAATTTTCAACCTTTGAAAAAATGTGAGAATTGGCAAAACTAGTTCTACCATCTTCTAGGGAGACAGTTGTCTGGAGAGACAGGTAGACATTTGCTCTCTTGGTCCTCACTAACTCCCATCCCCCCACTCCACTGTCTCACATTCAGCATACATCACCCAGTTATGCTTTCTGTGTGTCTTCTGTGGAATTTAAGTTGTTTCCTCTGATCTAAATTTTGTGAATGGTTGATGTTAACAAAGATGGTCTCTTGAAATCGTATAATCTTCAGAAAACCTATTCAAAGCTCATTCTGCAAGGAGTGCTGTCTATCTGGTTTACTCACTCAGAGCCACAGGATAATCTAGATTACACGCACCGGTCGGAGTTGACCTGGTACAGTGTGGTTTATTATAGTTTAGTGATTACAGCACGCCTTTAAAATGAGATTGCCTGGGTTCAGGTTGTTACTCTGCCATTTCCTAACTGGGGCCTCAGGCACGTTACTTAACCACTTCCTGCCTCAGTTTCCTCATCTGTAGAATGGAGATAATAACAAGTGGATAGATGTAAAATAACTGGCTAATAACATTGCCTAGCATGTAGTAAGTACATGTTGGCTGTTGTATTATCTTTAATTTATGAATTTCTTTAATTAGGTATTTGATAATGATTATGAAGAGGTTTGTACTGTTTGGCAATATCTAAACTGGTTGAGAATAACTAAATCCACAATGTGGAATGATCTATCGATATATGCAGTTTCCTGAACAGTTAACTAGTCATAAGTAAGTGTGTAACGAATTCCCAATAGCATGCTGGTGTGTATGGTGTTAAATCCAATCCCTTTCACTGAGGGAATAGTGAATTCCTTATTGTGGCGCAGCTACAGACATTGTCTCTGTCCTGGTCCATCTGGATGCTTCTCGGCTCATCTCCTGCCCCTCTCCTGCCTGGAGGGCTGGCCCACACCCTCATGCGGATCTGAGTCCAAAGGGGCACTTCCTTGTCCCAGAGCGGATATGCTAATTTCAGAGACGTGCCAGCCTGTCTGTCTAAAATTGCCCACAGTTCACACCTCACGTCCTGCCTTCTGCTCTGTTTCCTTCCAGTTCGTCAGTACACAGGTCTGAGCAGAGCCAGACTTTCAGGAAGTTCCGTCTCCTCCCCTGTGTCCTCAGCCTCATGCCTGCAGTCTGTCTGTCTGGCCAGGCTGCTCCAACTGCACTGCTCCCTGAAGAGCCTCCTCCACTGTCCAGAGATGAGGAGATGATTGATTCTACCGCGTTTCCAGTCTGGCTGGGCCACGAGGGGTCTTACTGTTTAAATTTCATGCCCATTCTGGATGTGTACCACCTTTGCTTGCTTTGGGAATGCATGTATCTGGCGGAAATGCTGTTTTTCTGAGTATTTCTTTGTTGTTGTGGTTTAAAGCAGACTTCCCTATACAATTGACACAGACATTAAGGGACTGGATCAAATTCAAAGTAAAATGACCTAAAAGAGTGGTCAATGACGTGTTGGTCAATGTTGGTCTCACCTCCGCAGTGTTGGCAAGACCTCTGGCTCTGGGGATGGGGACTTTGTTCTTCACAGTAGCTCGGCTGCCTGAATACTGGTTTTCTTAAACTCTCTACCTGGTTTTTTCTTTCTACGTATCTTGATACATTAGGAGTTCCATATATTGGCCTGTGCTTAATTTGCAGTACCACTGAAAAGAATAGTTAGCTGAAATTTTCAGAAAAAATTACAAATAAGGCGACATGAAAATGAATTTATCCAGCAGTCTTCAGTATTTGCTGAAAAAAAATTACTCAGGATTTCAGTATGTCCATGAAACATTCTTAATCATTATTTTTGTGATCATTCCTAATTTTGCTATTTGAGATGACCAGTTGCATCTGGAACCATTCATAACATTTCCCTTCCCTGCTTTAGGACTCAGATACCATATATCTGGTTTTTTTTTTACTTACTTGGTGTGTGACTTGAGGAAGTCATTTGATACCTGTAAAATGTACTTAATAAGCTCTTTCTACTCACAAAGTTTTGGGAGGCTCAAATGAGTCTACTTAAAGTTGCTTTAAAAATTAGCATGTGATCGATTATGTTAGCTGCTTTTACATTCCAGAATATTAATTTAGTAAATAATTCAATTGGTAACCCATGTTTGCCAAATTAGGATAATACTAATTAATTCTTTCCTCTGTTTTTAAACAGTATTAGATATTTTTGATTAAAAATAAACATATGCTCATTGAAAAACATCTGAGAAATATAGAAAAATATAAATATCAACTATAATGTGATTATTGATATCTATTAACATTTTGGTATATATCCTTTCACATTTTTCGATACATATATACACAGAGATATAGGCAAATACACTTTTACAAACATTTATGTACCATTTTGGTACTTGCTCTTTTCATATAATACTCTATTGTAGACATATTTCTCTGTTAATAAATAAGATCTGGTTCATCAGTTTTAATCCAATGTATGTATATAGCATGACTTATTTAACTTGCCCCTATTGCTGGATATTTGGTTCCCCAATTTTTTTACTTTTAAAAATAATGCTAATGTTTTATTCTCTTACGATAAACTCCTAAAGCTGGAATTCCTGAGCAGTTGCTTTCTAGGCAGAAAAGCTAACATATTCCCACCATGAGTTATAGAATATCTAGTAACGTAGAACATGTCCTTTTTAAAAGAGTATTTAATTAATACATTTTGAGCCTCACAGCATGCTGTAGTATTGGGTTTATCAGAGCACTGGTTTTTCTTGAACCTTTTTAAAGGAGTTATAGTTGTTTGAAATCTCTGAGGACCTTATTATAGTATAGTTTTACTTGTAGCCCAGTACAGTGGTTCTCCTGTGCATTAATAAACATTAATAATTAATTTTAAATGTAGATATTTTAATGTAATGGTATTTAATGAATACACATTCAGCAAACATTTACTGAGTCCTGACTGTTTAATCAACTTTGTAGCATGCACTGGGGATATAAAGATGAATAAAATCTGTCACTTTCCTTTAAAAACTCAGTCTAGTGGGGGAGCAAATTTGTAAGCAAATAATTATAAAACATCATGGTAAACTGTATTATATTCATTATATTATACTATGTCCTTGGAAAAATAGAAGTCCCTCTCCCCACTGCCTGCCCTAGGCAGAAATTAGGGAGAAGGATAGTGCTTTGTCAGTGTACCTTATTAGGACCTATCAAGGGTCAGATATTCTCTGGGGTCAAATCAATCTCTCTGCCTCTGTCTCTGTGTCTCTCTATATATATATTAAAAAATTTTTTTTTTAGCCTGAGATAGAAGATGTCATAGTAGAGGAGGGAGGGAGAGGCTGAATAACACAGTGGAGTGGCTAAAGGATTCTTACAGAATGTCCAAGATGCACCTTTATGCTTTTAGTGTTTCTGTGGTACAAAGCCTCTCTGTCTCCTAAACGATGAGTAAAGTCTTCTGTATACACAGACGTCCCACGTGAATGGGGCTGCTTGTTTATTTGTTAGGTTTTGTATTAGTTACCTATTATTGTATAAACAGCACACATTTATTATTTCACGGTTTCTCTGTGGTCGGGAATCTGAGCATAGCTTAGCTGGGGCTTCTGTTTCACCTGCAATCACAAGGTTGCAGTCAAGGTGTCAGTCAGGGTTGGGGTCTCATCTGAAGACTTGTGTGGGGAAGGATGTGCTTCTGCGCTCACCTACATGGATGGTGGCAGGATTCAGTTCCTTTCAGTCTATCGGGCTGAGGGTCTCAGTGCTTTGGCTTTTGACCAGAGACCACCCTTAGTTCTATGCAGCATGGGTCTCTCCAGTCAATGAAAGGGAGTCTGATAGCAAGTCAAAGTCATTATCTTTTGTCATCTGATCACAGAATTAACATCCCTCAATATTGCCAGATTCTATTGGTTAGAAGCAAGTTACTCAGGGGGAGGGAATTGTACAAGACCAGGAATATCAGGAGATGGGGATTGTTTGGGGCCATCTTAGGGGCTGCTTCCTGTAGTTTTCAATAGAAACCAGTATACTGAGTTGAGGTCCACGTTTGTGGAAGCAAAGACACTGAGCGGAGAATAGGAACTCAGTGGAGATAAAAAGTCAAACATAATAGTATCTACCAGGATGAAACACCACTCTCTCCTCAGCCTCTAGGAATTTCAGAAATCTTGGATGGGTATTGAATTTTCCACGGGGTAGAATTGTGTTGTGAACCAATAGTGACTGTAGCATAAAGGGCAGGGTGATTCTAGTTGCCATCTGGGTTATAATAATAATAGAACTATGAAGAAGATGCTGAGGATATCATAAAAGTAGAATCTGTTAATTAGCTGGTGAAGTTGGGAAGACTTCACCAGGGAGGCAACACTGTCTGGGTCTTCACGCATGAGTAGGAGTCTGCTTTGTGCAGAAGAAGGAAAGTACATTTGAGAACACAGGAAGTTTTAGGGGTCCAATGGTTTTGGTCAACTGGGAGAAATTTGATAAGGCTCGAGTGTGCGAAAGGTGGGAGGTAATTATATCAAATGAGCTGGAGAAGCATCTGGGGACTTAAAATTTCTGATTTCTAAGTTTTTCTGACTTCTGAAAAATCTTTCATGTATTAATGAGTCAATTGATATAACCAGATTTTTGAATTAAGATCCCTCTGGCTGTGTTGTGGTGGGTAGTCAAAGGGGGTTGTGGTGAGGGTGAGTGATGAAATAAGGATATTAAACTTCAGTTGCCCCAATTTGCTGTGTGTATTGACCTCTCCTTCTCACACTTTGCCCAGTTTCTATTTCCTTCCTCTTTCCTACTCAAAGTTAGAGACTTTCAGAGGCTAAAGTTCCTCTGACGAAAGTTATTTGTCTTTAAAACAACTTTCTAACTGTCTTCTTATCTCAGAATGGTGGTGGCGGGGAGATCACCTTCCTTCCTAGCCCTCACAGCTATTTTAAGTATTAATTAATAATTCTGAAAGCCTGCAGAAGCTTAAAAGCCTTCCATAGCTGTGTGAGCATTCAAGAATAAACATAGACATAATCAGAGAGCAGCAGGGCTCAATGGGGGTGAAAATCCATTCATGTCTCGCATTGCCTGGGGGCTGTGTGGTCTGCTGTGTCTGCATCTATGAATGAGTCAGGCCAAGGAGAAGCTCTGCTGCTAAAATGGAAAAGAATCAATGCCTGAGACTGAGAAACACAAGCTGAAAAAAGTTTGTTTTAAAAGAATTTGATCTTGAGATATGACACCAGAGCACAGATAACCAAAGGAAAAACAGATAATTTGGACTTCATCAAAGTTAAAAACTTTTGTGTTTCAGAGGACACTATCAAGAAAGTGAGAAGACAGCCCACAGAATGGAGGAAAATATTTGCAAATCATATATCTGATAAGAGACTTGTATCTAGAATATATAGATAAGTCTTACAACTCAATAATAAAAAGACAAACAACCCAATGAAAAATTAGGCAAAGGATCTGAATTGACATTTCTCCAAAGGAAATATACCAGTGGTCGATTATCACATGAAAAGGTGTTCAATGTCATTAGTCATCAGGGAAACACAAATCAAAACCACAGTGAGATATCACTTTACACCAACTAGGATGGCTGTAATCAAAAAGATCATTTTTGGTGAGAGAATAATGTGGAGAATAATGTAATGTGGACAACCAGGTAGGAATGTAATGATCCAGCCATTTTGGAAAAGAGTTTGGTAGTTCTTTAAAAGGTTAAATATAGTTACCTTATAACCTAGCAATTCCATTCCTAGGTGTATACCCAAGAGGCATGAAAGCATATGTCCACATAAAAATCTATAGATACAAGAATGTTTATTGCAGCATTATTCGTAAGAGCCAAAAAAAGGAAACAACCCCAAATGTCCACCAACTGATGAATGGATAAACAAAATGTGGTATCTCTACACAATGGAATATTTGGCAATAAAAAGGGATTAAGTATTGATACGTGCTGCAATATGGATGAGCCTTGAAAACATTATGGTAAGTGAAAGAAACCAGACACAAACCCCCCACATATTGTACGATTCCACTTATATGAGAAGTCCAGAATAGGCAAATCTACAGAAACAGAAAGTAGATTAGTCGTTGCCCAGGGAGAGGAGGGGTTGGAGGCTTGGGGAGTGACTGCTAAAGGGAACAGGGTTTCTTTCTGGGGTGATGGAAATATTCTTAAATTGTGGTGATGGTTGCACAACTCTGTGATTATACTAAAACCACTGAACTGTACGCTTTAAATGGGTGACTTGAATGGTTATGTGAATTATATCTCAATAAAGCTGTTACCAAAAAAAAAAAAAAAAAAGTTGATAGTGAAAGCAGGATGAGGGAGGGTCTGGGAAAAGGACTTTATTAGGTAAACTTCCTCAGCAGTCACTTGTCTTTACATTACGTCATTCATTGTGTTGCTTTTAGGAAAACTGGATATGCCTACATTTTTCTTTCCTTGCTGTACTGGACCTGGCCCTATTTGCTTATCAAAAAAAACAGTGAGCATTGGTGGAATGTTAATGGTCTGAACTATATTAACGTCCCATCTGTCTGTTACTCTCCAGGAAGTCTCTTTTTATTTGATTGTGACTGATTAGAGGTTTTGTTCATGTTCCATTTGTGCTGATTTGGCTCATTGAGAATAAATCTAGTTTGTGATGCGCCCTCCTCCCATCGTGTAGCATTTTAAACAGCCGTCCTCCAGAGCTGTGTTCTCTTCATAAATAGCAAGTGAGACTTCTGACCAGCCAGAGTGGGATACAAATTGAGGGGAGAGCGAGGGTTGGAACTGGGTGTGGGAGACCCTGCAGCTTTCTTTCCTGGTCTCTAAATGACAGGCGGCAGGCTCAGCACAGGGCGTTACTTTGGGAAGTCATTTTCCTGGCTCAGCTGTCATCAGCTGTATTTCACCAAGAAACCTGTGGTCCTCATCCAACCTGCTATGTCCTGGAGCAGTGCTAGCTCCTTGGAGCTGCATCCACACAGTACAGGAAGGCTCATGCTGGCGTTCTCTGGGCCAAATTAAGGCATTTGGGCACCCCACCTCTATATTGTGTCCTGGTTGCTTCAGACACAGTTGCCTTGCAAACAAGTCAATACATCTGGCCTTTATTAGGAGT
Source organism: Eubalaena glacialis (assembly GCF_028564815.1). NCBI lineage: Eukaryota > Metazoa > Chordata > Mammalia > Artiodactyla > Balaenidae > Eubalaena > Eubalaena glacialis. The sequence continues at coordinate 161,472,485 of NC_083716.1, read as the reverse complement.
TCCTCATCTCAGGTTAATGATGGTCATTTGCAAACATAGTCATGACGTATGACAGTCTTATGTCCCATAAAAGGAATCATTCATTCATATGATAAAGGAGGAACTTAGCATGTGGAGGCTTCATCCTTCAGGACACAGTTTGACTTTCTTTCTGTAGAGCTGAATCTTTTGAGGAGATGGAATCTAGGGCTGCGGCTGGTAACCTAATTCCTTCTTCTGATGAAGAAGGTCAGGGAGAGAGAGGGAAAGAGAGCGTGAGCCAGCGAGAGAGCCACAGAGAAAGAATCGTCATAGAGAATGAAGAGAAATGAAGGGGTCTGAGTACAGAACAGGGAGAAAGAAGGGGGAAACCGGCTTGTAAAATAAGAGGGAAAGAGAGTGCATATGGAGAGGAGTATCGGTATGAGGGTATGGACAGGACAAGTTAGGATGGGTAAAGATGCTGGGAATGCTGGGCAATGTAAAAAGCTACTTCTTATTAATCCTTCCTTCTTTATGTCCTAGAAATTGCATTTGGTTGTTGCTGGTCTTAAGCCTCCCTGAATTTTCCCTGAATTTTCTTAAAAACCTGAATCTTCCTAAAGACCAAGCTTAGGCCCTGTCTTGTGCATACCATGCAGTCATCTGAGAATATTCTGTTGTTTTCTCGCTTCCTGTGCCTCTGTCTTCTCCCTGCTTCTTTCCTGTACGGTCCCCCAAGCATCTGGCCCCTGAAATAGTAGTACTCCAGATCTAGAAGTAACCTCAAAGGAGGTCTAAAAGATTTGGCTCTTTCGCTTTACACTGAGGAAAAGACATCTAGCAAAATTAAATGCCTTGCCCAAGGTCACGTGGCCAGGAGTTGCACAGCCCGAATAGAACACAGAGCTTCTGTCCTGTGGGCAGCTGTTGGATCCCGGTGGGCCCACCTCTGTCAGTGTAGAGCTGTCTCCCTGCAGCTCAAGTCCTTGGATAGATCTCCTCCTTGGCAAAGTGGAGGGTGGAGAGACCATAGGCCAAGGAAGTGGTAGCTTTGTCAGCTCTTTCACAGGTGGGAGACGGGGATTTGGGGTACTTCTTATATTCTCCTCTCCTTCATTTAGCTTGGAGATTGAAGTGGAGGCCAGTTGGTTTCCACTTGGACAAATTCTCATCCTTCCCAACCTGGGTCCTGCTGATGGGCCCTCCTGGATCTAACGCACGTTCTCAGGAGTGATGGGTGGAGGTAGGGAGGGGGAGGAGCGTTCAGATTGACGTTTCTGATGGTGGTGGGTGGTGGGATGGAATCTCATTTCACCCCAGGGGTTCTCAGCAGGGGTGATTTTGCCCCTGTGAGGACTTTCAGCAGTGCCTGGAGACACCGTTGGTTGTCGCCTCCAGGGGGTGCTACTGGCATCTAGCGGGTAGAGACCAGGGATGTTGCTAAACTCAACACAGACAGCCCTCCCACAACAAAGAGTTCTCTGGCCCACAAAGTCACTAGTGCTGAGGTTGAGAAACCCCGACTGACCAGTCCCCGAAGCCCAGGACAGACAGAGACACTTTTTCCTAGCTGGGTGGAAGCACCAGGGACAGGTTAGTCCAGATACCCGGGGCTTGGGCAGGCTGCCTGAGATGATAAGCTGACTAGAATTTCTGGGTTAATTAACTTAATTTAAAAAAAGCAGAGGTTTGATGAAAAGCAGGCAGAATTCTCATCTCCTTTTGAGATGCCTACAGCCCAGCAGGTGTATCTTAACCCCTCTCATCAGTGGCCTCTGCCTGGGTGACATCTTTAACAGGCAGAAGTAAGGGCTCTCTAAGATGAAGGCTTCCAGTGGTCTATGCGTGGTGCCGGATAGACTGAACTGTTAGTTGTGGAGAATTAAACAGAAAGAAAGTGAGCGTGAGGCTGAAGCGTGACGGGCAGATTTTTAAAAGAGCAAAATAGATCGTTCTGTTTGCCGCAGTCAAGTTGAAACCGGTCACAGCTGTATGGAAGAAATTATGGAAGGAAGATAATCATCTTAGCAATTGTTCTATAAAATTGCTCTAGGCCAGAGGTGTTTTCTTTAACATTTTTGTAATTTAACCTCTTTTTACCTTGTTGGGCCACAGAGCGCGCTTGTGTTCCTAAAATACCTTTTTTTCTCCAGGAAGGAGCTGTTTCTGCCTGTGGTCACGTTTGAGAAAATGGGTGCTTGTGTTCTCTTGTCTCCTCTGAACGCATAGAGCGTGAGATATAAAAATACATTCTTATGTAATCAGAGTTTCCAGGTAAAATGTTGCCGTTTCCCTCCTGATCACTTATTTTCCTTTCTATTTTATTAAAAATGCTAACTCAGATTGATCTTATTTGTATATGATGATTCGTTTCCCTCATTATAATAGAAGTTGTTATTAAAGAAAAAGTTTCCCATCCTTTCATTGATTCTCAGTTACTCGGAAGATTGACTTGTTGGTTTCTAATCTGCCTACCTTCTAGTCAATTTATCAGAACTTTTTACCCCCTCTCTTCCAACCTCTGTTCCAAAAAAGGAAAAACAGTCCTTCCAACTGTTTATTACCTGTGTTTTTTTCCTTTTCAGTGAATCTGCAAATGTTTAATGCACCCCTGCTAGCTGCAAGTCACTGTATTTAGAGCTGTGGGATCTATAGTTGTGGATAAGGCACCATCTTAGCTCTCTTGGAACCAGAAGAGGGAATTCACAGGACTGTGAATTCCCAGTACTATGTGTTTGAAGTGGGATGTATGAGGTAGGGGGATGTGAGGTCACCTGTAAATCTGTGAGGCTGCACTCTGGATCCTCTTTTCTCATCCTTATCTTTTTTTTATCGTGATTAAATTTACCGTCATAACCATTTTCAGGTGTACAATAAAGTGGCATTAAGTACATTCACATTTTGTACAACCATCACCACTATCCATCTCCAGAACTCTTTCATCATCCCAGACTGAAATTTCCTCCCTCCTGCCCCTGGTAACCACTAGTTACTCTGTTTCTGTGAATTTGACTATTAGGTACTTCATGTAAGTGGAATCATACAATATTTGTCCTTTTGTGTCTGGCTTCTCTCACTTAGCATAATGTTTTCCGGCTTCATCCATGCTGTAGCAGCTGTCAGAATTCCATTCCTGTTCAAGGCTGAGCAATAGTCCATTGTTTGTATGCACCACATGTTGTTTATCCATTCATCTGTGGATGGACCTTTGGGTTGTTTCCGCCTTTTAGCTGTTGTGAATCATGGTGCTATGAGCATTGGTATACTTCCGATCCTTTTCTTTTAAAGCGTGTTAAAAACCTCATCTGCTTTGTGAAAGCACCGAAAAGACGTTAGCAAATGATACCTCTCTATAACCATACATATATACATATATTTATGTATTTATCTAATTGCATGCTCTGGGAGTAGTTACATGGTGGAAAATGATTTTTTCTGGCCTGAAATTCTGAGCCAGGACAATATTATTGCATTCACTTGCTTCATAGTCTCCCTTCTCTGCACCCAATCTCCCTCTCTCTCTCTATCTCTCCATCTCTCTCACTCCACCACCATCTCTTTCCGATGTCTTCTTTCTCCTAATTCAGTTCAATTTAGCAAACTTTTATTACTAAGAACTTTTTGGGTGCAACATGCTCTGGGAATTTTGAAGAATAAAACTTCCCTTGGGTTGTTCATGGTCTCTCATTGGAGACAAGACCTCTAACACCAGATGTGTGGGCCAGGCCAGGGACCTGCTATGGCGGCCAGGCTTTCTAAAGGGCGGCAGAGGTAAGGGCAAATGTGTTTCGGCCAGAGAAAGCCACCCAGCAAAGGACGAAGGATGGGAAATGTTGGGGACGTTTCATTTTAAGTTGATTTTGTTTGAATGTGGCCTTTAAATGTTTTCCATTATTATGATGTGCTTGATAAGCCCTCTACCTGGGAACAATAGTGATTTCTTTTCTAAACCCTGTATTGGAGACTTTATTTAGGCAGTTTCTCTTTAGTAATTTTGTTTTAAAAGAGGTGCGTTTTTGTTTGAAGTAATCTCAACAGACATTCTCCATGGTTCAAAGAGAGGAGCGAGTTTTTTTAGTGTATTTTACGTCAGTAATTTATTTGGATTTTTTCTGTATAATTCTGTTGGTTTTTTAATTAAATAAATCTGATTGAATCAAATGTTTGTGAAGCCTGGAAAAGAAGACTTCTCAATTTAACAGTTTAATATTTGAAGAATGAAGACGTTTCTATTGATTTATTTAACAAAAGAAACAAGTGAATTCTAGATATTTTCCCACAAATATGTAAAAGACCCAAGTATTTATATGTGTATATATATATGTCTGTATGTGCATGCACACACACACACACACTTTTAATTCCAAGTGTGAAGGTAAAAAAATCGACACTTTCAGCCAGAAGGGACACCCGAAGATTCAAAATACTATTTTTCTTCCTCATGATCATCTTCTAATGATTATTTGCTTTTAGCAGATGGCCACACAGTATGGGCAGTAAATGATGTAGTAAATTTAGCTGGTGTTTCTGGTCAATGGTACTGCCAGTCTAGCTCCTTGGACCTCAGCCTGACTTCGAAGAGTGAGTTCTCCTGGTTTATAGGACTCACTCAGGAAATCTCCGAGGTCTAAGAGGTCCAGGATTTTTCTTCTGCAGGAGCCTGAGAAATACAACTCAACCCCCTGGGAAACAGCAAAGATATGAGAACAGGGCCTGGGGAGGGGACAGATGGAGGAATGAAAATGGAATTGGACAGCATTCCCAGGGGTAGAAGGAAACAGGAGCAGGACACTGCTTGAGACCTTGCTGGTGACCCCAGATTAGGTACTAGGGGGACCCAAAAGGCATTCTAGCCTTCCCACCATCCAAGCTTCTGGGAGCTTGTCCCCCTGGGAGTCACTGACGTGCTCTGGCCATGGACGTTGGGGAGATAGAGTGTTGCATCTAAAGCACGAGTTAGTATGTTCCAGCCCTGCATTTGTGGTGAGGTTTGGCTGGACTGAACGGATCACACAGTTTACTCATTTGTTCCCATGTGCAGCTAGTACTTATTGAGCACCTACTATGTGCCAGGCATTATTCCAAGTGTTAGCAGTGATGGGGTGAGTAGGACAAAGACCCCACATGGTGTTTATGTTCGGACGGATTTTAAAATTTTGATACATATATCTCTTGTGAAATGATTACCGCAACAAGGTCAGTTAATGCATCCATCACTTCACATACTTACAATTTTTTTTTTGGTAAAAACATTTAAGATTTACTCCCTTAGTCACTTTCAAATATGCAATACAGTGTTGTTAGTTAAATTATTGTCACCATGCTATATATTAGATCCCTGGAACTTACTCATCTTTCTGATGGGATTAAGAGGAGAATTAGTGCTAACGTTTGGTCTTCTGACTCCCAGGGGAGTATCCTTCCAATAGTGCTAGACCAAACACTGTCTTTTAATTACTTGCAAAGTCTCTCTTTTTTTTTTTTGATGGTTTTGGGGGAAGAAAGAGAAGCCATACCCAAAGCTGTTTCTGGAAAGGCTCAGTCTTTTTGAGAAAATCAGAGGATTATTGAAGAGAAGTGTTTCCAGTGCTATATCTCCAAGTCTCTTGGCCATGGATGATTTGCCCAGATTCTTCTTTCTTCCTGCAAGGTCTCCATGCCCCAGCCCCCTATCAAAATTCAACCTTGCCTGGTAGTGATTTTAGTAAACTCTCTCATAACCAACAATTGCATTCTTCCAGCCAATTGCCTACTTTCTATATTTCTTCCGTTGTTATATTAATATTGTTGTTGGTTTTTTTTTAACTGGAGTTAATCACTTGTGGCAAATTTAAACAGAAATGTATAATCCCCATTACAGACTGCCCTTTACCTTATTCCAGAAATGCTTCCCTTGAGTACTCAGTTTATGCAACTAAAAAACAATGATGCCTTGTAAATTCATGGGTTGTTAAACAGATGCTTGAGCCTCAAAATACAGACCTATCTATGCACAAAGGATTCTGCAGTAAAAAATTCCAAAGGGAAAAAATAATACTTTGGAACTAGCTAATGGGAAAGGGAAAAGTCATCTGTATGTCTTAGTGTCGCAGAATCATTATATTAAAGGCTAAGCGTTTGTTGAGAGAAACCAAAAGGGCTTTATTTGAGGTTGAAATCCTTGTTGTGTTCGTTCCACAGAATTCACAGATTCTACTCTGGCTGCTCAGAGGGTGTCCATCCTGAAAGGCTGAGATCGGGGGTCACAGTCGTTGCTCTACTGCCATGGGCATTTAGGGCTTTGCAGAGATGACCAACATGGAGATTTGATCATAATGCAGCTTTGTTTATGTGAACATTTTCTCACTAGGAAATTGTCCTGAAAATACCAATTTGTTTCACAAAAAATATCAACTGGGGGTTAATTACCGTCATTTGGCACTGGCAACTTGCACATTTGGGTTTGAACAAAGGGCCAGATTTTTAGGTAAGGTCTAATGAATATTTCTCTGATCTTGAAAAATTATTACTGAATTTAATTTGCTGAAGGAAATATAATATCAGTGATTGGCTATACATGGTTCAATACTCATCTGAGCTAGATTTGATAATAGAGATTTATAAGTTTGAAGGTTCTAAATTTATTGAATTCTTTTTAAAATGTAGGAGTTAAATCCCATGAAATAGGAGAATCATGAATTTTCTGATATAGCAGATGTATAAAATTCTGCTTTTTAACTAGTATATGGGTTAGACCTCTTGGTATTTTTGATACTTAAAAAAATCTCCCGGCTAGTTTATTCAGCATAACCCATAAATGAGACATTTCCATTTAGCTGTAATGAAAACAGGGGCCATGGTTTATCAGCCAGTGTAATTTTTATAGAAATAGCATGTGGAATTAGAATTCATATTCTGCTTGGATGTAAAGTACATTCATTTCCATAATACAATTAAGGGGCTTTAATCTCTGTCAACAAATTATGCCCAAAGTGTGCACAAGATATGTGTTGTAAATATCTTTATTTTGTTCCCTTGTCTTTATCTTAAATTCTTTTGAAAAATCGATGTTATCTTATGTACGTTCAGGTTCAGTGTTTCCTTCATGTCTACAACTGTTTCTGAGGACTTACTTCATTTTCTCAGAGCTTTGCTCTGCTTGTCCAGTGTCAAAAAGGAAATTCTGCATTTTTGTGAGCAACGCTGGTCCCAAGCTGCTCCCTTGCCCTGCCTGCTGGCCCTGGGTAGAATGATCAGTCAGATGTTCTCAGTAAGTGATGGAAAGAAGCAAACAACAAGGCTCTAGCCTCAAAGAGCAAACAACATAGTTGGAAGGGTAAGGTAGAAGCTATGTGAAAACAATGAAGAATATTCTAGGGCTCCACATGCTGTTGGCACGTGAATAGAGTAGCAAGGTGTAGGCTTTCTGCAGAAGGCCGGTCAAGGAAAGGTCTGGGTTCAACATTGGGGGTTAATAAGTTTTTAAATAGGTAGAGAGATTGGAAAGGTATATTTCTTGATTTTTTTTTAAATACAAGGAAACATTAGCTTATAGAGCTAAACCTTTAAAACATGCTATTTAATTACCACTATGTAAACTAAACAAGGGACCTGAGTGGTGTATTACAGTCGACTCTTGAAACACAGGGGTTAGGGGCCCTGCCAACCCTCCCTGCAGTCGAAAATGTGTGTATAATTTATAGTCCGCCCTCTCAATATCCACGGTTCCTCCGTATATCCATGGTTGTGCGTGTGCAGATTCAACAACCCTGCGTCAAGTAATACTGCAGTATTTACTATTGAAAAAAATCCACATATAAGTGGACCCAAGCAATTCAAACCTGTGTTGTTCAAGGGTCAACTGGAGTTTCTTTCCTTTCCTCTGTACTGGTCCAGAGCTGTGATAAGGGGCTAGCAGGAAGGCATCTCTGGGGAAATATCCTCATGTCCTCTTGGGGTGGGCATGCACAGGCCTGGGAAGAGAGTGGGAGTTTCTTTTCTGCCCAGAGTGTCCTGGGCCTGGAGGCAGGAGGCCTGGGCTCCTGTCCCTCCCCACCACCAACATGCCGTGTGACCCCAGCCAAGTCACAGCGCCTCTCAGGGGCTCTGTGCCCATCTGTGTGGCAGCATCCCCTCCATCCCCCAACCCCAATCTCACAGTCTCTGAATCTTTGAAAATGACTGAAGTTGCAGCTGGTCCTGCCTTCTATTACCTGCGTCTTTCATGGAGAGAGATTCAAGAAGAAATGGGATCCTCAACCTCTGCTATTAAAGAGCCGAAGCAGAGAGAGACTGGGCTACGATAAAGGGCCGGTGTGAGGCCAGGACGGCCTTTCCTCTCCCGTGCCTCCAGCTGTTCCCTCACACCGCCCGCTTACATCTCCGAGCCAGATTCAGGGCCCGGCAGCAGTCCTAGGTGCTCATCACCTGTGCTGAGCGCACTCGTTATCTGCGATCAGGCCACACTCCACCTCTGCCCTGCCAGCAGCCAAACCCCTGTTGTCTTTAGTAGAAGCTGGATCCGGGATTCATGGTCTGAATTCAGCCCCGTAGGCCAAAGGCAGACAGCAGAACCGAAAAGGGCCTGGGGAGGGCTGTCCTGCCATTCCCACCCAGCAACTTGTACACACGTTGAGAATTAGCAAACCCCAGAATTACAAGCTCACCATCCTCTTGCCTTAGAAGGCTGTTTGTTCTGTGTGTCCATTGCAGGCGAGCATCCCTGATGCTTTAAAGAATTTAGGAACTCTGTCATCGGCAGGATTTATGAAAGCAACCAGCACGTCCACTCCCGCCCCCAAACACAGCATGGTAAATCACAGGAGGTTCTTGACATGCCTTTCTTTGGGGACACCTCTGATCCTCCCCAGTTTTCCCTGCCAGCTTGAACACTGAACAGGTTCCCTGGGCCCTGCATTTTGTCACTGTCTCTTTGGGGGCTGTTGCCTTTGGCATCCAGCTGCTGAAGCCTGGCTCCGTCTTCCCTGCAGGTTGGGGCTCTGCCAGCTCCCTGCTGTAGCATTTGGCGGGCAGCTCTGAGGATGAGGGGTGTGCAGCAATACTGCAGGCCTGCTGATGGCTTGGCTGCAGGATGGGCGCCCTGGCTAACTTTCAACCAAGTGGGAAAAGGAAAATCTCTCTGGCAAAACACTTCCTCCCTTCAGGTCACAGAGGTAAGCTCTGGCTGCCCTACAGCAATTCTTTCTCTCCCTCTCACCCATAGGAACAGAGGAGTGTCATCCTAAATGCTGTGCCCTCACCTGGAGGGGTTAGGTGCTTTTGGTCAAAGCAAGACGAATGAAAAAAATATAGATCCACCAGGAGTCAGAAGATCACATTGAAGTTGTTCATGGAATACTTCAAAATGTGTTAACATGTGTTTCTTTCCTTAGCATGATTTTTGCTTTGAAATACTTAAAACAAGAAGTCAGACATATAAGCATTTGTGGAGGTAGGGTTTATACTGACTCGAGAACAACACAATTCCTTTGTATTGTCTGCAGATGTGTTTCTTTTAGGAAAGATTGAGGTTTGGGTCCAAGCAGTGTTTATTTTTCTTGGAATGCTTGATTTTGTAAATCAGTGGGACGCAGAATGCTACACAAGCACCTTCTCAGATTCATACTCAAAGGAGAGAACCTTGTTACATTATTAGTATAGTTATTGCAGTATCTACCCTATTAGAGTACTCATCAAAGGAGCTGAGTGGAATATTGTTATTATTTCTGCCCAAACCAAGATTCTCAGATATGACTTATGCAAAAGGTAATGAAACAGAAGTCCAGGGGAGAAGACCTTTAACTAAGCACTTGGGAGCCTGTTTGCCCTGGAAGAATAAACTGAGACAGTTGGTGTGCAGTATGGTCTATGAGCGCCATCTTGTGGCTAAGGCCATTATAATTGTTTTGAGATAGAAACACCCAAACAAGGACTTTGTCCAGGTTCATTGCCCTTTTGAAGCTGGAGCTCATGATAGCTGCTTTCTAGCATCTGGTGCAGTTCCTGGCATACTCAGTTAATCTTTGTCAAATGAAGGGATCTCATATTGTGACAGAGGACCCTTGTTGTGTGTTATACTAGAAGGTATAGCCAAGACTTTGGTATTATGTCTTTCAGCCATGGTCCATAGGCCACTGGGTCCATTGTGAGAAAGAATACTCTAAATCTAGTCTGAGTGCTCTAAAGTATCCTGGCAATATCACTTCCCATGTGCTGCAAACTCTGCTTCTAGAGGTTGATATCCTCATCAAAATCTGTCCTTCATCACATTTAACACTTTTATTCTCGTTATGATGGGGTTTAAAAGTCTTATGGAGAATTTAACTTATTCCTGAAGTTTTAAACTCAGAAATGCTTAAGGGAACAAATTTGAGGGAGATTTTAATTTTATTTATTTATTTATTTTAACATCTTTATTGGAGTATAGTTGCTTTACAGTGTTGTGTTAGTTTCTGCTGTATAACAAAGTGAATCAGCTATATGTATACATATATCCCCATATCCCCTCCCTCTTGTGTCTCCCTCCCACCCTCCCTAACCCACGTGCCTCTAGGTGGTCACAAAGCACGGAGCTGATCTCCCTGTGCCATGCGGCTGCTTCCCACTAGCTATCTGTTTTACATTTGGTAGTGTATATATGTCAATGCCACTCTCTCACTTCATCCCAGCTTACCCTTCCCCCTCTCCGTGTACTCCAGTCCATTCTCTATGTCTGCATCTTTATTCCTGTCCTGCCCCTAGGTTCTTCAGAACCTTTTTTTTTTTTTAGATTCCATATATATGTGTTAGCATACGGTGTTTGTTTTTCTCTTTCTGACTTACTTCGCCCTGTATGACAGCCTCTAGGTCCATCCACCTCACTATAAATAACTCAATTTCGTTTCTTTTTATGGCTGAGAAATATTCTATTGTATATATGTGCCACATCTTCTTTATCCATTCATCTGTTGATGGACACTTAGGTTGCTTCCATGTCCTGGCTATTGTAAATAGAGCTGCAATGAACATTGTGGTACATGACTCTTTTTGAATTGTGGTTTTCTCAGGGTATATGCCCAGTAGTGGGATTGCTGGGTCGTATGGTAGTTCTATTTTTAGTTTTTTAAGGAACCTCCATACTGTTCTCCATAGTGGCTGTATCAATTTACATTCCCACCAACAGTGCAAGAGGGTTCCCTTTTCTCCACACCCTCTCCAGCATTTGTTGTTTACAGATTTTTGATAATGGCCATTCTGACTGGTGTGAGGCGATACCTCATTGTAGTTTTGATTTGCATTCTCTAATGATTAGTGGTGTTGAGCATCCTTTCATGTGTTTGTTGGCCATCTGTATGTCTTCTTTGGAGAAATGTCTATTTAGGTTTTCTGCCCATTTTTGGATTGGGTTGTTTGTTTTTTGATATTGAGCTGCTTGTATATTTTGGAGATTAATCCTTTGTCAGTTGCTTTGTTTGCAAATATTTTCTCCCATTCTGAGGGTTGCCTTTTCATCCTGTTATGGTTTCCTTTGCTGTGCAAAAGCTTTTAAGTTTCATTAGGTCCCATTTGTCTATTTTTGTTTTTATTTCCATTTCTCTAGGAGGTGGGTCAAAAAGGATCTTGCTGTGATTTATGTCATAGAGTGTTCTGCCTATGTTTTCCTCTAAGAGTTTTATAGTATCTGGCCTTACATTTAGGTCTTTGATCCATTTTGAGTTTACTTTTGTGTATGGTGTTAGGGAGTGTTCTAATTTCATTCTTTTACATGTAGCTGTCTAGTTTTCCCAGCACCACTTATAGAAGAGGCTGCCTTTTCTCTACTGTATATTCTTGCCTCGTTTATCAAAGTTAAGGTGACCATATGTGTGTGGGTTTATCTCTGGGCTTTCTGTCCTGTTCCATTGATCTATATTTCTGTTTTTGTGCCAGTACCATATTGTGTTGATTACTGTAGCTTTTTAGTATAGTCTGAAGTCAGGGAGCCTGATTCCTCCAGATCCGTTTTTCTTTCTCAAGATTGCTTTGGCTATTCAGGGTCTTTTGTGTTTCCATAAAAATTGTGAAATTTTTTGTTCTAGTTCTGCGAAAAATGCCATTTGTAGTTTGATAGGGATTGGGGATATTTTATTGATTAATCTGAGATAAAGTAACCTTGTGGTTTGTCAACAGGGGCAGTCTTAATCCATATTGGGTACATTCTAATAGCCTAATATTTTTGAAAATTGTCTTAAATAATTTTTGGAGCAAGGAAGGGACTAAATATACAAAATAAGAGAGTCCATTTAAGAAAGTTCTGGCCTCCCACGAGACCTTTGGATATTGCTTGTAACGTGGTAGAGACGATGTCAGATATTTCTCTCTTCTTAGGAACGTCAGACTTTCCTTCTCCTTCCCAGAGGCTTGGGATCTTGAAGGGCATGGGATTGTAAAGTAGCCTAGCCAACTGACGATTAGGTCAGGACACTGGAAATGTGTTCACTTAACGGGGGCCACTTATCAACCACTGACAATGCTTTTGCCACTGCATTCCCCGCACTTCAGCTGCCTGGGTGGTTCCTTTGGTCGTCTCCTCTGCCTTAACCCTTCTGCTGATCCCACTGAGAATACCAGTCAAATACAAAGTCAAAACCAGTTAGTTCCACTTAAGTAGCACCACACAGTGCTTAGGAAGGAATAAAAGAGCCAGGGCAACTCTTTTCCCCATAACTTATTTTTCTTAACCTCAGAGGTTAGCTGTGTTTGGAAGGGTATTTTTGTGAGGGGCGCCATCACAGAAAGTGGCAACTCTCTATATGATGCCATCCTCTGGTCTTTTAAAGCTGGACGGCAAACACCTAGAGAACAAAAAAGCTACCTCCTCCTCCTCATTCATATGCAAAGCATTAAGTAAAAATTGACATTTATGTGATGCTTTTCCTGTCCATTCTGTGGTAACAGGGCTTAAAATAAAAAAGAGGGAAGGCCAGAGCAGGCAGGGAGGTCAGCTTGCTTTCCTTGTGTGGTACAGATTGTCCTCGCTCTTAATTCCTCTGCAGGGTGGCCTTGCCCCTTCATTGTCACCGCCTGTCACTGGAGTTCTGGGTGACCATCCTAATGGAGACCTTGGCAGCATTCAGTCCATAAAGTCTTACCATCTGCACCCTAATCCCAGCTCCCACCTCCCCTGCAGACCTCTGCTGCCTGGCATGGAAGTATTCAGACCTGCTTGCACGACATGACTTCTGGTGGGATTTTAATTTGAAATGAAACTTAAATGCACTAACCCTGTGCATTCTGATAATTTAAGAATTATTTTCTTAAATTAATTATATATTATATATATATATATATATCTCCCTGTTGGGAGATATATATATCTCCCTGTTGGGAGACGAGAAATGAGGAGAAAGTTGCTCTGAGTCGATCTTGCTCTTAAGCCTGACAGGTTTTATTTGGAAGAGCTGCCTGTTAGCGAGGGAGAGATGCTCATTTTTTTTCCTGCCTGAGGAGCTGTTGAACTTTATTTTTTCCCCCAGGTGTTAGGAAACAGGAATTAAAAATAGTATGTGACCCAGACACTGTGCAATCAAAAGTTCTTGCTTTTATCATGTTGCTGATTACCTGAATCTTGTTAATAAGGACGAAAAATATCTGTTCCCCAAAAACTGAAGGAGTGAATCATTCTATTCAGGGAAATTTGAAGTATCAGAGGAATTGGCGGAGTTCTTGAAAAAGAGCAGAACCCTACATTTTTCAGTTTTCTCTTTATTTCATGTGACTTTTGCCCTCCTCCCCACTTCCTCCCACCCCCCACTCGCTAAATGTTGTGTCACATTATTTAGAACTTTCTAAATAGGGGAGAAAAAACTCTTCCAAGTTTGGCTCCTTAGTCTTTTGAGGAGATACCATCTGTGGAGGAGAATTTATAAAAAGATGGGAGGTTTGGGTTCCTGTTACTTTTGGAAATGGTATTTACCCAGACCACACTGAATCTGCGTCTCCCCCTAACTGGCAGATGCTGATAGGGTGGCATCTTCACGTGCTAGAAAGGCTGCTGGAGACCGAGCTGAGACCTCAGGTGACCTGAACTACAGGGGTATCCAAGCAACTGCGGAGACAGGCTGCAGTTGCTCTTCCAGGATGCTGGGCTTCACCCCTCACTTCCCTCTGTGTTGTCTGCAGTAACCTTAAAGGCGTGGCAGCCCGTTCACAGCACTCAGGGGAGGACTTAACCAAAGAGTTTGATTTGCACGGGCAAGTAGAGATCTGCCCTCTTGCCAAAACACTTGTCAGCATAGCTCTCCGGCCTCATTTCCCTCCATTCTCCTTGGTGGCTATTTTACCAGCTACAGGAGCCTTCTTTCTGGCCCTCAAATAAGCCAAGCTCATCCCCATCTAGGCTGAGGAATCTCTAGGTCTTTTTTCCTGGCTCCCTCCTCCTCACTCAGGCCTTAACTATGGTGTGACCCTTGCAGGGGGGTGAGGGCGCTTTCCCCACCAACCTACTCCATCATTTTTCTATCTTCATAGCATTTTTCAATTCCAGAAATGGCCTTAGATCTAACTCGTTAAAGGCACGGGCTGTGGCGTCAGGTCCCTTAGGTGTATCTCATCAGCTCCACCACTTAGGTGCTGTTTGCCCTTCGGTTTGATCTTCCACATTCCAGGTCCTCTCCTCATTGTTCTGTGTGGGAGGGAGCACGGCTATGGGGCTTCTTAACCTCCAGCTTTCGTTTCTGCTTCCCGCTGGGCTAGGCCAATGGGGAGACGCGGTGGTGTGGGCGTGAGCAGCGGTCCGGGCAGGCCCCGGGCTTTCTCCCAGTCCAGGCACCTGCACCCCTCGGGGGACGGCCGCTCCTCTGCCCCAGCGGCACCGTCCATGGAGCCACCCTGTACACGTCTGGCACCTGCTTCTTCGCGCTGGAGTGGACACGGCCCCCTCTGTTCGTGCCCTGGGGTTCTGCACTACCCCTTGTTGGTTTTCTTAAACACTTTGAAAAGCACCTTGATTAAACTCTCCTCAAATCACTCAGTTTGAGAATGCTCTGTATTTCTCCCAGAGGCACGCAACTTACTAGCTATATGAACTTGGGGTAGTTAATTAACCTCTCTGTTGCTGCATCTGTGAAGTCCACATAATAACAGAAGCTGCTTCATAAAGTTGTTGTAGGATTAAATGAGTTAATATATGCGAAATTATTAGCAGGGTGCCTGGCACATGGTAAGTACTATATAAGCGTTTGCTCTTTTTTTATTACAGTTATAATTGTAATTATACAGTTATACAAAGGTAATTATAATTATTGTGTGTTTGTTGACCCATGTATTGCCTCGTTTGTCCCCACTAGAATGCATGCTCCCCGGGGGCAAGGGCTCTATCTTCTAGAACAATGCCTGCTCCATAGAGGCACTTTATTTATTTTTCTATTTCTCTACCTATTTATCTATTATCCATTTATTTATTTTTAAAACTGACTGTCAGATAACCAGTAAATTGTATTTTGTAATAAAATTCAAGTCAACAAACATTTATTGCATGTGTCAAGTTTTATATTATAAAAAGTTCAAAATCAGTTATTGATTGATTATTGAATGAATTTTAATTGATTCAATCATATTTAAAACAGAATAAAAACACTTTAAATAAACTCTAGTTTTATCAACCTGATGAGCTTTAAATTTGCTAATTTTCAATATAGTAAAAAAATGTTTCCCAAATTACCTAAGTTTTCCAGGGTCTTAATTAAACTTCTCATTTAGGCAGACTTTGCCTGCTAACCTGGAAAAAAAAAAAAATAAAGCTAAAGGCATGCTTTTAGCTGGACAGGTGTCTCTTCGGGGCTTAACATAAACCCTGCTGTGTGTGAGGAAATACAGGGTTGCTTATAACACTAGGAGCACATATTCTATAAGATTCCATAATGTTAATATACTTACGGAATACATCTCTTTTTAAACTGAAATCAGTCAGTTTCAAAGTACCTTTTACAGCCTCATAAATGCGTCATGCAGTGTAGACTTCCAGGCCTTTTCTTCCTTTAAAATTAGCCATATTACATATTTTCAGAGGATCATTGGTTTTTATGTCTTTTGAGTGTCTCTTGATGTCACTTACTTAATGGCAGTGGCGATCGGACTATTTAGTAAATGCGTTGAATCAAGCCTTAAATCCTGTTACTCCCCTTGCTATTTAGCAGAAGTAGCAGGGCTTCACATGACTGCAGTTTGGGTCTGGGTCGGGGAGGGAGCGGGGTAAGTGGGAAGAAAGGGGGTGAAGAAGACGAAACATAAAGTAAATAGGAGGCAATCCTTCCTTCAAGCAGTTCACAGCTGTGTTAGATACGTGGGAAAGGAAAAGGCTTGAGGCCATTCAGAGATTAAATGAGTAAATAAAATTAAGTCTGTGTATACAAAGGGACTGTGAAAAACATACATTATATTTATTTATTTTTATAGGGAGATTATGTTAACAAAGATCATGCAACTCCTTTTAGCAACATTGGTATTTACTCGCAGTAGTCAGTGCCCTCCCTGTATGAAGGAAATGCAACGATGGGAAAGATTCCAGGGAAGAAATATTGACAAATATTTAGAAGATATCTAAACTTATTTTGTCCAAAATGTGGTTCATTTAGGAAGATTCAGCGTGACAAAAGGGGTGGGCTAGGCCTACCTTGTTGAGAGCTTGTTGTAATGGGATTTAGAGAAGTTGTCTAGTGTCACAGTTCCAGAATCAGGTGTTCATATCCTGGTGCTATCAACTAGCTGCGTACCTTGGTCAAATTTTGCTGCCTCAGTTTTCCCATCTGTAGAGGGGGATAATAGTGACCCTTCTCACAGTGTTGTGAGGAGTAAATGATTCAATACAAGTAAGCCCATGAGTTCAGTGTTAGCTGTTATTATCTGACCTGCTTATTAATCTCCCAACAGAAATGTCAAAAACTTTTTAAGGTAGAAAGATATGAAGTACATTGAGATCTTCTTTGGCAAGAGGAAATGCATTAAGTGAAAAAGCATTTAGACTTTTGAATTCCCTATTATTAAAAATTAAGTTTTATTAAAGTATCTCAGTAATATATGGTTAAACCATAGTGTTCATTTGCTGTGGTTAAGGAATTTATAGTTCATTACAGCATCCTTAAAAGCATACCCACTGAGTTAGATGTGCCAGCTTCAATAGTTGATGAATTGGATTAGTTGCAAGTTAGCAAGTCAGTTGTTGACTTCTGTGGGCTGCAAAATATGTTTGGTTCAATATGTCAGTCCTTCTTTCTTTAAGGGAAAGGTTAAACTGAAGATGTGACACCTGGCTTCTGTCCCCTGCTGGATGTGTGGCCAGGGTCCGTCCTTTTCCTCTCCTGATCCGTTCCTTCTCTATGGAACAAAGATACTGGACCAGTGAGAAGAGGATTCCTTCCGGCTCTGACAATCTTGGATCTATATTTTGAAACCATCTGCTGGGCAGTTTTAACAGAAGGTCTGGAAAATCAGACTTGGTCATGTGCCTCCGTTCCTTTTCTTCTCCTTTCTTTGCCACATTTCCCCCCATCTTGAATATCCAGATACTTGAATCATCAAGGCTAGGCTGCACTCTGTTCTTGCCTGAATATGAAACAAGAAGGTTTGTCCTCCCCTAATTGAACCTTAGTTAAAGCAAAGCTTTAAGCCCTTGGCTTTGCAAGACCATTCTTACAGTGTTTTACATTTTAGGGAGCTGGATGCTGACAGAAAAGGGCAGACTTTCAGCAACCGAGGGAAACATCCATTTTCAAAAGTGGATGGTTATTAAAGCATTCTCCTCTGTTCGATGCCTGTGACCTAGTTCTCTATCATTAACCCCAGGTCTCCCTTCAAGGTTTCCCAGAGTTTCCACTGACTGTCCTCCAGCTCCCTGGAGGCTCTCAGGCCTCAAACTGAGGATGAGGCGCTGCCAGCATGGGTAGGTGGGGAGGTGAGAAAGCGGATGAGGATGAGGAGAGCTGGGTGTCTGGAACATCCCCCGCCCAGTCCCAGGGCTTTGGGCAGGAGGCCGCCGTGGGGTCTGCAGTACAGGTGAGGGCACCTGTCAACAGTGGAAGGTCAGGAGGAAAAGAAATCACTCTTCTGCTGTTGAATCCTTAGTGCCCTGTGTTTCCAGTTTCTGGAGTGTATTCCTACGGAGCCGAACTGCATGTCCCATGTAACACGTGACTGCAATTTAAGTCATGATTCACCCTCAGACTTTTATCCCATCTTTACTTCATTATCGTAATACCTTATACTTGTTCGGATTTAATATTTGTGAAGTGTCCTTTGTGGGGTCACAAATGTCCTGGAGGCTGAGGGGTTTCGCAAGATGAGGGAGGATCGTTAGGTGCTAAAACCGAGCCGTTCCAGGCAACCCAGGATGGCTGGTCACCCTTCCTTGAGGTCCTCTTCTTCTGTCTGGTAGGGAGCTTGTCAATACATTGTTACTTCTTCGTCTTTAAATATCTTGTTAGCTCATGGCCATACCTTTCGTCCACCCCAATGCCCTTTCCCTGGGACGTCAACACCCCACCTGCCCGTCACTCCCCTGTCTTCCTCCCAGACTGGAGACTGTGCAGTGAGTGAACCTTCCTTCCCGGCCTCGGTTTTTAATTTTTTTAATTTTTATTGGAGTATAGTTGACTTACAGTGTTGTGTTAGTTTCAGGTATACAGCAAAATGAATCAGTTATACATATGCATACATCTACTCTTTTTTTTTTTAGATTCTTTTCCCTTACAGGCCATTACAGAATATTGAGTAGAGCTCCCTGGGCTATACAGTAGGTCCTTATTAGTTATCTATTTTATATATAGTAGTGTGTATATGTCAATCCCAATCTCCCAATTTATCCCTCCCCCAGATCATTTGACATCAGTCTCAATCTCAGAAGGTGAGAGTGCTTGGAGTTGCCTCTGAAAAAAGGTGAGGCATCTTGAACTTGGTCTTCAAGGTTCTCTACTCAGTGCAGCCTTTTCTGTGATTTCCTCTTTACTTATCGTCAGGATACTTGCCTTTGCTTCCATGTGATCAGTACGGTCCATCTCCTCAGCCCTGGCCTATTTCTCCTGGATGGAATGTCCCCTCCCTAACAACCTAGATTTTTCTCCTCAAAGTGGCGTATTGCCTTCCTCTCTGAAGCCTTCTGGAACAAACCTCTCCTTCATTTTCCATCCCTAGCACTTATTGGTACTTGTTGATGTATGTATCCTTTTATTGCTGATGTCCACTTGTTGAGTTCCCTGTTGCTTATTAGATTTTAAGCACTAAACGCACGGATCTACTGCTCCTTTCCCGTGACTCCCCTGAAGCTCACTGCAAGCTGTTCCCTACGTGGTTACACATGAAATATTTTTGACCAACAGATTGCTCATTTGGTCTCAGGCTTGGTTGGATGCCAAGGAGAACACATTAGAATAATACAATCTCTTCTGCTTCCTTCACAGAAAGACAGATACAAATGATATGGTTATACATATTGCATGATGATGATGAAACGATTGCATCATTATCTGGAAATCACATAATTAAATATTCAAAGGTGCAGTTAAAGAGTGGTTTGTCTGTAGGCTGCAGTAGAACTCAGAACTTAAATGAATGAGGGCAGGGATGGGGCTTGGTCTGGTCTGTGCTGTAAAACAGGAGATGCCACTGGGTGTCAGGAGAACGTGCATTGACTCATGCAGGGCACATGGGAGTCTGGGCCACAGGGAAGTGCTTGTTCATGTCGCACTGATGTGTTTCGGGTAGCTTTAATTTTGTAACACAACTTTTCTCCATTTTTCCCATTTGTTGGTCTGGAGGTTCCAATAACAGCCAACAAATCAGTAACCCTTTGGTTTAGCATGCACCATTGGAATTCCTGGCATTCCCAGCCTAAATGATTTCTTTCCATTTGAAGGGGCTTACAGGCTACACCCTCCTCTGCTGTTCCCTCATTCCCTTACTTCACTGAGGTCTTGGCTCAGATGACTCAGGTCTTGTCGGGTGGAGAGGATCCAAAATTTGGTTCTGATGTGGAGACTGCTGATGCCACACGTGCAGGAAGAGGGTATAAGGAGATTTATTACTCAAGATGTGAGGCTCTCTGAGAGACCAGGGCAGGATCCCAAGCAGGTCTGAAATGGCTTGAAGAGCAGGGAGGGGCTATTGGCTGTGGCTCTTATGGTGGGTGGGCTGTGGGCTGGGGTGGGCCTTGTGAAGTTTGAGCTTCCCACCAGAGCCAAAGGAGGCAGCACACGGCTTTCCTCCCCACCTCCCCTGACGTGCGTCAGGAGGGGAGGAAGGAGGGATGGGGCTTGAAAGCTGTCAGGAGTCCAACATCAAAAATGGGGGCAGTCCTTTATGACAGCCATTTTCTCTGACCACCACTTGGCACTACCAGGTTTTATATTAAAAGTTTATTCATCTGATTGTTGTTCCCCCCACTAGGTTATGAGGTGTGATTTGTTTACCATCCGATTTCCAGGGCTGAGAACTGTGCCGAGCGGCGGGAGGCTCTCAGTAGATATTTGCTGAAAGGATGCTGGGGCGTGGATGGGTTCCACCTCCTTATGACCGGCTGCATCTCTGACCCTCCTGCTTGTGATACTCTTCTCTATTCCTTCTTGTCTTTGGCTCCCAAGTCACTGATTAGATTCTTCTTTCTCACTGTGAGTTCATCTACATTGGCATCGTTGTCAGAGTAGCATTGGTTTCCCTAATGATTTGAAGATGTGATTAATCTTGGAGGTTAGCAATTAGCCTCAGTATTTTCTAGTGGTTAAGAGTCTACACTTTGGGATGAGATATACTTGGGTTTATATCTGGGCTGTTAAATAATTGTATAATGTTGACAATTTAATCAACAGTTCTCTGCATACAAGGAGCTAATAATAGAACTTAGCTCTTCAGCTGGGTGTGAGGCTTAAATGAGTTAATATATGAAAGTGCACATTATAGTGCCTGGCATATGGAAAATACTCAAGAAATATTAATAATTATTATAATTATTGGTCTCCTCATTCATGCATTGAACTTTTACTTATTGAGTGCCTACTATAAGCCGGCACTAATTCTAGGTGCTGGGGACCAGCAATGAGTGAGCAAAATGGACCGAAATCCCTGTCCTCATGGAGTTTACATTCCAGTAGGAGAGACTGAAAATAAACAAGATAAAAAAGAAAAATACATACTATGTTAGAGTGTGATAAGTGTCAAGAAGAAAAATGAAGTAAGGTCAGAAAAGAATTGCAATTTTAAATAGGGCTGACAGGAAAAGACCTCAGTAAGAAGATGACATTTAAGTAGAGACCTGAAGGAGAAGAGAGAGGGAGGCAAGTGGTTAAATGGGAAAAGAGTGTTCCAAGTAGAGGTTACAGTAAGTGCAAAGGCCCTGAGGCAGAATCATGCCTGGTATGTTTGAGGAACTAAAAGGGTCAGTAGCAGATGTGATCTAAGAGGTCACAGGGGGCCAAGTCATGTCATCCTGACTTTTACTCCAAGTGAGAAGGGAAGCCTTTGGGTGGTTTGGAGCAGGGAAGTTACATGTTCTTTCTTACATGTTAACAGGATCTCTCTGGCTGCTGAGTTGAGAGTAGATTTAAAGGGAAAAGGGAGGGTGGAAGCAGAGACAGAAAGCTGTAGCATTAATTCAGGCAACAGATGATGGCTTGGACCTGGAAAGTAGAGGTGGTGAGAAGTGGTCATAGTCTGGATATATTTTGAAGGTAATGTCAATAGAATTTGCTGATGGATTGAGTGTTGGGAGTGAAAAAAAAAGGAGCCGAGATGACTTTGAAGATTTTGGGCCTGAGCAACTGGGAGAATGGTGGGGGAAGGGAGTAGATCAGGAACTTGGTTTTGGACGTGCTACGTTTGAGATACCTGTTAGAAATCCAAGTCAGTTCGTGAGTCTGGAGTTCAGGGGGAAGGTTAGGGCTAGATGTATACAGTTTGGAGGCATCAGATGTAACACCCACATTGGTTAACAGGTGGCCTACTTTTGATGTCTACCACAGCTGCACTAGGCAGGTCACTGTGAGCTCAGACTCACCTCAAGTGCAAACTGTATCTTTCACTTTCTGTGCCTGGCTTTCTCTGAAGCTCACTGCAGCTTAGAAGTGCAAGGGAGTTAATACCTCCGGGGAAACCCTCCACCAATGCGAAATGAAGCAAGTGGGTAAATGCTTCAGCATCCTGTGGAGGGGGGTTCTCTACACTTTTCAGGAGGGCCAGCAGAATCCAGTCCCTGTTGCCCATAACAGTGACCCTGAAAACACACTTCATTGTTTTTTCATCATTCTCTCTTATTCTCTCCACTCTCTCCCTCCTGATTAATGGAATCACTTTCCAAATAAACTCCCTGCACACAAGCCCTTGACTCAGGCCCTGGTTTCAGATGAACCCAAACTAAGAAATCAGCTTGTAAAAGGTATTTAGGACTTCCCTGGTGGCACAGTAGTTAAGAATCCGCTTGCCAATGCTGGGGACACGGGTTCGATCCCTGGTCCAGGAAGATCCCACCTGCCGCAGAGCAACTAAGCCCGTGCGCCACGACTCCTGAGCCTGCGCTCTAGAGCCCACGAGCCACAACTACTGAAGCCTGCACGCTCTAGGGCCTGCGTGCTGCAACTACTGAGCCCACGCGCCGCAACTACTGAAGCCCGTGTGCCTAGAGCCCGTGCTCTGCAACAAGAGAAGCCACCGCAATGAGAAGCCCGCGCACCGTAACGAAGAGTAGCCCCCGCTCACCACAACTAGTGAAAGCCCGCGTACAGCAATGAATGCCCAACGCAGCCAAAAATAAATGAATAAATAAATAAATATCTAGGGAATAAAAAAAGGCATTTAAAGCCACGAGACTGGATGATGAGATCTCAGAGAGAGTGAGTGTAGACAGAAAGAGAAGAGGGCTGGGAACTGAGCCACGGGGCGTTCCAGCATTTAGAGCAGTGATCCTCAATCGTGGATGAACTTCAGACTCACCTGGGGCAATCTAATAGCCCACTCGTGCCTGGGACCCTCCCCTGCTGAATTAAGTCAATCATTGGAGTAATCTCTGGCACTCTATCTTTTAAAAACTTCCTGGGTGAAGCTAGGGTTGAGGACCACTGGTTTAGAGGCTGGGGAGATGAGGATCAACCAAGGAGACTAAGGAGTGGCCAGAAAAGTAGGAGAAGATGCCTGAAAGCCAATGAAAGAAAGGGTTCCAAGGAAGAAGTTATGATAATTGTGTCAAATGCTGTCATTGCTCCAGCTAGATGCATCTGAGGTTCACTGAAGGATTTAACCACATGGAGGCCATTGGTGACCTCAGTAAGACCGTTTCTGGTGGAGCAGTGGGCAGAAAAAGTTTTACTGGAATGGATTCAGGAGAGAATAGGAAGATTGAGATTGGAGCCAGTGATTGCCGGCAACCCTTTCAAGGAGTGCAGCAGTAAAAGGGAGTGGAGAAATGGGGAGCTAATTGGAGGGAGAAGTGGGGCCTCTCGGTTTTTTGTTTTATGATAGCGTATTCATATGTTGATGCTGGAAAAAAAGAAAGGAACAAGTGGAAAGGGAAAAAGAAGGATGCAGGAGAGAAGAAAGAGAATTGCTGAGCCCAGTGCATGACCGAGGGGATGGTCTTGCAGGGAGCTCGGGCAGTTTGCTCACAACCACAGGAGAAAAGGCAGGGCTCTTGGACCCATTGCAGGGAGGAGGGTAAGTGTGGAAGTTCTCTTCTGAGAGCTCCCAAGAGTCTCTCCTGGACACCCATGCAGAGGCAGTGGTGGCCCTGGCCCTGCACCCTGCAGAGGCGCTCGCTGCATCAGCACCTCAGCATCTGCATCAGCACCTGTGCCCTTTGCCCCCCCACCCCCCCACCCCCCGCCCGTGCTATGGTCACATGCTCTTTACTGAACACGGAGATGGGTGGGGCAACACTTCCTGCTGTAAACACAGTTCTTCGAATATACTTACATATTTCTACAATGCTCTAGGCACAGATATAATCACATTTAAAAACAAATGTAAACAAAAAAATGCATACAAGAAAAATGCATGGTTTCACAGTATAACAGATGTTGACTTGTGGGATAATATAGAACATTTTCTGAAATCTTGTTAAAAACCACATGGGGGCAGCGTTCCTTTAAAACTACAGAATATCCCTTTGTGATGATGGAACCAATGGCTTCTTTGAAGTTCAGTTTCCTGAAGTTTATTTTCCTATGAAATGAGCAGCTCTTGTGTCATAATAACAAAATATTTTCCGCACCTCATAGGGCATTTGAAATGTTCCGGAGACTTGGATTTTAATTTAACCGGGCCCTTGAGCAATTATTCTTTTACTTTTACAACCACTTCCTTTGCACTTAAGGCACAATGCATATTTTTCTCATTTCTACTTTTTTATATGCTTACAATACAGGCTGAGGACTAGCAATGAATCTAGTTTGTGCTCGTATCTGGAATAAGGTAGATTGAAGTAGACAATTTGGGAGAATTTGGAGAAAATGTCCTTGTCTTTCTCGGTTGCCACCCCACCTTTCCCAGGCTCTCAGCTCTGAAGCTTGCACTTTTGCACTTTTTATGATGTGAAAGAGAAGATTCTTTTAAACCACTTCCTGTTTTCAGTTATACGTAATTTACACAAATGAAAGTAAAGTTTTGGGAGGTAAGGTAGGATTGGGAGAAGAACAGTGAAATTCAGAATTGGCTTACCGGTCTGGCAGTATAGAAGCTAGTGGTAGAAGATAATTTGGCCAAGATGGCAAATTGGTTTAAAGTTAATACTGGATTTTAGATTTCTGGTTTTGCAGTTTTTAAATGAGTGCTGCCTACTATATTGATACAATGACAGGTCACTAAGGGTGCAGCCCCTTTCAATTGTATAATGATATGCTTGTGGGGAAAGATGCGATGATGCCTGTCATAGTTGATATGCTAAATTAATAAACAACTATTGAGGCAGGTATTTATCAACTCTTTATTTCACAGTTCAAAGCTAAAATACCATATAGTATTTTAATGCCATTTTTAGGCTATCCAATAAGAAAATTACAGAGTTCCTTATGTAAAGGCTTTATGGAAGCTACTTAAATACAGAAAAACAGACAAGCAGAAAAGGTGAAAAATAGCCATCATAGCTAAATAATTACAAAACCAGTGTCTACAAATATTTATTTTTAGCCACTTTGTGTTTTTCTCAATTCCACTTGAACAGGTAAACAGTTGGTCCCTAGACAAGTTAGGGTGTTCCTGATGTTTTATGTCCCCCTATCATGACCCATTCATTGTGCTTCATCTTAAAATATCAGTTGTCACCATGGTAAACAGGTGTATGTGTCTCTAGGGCACAGTTCTAACTTACCTGTGCCTTTAGAGATTGTCTTTTTGGCTTTGTGATAACAGAAATGCTTTTACTTCTCTGAGTTTTACACTTAAGTTGTTTTTCAAAACAGATAGCCAGTTACTTTGGAGGGGGAAAGCTATTTAAAAGTTAATATTAAATGTCAGTACTATACCCATCCTATCCCCATAGTGGCCTTTATCCAGAGTTCATTCTCTTTTCATTTTTTCATTTTTTGTCCAAACTTATTTCAGTTTTGCTTTCCTTGGACATCCTCAACTTTTCCAAGGGCAAACATTGTCAAGAAATAGGAATTCAGGCAACCTCAAAACAGCCCTAAATTCCTTTGCCCTCATCACCTGGGCCCTAATGATTACAGTTGTGAGGCCTGTACATGAGCTAATCGGTTAGTCGTGTCAACAACATCATAGGTCCCGGGGTGCTGTGGATCTCGGAAGAACATTAAGCTTTCTATAATTCTTTGGCCTCATGTTATTTCATTAAGGAAAAATCATACCAAATGTCTAATTATGTGATTCTGCAAGGAGGGCTGAAAGAAATGTAGTGATTGCACATCATTAAAATAAAGTCCATGCTTTCACATACACAAATCAATCATATTAAAGACATGGAGATCTATGACATGCTGGCCTTTCTTTAGAAGGAAATATTGCACTTTTTGTCCAACTTAATATAACCAGGAGGTTTTAGAAAAATTGTAGCAATAGATATAATTCTTGATTACTCTTCATGTTTTTAAATTGTACTTGGACTGAATAAGTTACTTCTTGAAAAGCACTCTGAAGCACTCTGCTCTTCCATGATTTGAGCCACTGATTGTGTTCTTTGTAAAATAGTTACTAGTTTCACATTTCCTCTACTCCTTTTCTTTGACAGCTGCAGACTGTGTGATTCATCTCTGCCCTTCGCTCAGTGTAATGAATGGTGAAAGCAAAACAAACTGGGTTTATTTGTAGGAGTTAAAATAAGAGTAGTGGTTTGAGTGGTGTCTGTTTGGATGGAGGTGATGCAGAGGTGGTTGGTGGGGGGAGAGATGTGAGTTAAAGCAGATTGTTGAAGAGAGGAGCTGAGAGGCCCTTTGTCTCCCTTGAGTTTAAGTGATGGGCTCATTGCAGTCACTACGGTTTTGAAGGAACTTGTCTGTAACTTTGGATCAAGATGACACGTTTAAAGATTAGGGGCTGATACTTTTTGAATAGTATCAGCCTTAAGTTTAAATTCACATTCCACTAGAGATAATCTTTTCAGGAGTTAGACAATGTAAAAAGCTAGTGTTCAGTAAGGTAAAAGAATAAGCTGTATTCCTTCTTACGAGTAAGAGGTGAAAACTGAAGACAGAAAGTAAAAAAAGAAACCTCAGGTTACTTTCAGTTTTTTAGTTTTCTTCCTTTCAAGGCTCAGTTCCGTGTACATTGCCTCAAATTCTGTGAAGTCTTTAAATCAATGATATTTTTACACTTAATAAAACATACACTTTTTACACTGGATAAAGCATCACGGATTCACAAATAAAAGTACAAGAAGGGAACATAGGCACTGTTTTAATCCTTAGAAAGGGTGTCAGATATTCTCCTAGATTTTGACAATATTTTCAAAAAGGAGACATTTTCAAATTAAGAGACTTTCACCTCGCTTTTACTGATAGTCAACTGACATTTCTAGGTGAGTCAAATGTTAAGGGAGGATGGGTTGATGCAGTTAATGCCCCTGTTTTCATGAAGTCAAACTTTGGTTGTCTGAAGGGTAACATTTTTCTTTACTTGAAGTTTTAACCCTCTAAATGCCAATCTATAATTTTATTTTATATGAAATCATTCTAAAATGGATTATGTATTTTTCTGCATACTTAACTAGAAGATACAGAACAGACTTTGGAAAAAATTGTTTTACTGTCTCAGAGTTATTTTGTGCATTTTGAGGGCAAGCCACAGATGCAGGTGGCAGATTAAATATACGCATTTATATAAAACACATTTGGTGCCTAGTTTAGACTTTTGCCTCCTTCCCGTATTGTTTCAGCCGAGGAAATGCCCTGTGCCTGCCTTTCTAGGGCTTCCTCCTCCAGGTGCGTTCTTGATCCTCTAACTCTGTCACCCGGGTTGTCACTTAATTATCACTGTTGGTTATCCTCTGGGACTTTAGTCTCCCCCTACCCCCTGAGAACTTCTCCTTTGGCTGCAGTCGTACTTAAGCATACCCCATTCTGGAAAGTAAATTGGTACAGCTACTATGGAGAATGGTATGGAGGTTCCTTAAAAAATTAAAAATAGAGCTACCATATGATCCAGCAATTCCATTCCTGGGCATATATCTGGAAAAGACAAAAATTCTAATTCGAAAAGATACATGCATCCCAGTGTTCATAGCAGCACTATCTACAATAGCCAAGACATGGAAGCAACCTAAATGTCCTTTGACAGATGAATGGATAAAGAAGATGTGGTATATGTATACAATGGAATATTACTCAGCCATTAAAAAGAATGAGATAATGACATCTGCAGCAACATGGATGGACCTAGAGATTATCATACTAAGTGAAGTAAGCCAGACAGAGAAAGACAAATATCATATGATATGGGGAACCTAAAAAAAAATGATACAGCAATCCCTATCAAATTACCAATGGCATCTTTCACAGAACTAAACAAAAAATTTTACAATTTGTATGGAAACACAAAATATCCCGAATAGCCAAAGCAATCTTGAGAAAGAGAAACGGAGCTGGAGGAATCAGGCTCCCTGACTTCAGACTAAACTACAAACCTGCAGTAATCAAGACAGTATGGCACTGGCACAAAAATGGAAATATAGATCAATGGAACCGGATAGAAAGCCCAGAGATAAACCCATGCACCTATGGTCACCTAATCTATGACAAAGGAGGCCAGAATATACAATGGAGCAAAGACAGCCTCTTCAATAAGTGGTGCTGGGAAAACTGGACAGCTACATGTAAAAGAATGAAATAGGAACACTCCCTAACACCATACACAAAAGTAAACTCAAAATGGATCAAAGACCTAAATGTAAGGCCAGATACTATAAAACTCTTAGAGGAAAACATAGGCAGAACACTCTATGACATAAATCACAGCAAGATCCTTTTTGACCCACCTCCTAGAGAAATGGAAATAAAAACAAAAATAGACAAATGGGACCTAATGAAACTTAAAAGCTTTTGCACAGCAAAG
The DNA here is from genome assembly GCF_028564815.1 of Eubalaena glacialis. Classification (NCBI taxonomy): domain Eukaryota; kingdom Metazoa; phylum Chordata; class Mammalia; order Artiodactyla; family Balaenidae; genus Eubalaena; species Eubalaena glacialis. The sequence continues at coordinate 161,444,054 of NC_083716.1, read as the reverse complement.
GAAACCATAACAAGATGAAAAGACAACCCTCAGAATGGGGGAAAATATTTTCAAATGAAGCAACTGACAAAGGATTATCTCCAAAATATACAAGCAGCTCATGCAGCTCAATATCAAAAAAACAAACAACCCAATCCAAAAATGGGCAGAAGACCTAAACAGACATTTCTCCAAAGTAGACATACAGATTACCAACAAAAACATGAAAAGATGCTCAACATCACTAATCATTAGAGAAATGCAAATCAGAACCACAATGAGGTATCACCTCACACTGGTCAGAATGGCCATCATCAAAAAATCTACAAACAGTAAATGCTGGACAGGGTGTGGAGAAAAGGGAACCCTTCTGCACTGTTGGTGAGAATGTAAATTGATACAGCCACTATGGAGAACAGTATGGAGGTTCCTTAAAAAACTAAAAATAGAACTACCATATGACCCAGCAATCCCACTACTGGGCATATACCCTGAGAAAGCCATAATGCAAAAAGAGACATGTACCACAATGTTCATTGCAACACTGTTTACAATAGCCAGGACATGGAAGCACCCTAAATGTCCATCGACAGATGAATGGATAAAGAAGATGTGGTACATATATGCAATGGAATATTACTCAGCTATAAAAAGGAATGAAACTGAGTTATTTGTAATGAGGTGGATGGACCTAGAGTCTGTCATACAGAGTGAAGTAAGTCAGAAAAAGAAAAACAAATACCGTATGCTAACACATATATATGGAATCTAAAAAAAAAAGGGTTCTGAAGAACCTAGGGACAGGACAGGAATAAAGATGCAGACGTAGAGAATGGACTTGAGGACATGGGGAGGGGGAAGGGTAAGCTGGGACGAAGTGAGAGAGTAGCATTGACATATATACACTACCAAATGTAAAATAGATAGCTAGTGGGAAGCTGCTGCATAGTGCAGGGAGATCAGCTCAGTGCTTTGTGACCACCTAGAGGGGTGGGATAGGGAGGGCGGGAGGGAGGCTCAAGAGGGAGGGGATATGGGGATATATGTATACATATAGCTGATTCAGTTTGTTGTACAGCAGAAACTAACACAACATTGTAAAGTAATTATACTCCAATAAAGATATTAAAAAAATAAAAATTAAAAAATGGTACAAATTAACTTATTTACAAAACAGAAACAGACTCACAGACATAGAAAACAAACTTATGGTTACCAAAGGAGAAAAGGAGGGAGGGATAAATTAAGAGTTTGGGATTAACAGATACAAAGTACTATATATAAAATAGATAAACAGCAAGATCCTACTGTATAGCACAGGGAAATATATATATATATATATATATTTTATATATATATATAATTTTATATGTAAATATATATATATAATTTTATATATATATAAAACTGAGTCACTTTGCTGTACACCAAAGACTAACACAACATTGTAATTCAACTATACTTCAATTTTAAAAAGTGTACCCTATTCTGAAATCAAAGCAAGAATAATAACAAAGAAACACCATCACCCTACTACTACTGCTACTGCTGGATCTCTCTCTCCTACCTTTAATGTCAGATGTCTTGGAAGAGGAGCCTTCTATTCATTACTTTTATTTCCTCATGTCCAATTTACTTCTCAGACAGGAGCATTTGGCTTCTTGCCTCATTACCCTATCCTGAAATGCTCTCTGAAAAGTCATCATGAGTTCATTGCCAATTTCTAAGCCTTCACAGAATGCTACTTAGTCTCTTCGGAGCATTTCATCCTTCTGAAGATGCTCCTCACCCTTGACTTTGGAGGCATTCCTCTGTCTTGACTGGACTGCAGCTGCTTGTTCTGTTTCCTTAGCTGGCTCTTCTTTAACTACTTGGCTTTTAATTGTTAGAGCTCTCCAGAGTTCTCACCTGGTCCCATTCCCATCCTTCATTTCTTTGCACAAACTTACCCACTTATATACTGAATACTCCCAAATAATTTTACTTTCCCAAAACTGTCTTTGGGAGGCCAAAGACAAAATGGTCTGTTGATTCCATCACCCAAGTAAACATAGCTCATTGGTCACTTTGAAATGTCCTTCTAAACAAGACCATTCCCCTCTTTGAAAAGGCTCTTGTTCAACACGCAGCAATGTATGATGTTGAAATATTGTCACTGTATGTTGGACATCATAGTGGCTAAGACTTGTGTCACTGAGTGTGGCTAAGATACTTCGTTCACCAGATTCATCTTTTTACCTTGCTTCTCTTTTCATGTCATGTCCAAATGTTTTTTCTTTGAAGTTTAACTGATATTCTTACTTTCCCACCCTTATTTCTAGGTGGAGGGAAATTATTATTCTCAGGTTTTGAGTTCTCTATATCTAGCTGCAATGGCACAACACAGCCCATCAACTGAAATTGAAATTCTGTTCAATCAGAATTTCTGGGTGGAGGGCCTAAGAATATGCATTTTCACTAAACAGCCCCAGCTATTTGTACGCCCTAGAGCTTGAGAACCATGGGAGTGGGTGCTATGCCTGTGTTCTTAATCTGAGCTAAGCTTGTCTTATATTTGTAATTACAGATTTCTGCTCAGTGAGCAGAAAAGCCTGGTGGTTTAACAATGTGGACTCTGGAGCCAGACTGCCTGGCTTCAAATCCTGGTTCTACTTCTAACGACTATATGATGTTGGACAACTTGTGTAAACTCATTGGGCCTCAGTTTCCCCATCTATAAAATGGAGATGATAATAGTACCTACCTCGTAAGGTTGTTGCATGAATATAGAAACAAAAACAATAAGCGTGCAATAAATGTTGGCTATGACTGCAAGCGTGTTTTTGTATAGTGGCTTTTGTGGTTTGTCCAAAGAGCAGTGATTGCTGCTATACAATAAAAACATTTTCCCCAAACACCCTCATGCCTAAGCACACATACACAGACATGCGTGCCTGGTACCATGAATGACAGATCATGATCTGGCTTCAAGTAGCACAACTGTAGGTCAAGGTCATGTTGACAGTTGCTCCTACCTCTTTGAAAGCAAAATACCTAAGTTTGAAGGAGTATCACTGTCACAAGCCTTAATCTTTTTAGAGATGTTTTAAGCCTCAAATTCAGAGACTCATCAGTGTTTTAAACCAGAGTCGTGGCTTTGTTTTAAGTTGAGACAGTGAGATAGGGCTCTTCCATGTGCACTAAATTATGCAGCAATTATGATGGAATCCCATCCAGAATTCTACTGGTTTCTATGGCAACCTGAATTCAAAATAGGCTCTTAGAAGCCTCTTCAGAGTAGAAAAAGCAAGTTTCATTCCTCCTGTAGTTATGGAATATATAGCTTATGCAAAGAATTTTCTAAATGGAACTTTTGTCTTTTTACTTATCTTGCCATTAATAATTTTAATGTTGTTGTAGTACTGCATTCCTAAATGTTTTTTCTATATCTCTGAATGAGAATCTCAAGCCTCCTTAAAGTGCTCATTTTGCTATGAATAGCTAATGTTTCACTTTGTTGCTCATAACAGATGCACTATGTATTTTTTTTAATTTATTTATTTAATTTATTTATTTTTGGTTGCATTGCGCCTTCGCTTCTGTACACGGGCTTTCTCTAGTTGCGGTGCGCGGGCTTCTCATTGCGGTGGCTTCCCTTGTTGCGCAGCACGGGCTCTAGGCGCGCGGGCTTCAGTAGTTGCAGCACACGGGCTCAGTAGTTGTGGCTCACAGGCTTAGTTGCTCCGCGGCAGGTGGGATCTTCCAGGACCAGGGCTCGAACCCGTGTCCCCTGCATTGGCAGGCGGATTCCTAACCACTGTGCCACCAGGGAAGTCCGCACTATGTATTTTTGACTTTTCTGACTAATACAGTAGTAATTAGTACGAGGGAGAGCAACTGCTAGAGGATTTCCAGGTTAGCAAGTCAACCTATTTTTAGTGACAGCTTAAAGAAATAGCATTTGAGTAAATGCCTAATTTTTGTAAAAGACATATTTTAGCACGTATCTGTCTGAGACAATTCCAAAATTGGAGCTTGTGCTCATAAAGAGCAAGTCTTTTGCAGATACTAACTGATTTGGTAATGGCAAGTTTAGTGGTGAGCATAGGCTAGGTTTTCCGAGGTAACAAGCACACCCAAAAGTTTCAGAGGCTTTTGACAACAAAAGTTCATTTCTCACTTGTGCTTCCTACCCACTGCAGGTTTGCTGTAGCTCCTCTCCCTGCCAGCCATCTGCACTCTGGGACCTGGCTTGACAGAACAGGTCTTATCTGGAGCATTGCTGGTCCCGTGGTAGAGTGAACAGAGATCATGGTGAAGCGATTTACTAACTCTTAAATCTTCTATGCAGAAGTGACACACGTTTCTGCTCACAATTCATTGTCCATAGCAAATCTCATGTCTGGGCCTGAATCCACAGGTTGGGGATGTATAATCCCCCTGCAAAGCAGTTAATAGGATACTCCCTGTGGTAATAAGGTCTATCGCAGCAGGGACATGAGAGTTTGGAGATGATAGTTTTTTTTAGGGGTGTTGATGGTGGGGAGTAATGGTAAAATGACAGAATTTTTGAGCTTGGTGAATTGGTCCACGAGGGTTTTGTGACTAACTAAAATCCTTGCAGCCATCGGCACTAAAACTGGTCTCTTAGCACCAATTCTTTCTAGAATTAGGAGACTTGGTCTCATGGTTTTAACAAATGAGCTCTTTGTACAAGATAGCAGAGTGTTCAGCCTTGGGTTAAAGTGCTTTCTCTTCCATTTGTTTTTTGTCCTTTTGATTAATGTTACTTTGGATAATTTAATTAAATTAAACATTTTAATTTCTGATAGTGGCACCCAGTGACTGCACAAATGTTTTTATAATTGGTTCTCTGAGGCACAGGACCTCTAAGAAATGAAAATGGCTGACAAGACATTTTTACACTGGTAGTTTTTCTATATTGATTAGGAATTATGTTTCTTTAAATAGCACCCAAACCATCAGAAAGAAGAAAGCTCTAGAAGGAGACCTGTACTGGGCCAGGAAGGACTTTTTTGAACCCTAGGGTGTTGCTTGTTGGGATGCCTGAGCCATTGAACAGCCGAGGGGCACATCTGAGTCGTATGGGTGGAGGTGGAGATGTACGACTGACTGTATGCAAATTTATGCCGGAACCATTTCCTTCGTGTGATATTGCTCCAGGAGAAGGCTTAAGTGGTCTGCCATCAGCCTGCCTGTTTCTCTGGGTAGATCAACTGTGACTGATGCTTCAGGGTCACTATCCACACGAAGGAGTCGGTGGTGCTCGCCACATCCCAGTATCCCGCAGGGTAGCATCAGCGTTTTTCTGACCAGTTGGGGAAGGTCTGACTTGCTTAGCTAGTGACCTTACCTGCAGAATAGATGGGGAGACAAGCAGAAGAAACATATTGGTCCAGGAGACTAGAAGCTTCCATCATATGGAGTGAAGTCTGGAAATCTGCAAACCATATACTGTGAAGATTCCATTCTTCTGAAGGAAAGAACCAGCCTGTCTCCTAATGAGTCATAAGAGGGTGAGCCTTCTTACTGCAGAGTTACCGGGGCCTTGTGATTATAACCTGACATCTCCCACAGTCTTCCTGATTCCTTAGTAACGGTTGCAGGAAGATGTTGAAAGAGGACTTCTTCCTATGTTGGGGGAAGGGTCTGGTGCACAGGGACTGCTTTTGTGAGGGTCCTGGTGCTTGATTTGGCTTCCTTCAGGTACCCTCTTCAGGGCATCTCTGCTGTGTGAACCCCCGGGAATTCCAGCACAGTGGCTCGCTGGGGCATGTGCTAAAGGGCCCCCCGAAAACCTGAAGACATCTCTCGGATGCTCATTCTTTGCAACCTAGTATTTTCTCTCACTGATATTTCTGTGTACCTACTGCCCGAGAACGTTTAATATTCATAATAATGTCCTTCCTTCGAGTGCTAGCAAAGACTTCAATATGTTTGGTGTGAATTAGACATATTCTATAGTTTGATCTCTTGAAAATTTGTGATCCTTATATGGTCTGTGTATATTCTATGTATGTGGTAAAACTCTGTATTAGGATAGCTGAGTCTTGAGTTTCCGGGTTAGAAAGGATCTTAGAGTTTATCTAGAATTCTAGATCACTGTTCCTACATATCATTTGTGGTCTCTCGCCTGTGGGGATGCAGACCTCACTGCCCCAAGAGGCGGTGACCCTACTGGAATAATTCTTCCTTTGTGTTCTCCATTGTATCAAAGCTAAATCTAGTTCTGGCCTTCTTGAGCTTTAGTTCTGCTTCCTGCGGTTACCCAGAATGTCTGTCCCTTTTCCTACGTGGGAGCCCTGCAGGTACGTGGGAGAACAATCACGTCTTCCCACAACGTCTTGTCACGGGGCCAAGTTTATTCTCTCATCGTTTCTCACAGGAACTGGATTTCGTTTCCCCTCCCTCTGGTTGCTGTCTTTGGGCTGTGTTCCCGTGGGTCCTTGGCTCCACCTTTTTGGTGCCAGGCCTGGACTCGATGCGGGACTCTAGCTGTGGCTGGGCCTGCACTGTCCTGATCCGGGCAGGGTGGTCCCAATGGAAGGGGCACAAGGTCGGCCATCAGACACAGCCGGGCTCAGAATCCAGCTCTGCCACTTGCGAGCTGTGTGACCCATGTGTCATTTTCTAATCTTTGAGCCTCAAGTTTATTCATCTTGTAACATGGGGACAGTAATTCCTTCATCCAAGTAGTATTGTGAGCAATAAAGGGGTGACATGCTTGAAGTATCTCATATCAGTGTGTGGCATATAAGCTATTGTCAGGAAATGTTTGATTTTCTGTTTTCTGGGTATTATACTTTTATTAATTGATGATTATATTATACCTGCTTTTTGGTAGCTGTATGACTCCTCTGCCACCCTGAGCTAGAAATGGTCTCAAGTCCCAATGTCTTCCTCGTGTGCTTTGCTAAATCAGTCTCTCCTGTCCTGTTGAAAATGTGTAATAAGTATCCCATGGAGGTAGTAACAGCACCTGCCTTATAGAGTTGGTCTATAGAGTGAATGAAACAAGATCATACACATAAAGCACATGGCGCTGTATCTCAAATACAGTGAAAAGAAGAAATGCTAGCAGTAATCTTTACTATTACTAATTATACTAATTGTTTAGTACAGATTGATTTCAATGGTGCTTACTTCCCTAAGGTCAATATTTTGATATAAACAAAATGTGACAGAGCTAATGAAAAAGGTTATTTGAGGAGCTGAGAGAGAAAGAACTCATCCCACTTAAAGAGAAGGAGCTTATGTAAAGAGTTTGCAGTGGCACCTGAACTTGGTCACCTGTTGGTAAAACTTAGTTCCCCGTGGCACTTGACTTGACATCAGTACTTTCTTCTAAGAATTGATATAACTTAAATTTTAATCTCAAGAAAGCACATTTCAACCCAGGAAAGGCAGATAAGATAGTGCTAGAATATTGCTTAGAGTTTCCTGTGTCCTTAACCCCCGGTTTTTGATGCCCTTTTAGCAGATGGCTCCCCTCAAGGAGAAAGATGAGTAGCCCATTAGGCAGCAGAGGCCTGTCCCAGGCCCAGCAGAGGGAGGCTGGCCTGGTGTCAGATTCAGGGACAGCCAGCTGCTGACCATCTTTCCTCAGTGCTGCAGAGGTGTCACTTTGATTATAAAAGGTCCTGGAGGTACCAGCCTATTCCACAGCGGGAAATTAAAGACACAAATGTTACTTCCTACACATCTGCAGCTGATTTTCATCTTGATGTTCTGCCTGTTCTCTGCCTCCCCTTTTAAAATAAACTTTTTATGTTAGAGGAGTTTTAGGTTTACAGAAAAATTGTGAAAGTAGTACAGAGAGTTCACACACTCCCCTGTTATTAACATCTTCCATTAGTGTGGTACTTCTGTCACAATTAATGATACATTATTACGAACTAAAGTCCATATTCTATTCAGATTTCTCAGTTTTTGCCTAATGCCCTTTTTCTATCCCAGGATCCCATCCAGGATGCCACATGCCATTTAGTCATGTGTCTTTAGGCTCCTCTTGGCTGTGACAGTTTTCTCTGCCCTATTTTTTCAACCTGCTTTGAGCTACTTTTCAAGATATGCTTTTTCATATTTTTGATAAATGCCTGATGGTATTAACAGGGCTGTTAATTTTCCTTATTAATCCTTCAATCAGCAAACATTTATGGAGCACTCATGAGATGAGGTAATAGAACCTATCAACAGAATGAAGGTAAACTGCCTCTCCCTATCCTAGTATCACTCAACAATTAATGTGCTTGCAGACCCCCTGGAGATCTTGTTAAAATGCAGATTCTGGTTCACTAGTTCCAGCTAGTTAAATAAATTTATTTAAAAAAAACAAAAACAAAAACCCAAACTTGTGTAGAGCTCAATATTAGGTGCCAGTGGGAGTTAGGGGGCTTGGATAGAGGGTGAGGGAAGGATACATAAATTGTCTATGACCATTTTGGCCATCAAGACGTTTGTGATTCTGTTAGGGGAAAAAAAAAAAGACTGATCGAAACAAAGCAGTGAAAAGTAAAGTGCAAAATGGAGATTAAGACAATAGATGGCGGACACTACACACCATTAAGATGGCTATTATTTTTAAAAAGCAGAAAATAACAAGTGTTGGAAAGGATGCGGAGAAATTGGAAGCTCTGTGCATTGCTAATGGGAATGTAAAATGGTGCATCTTCTGTGGAAAATGATATGGTAGGTCCTTTAAAAATTAGACATAGAATTATCATATGATCCAGCAACTCCACTTTGGGTATATACCCAAAAGAATTGAAAACAAGGACTTGAGTTTGGGATTCACAGAGGCAAACTATTATGTATAGATTGGATAAACAACAAGGCCCTATTATATACCACAGGGAACTATATTCAATATCCTGTGATAAACCATAATGGAAAAGAATATGAAAAAGAATGTATATATATGTATAACTGAATCACTTTGCTGTACAGCAGAAATTAACACAACGTAAATCAACTCTACTTCAATAAAATAAATTTTAAAAAAAAAGCAAGGACTTGAACAGATATTTACACACCTGTATTCATTGCAGCATTATTCACAATTCACATTCACATTATTCACAAAAGTTGTAAGCAACTCGTGTCCCCTGATAGATGAATGGATAAACAAAATGTGCTATATACATACAGTGGAATAGTGTTCAGCCTTATAAATTCTGACACATGCTACAACCTAGAGAACATTAGGCTAAGTGAAATAAGCCCAGTCACTAATGAACAAATGTATGATTCCATTTATGGAATCCATAAATGGATTCCATTTATGAATCCATAAATGGATTCCGTTCCATTTACATGAGATACCTAGAGTAGTCAAATTCAGAGACAAAGTAGAATGGTGGTGGCCAGGGCCTGGGGGAAGGAGGCAATGGAGAGTTAGTGTTTAACGGGTACAGAGATTCAGTTTTGGAAGATGGAGTTCTGGAGATGGATGGTGGTAATGGTTGCACAACAGTGTGAATGTAATTAATGCCACTAAATCATACACTTAAAAATGGTTAAAATGCTAAATTTTATGTTATGCCTATTTTACCATAATTTTTAAATGGTTGAAAAAAGACACATGCACAAAAAGTACAACATGCAATAGAGCTGTCAGGAAAGAGGGATAAAACGGTACTAGTAAGTCCTCTTTTATGGACCACGTGTGACATGCCAGGCACAAAGTGCTTATTAACTCGTTTAGCCTCCACCAACCACCCTATGAAGCTTATTAGCCCCAACAGTTGATGACAAAACCAAGAAAGGGAAAAGATTACACAGGCTCTAACAGTCAGGGAGAAGTGTCTGAGGTGTCAGTGGAATTTAAGGTGGGCCTTGGAGGAGAGACAGGATATCAGTGGCAAGAGGTTGGCGGGGAGGGCAGGGGGGGGTGATTCTAATCAGACAGAACTGGCTGAGGAAAGATACAGAGACTGGATGGGAACAGCTGTTCAGCTGGCATGATTGTGCCTGGCACGGAGGGTTCATATGAATAAAGCATGACTAGAAGGGCAGACTGTGAAAAGCCTTCAATTCCAGCATAAGAGATAGGGACTTTGTCTCTTAGTGTCTAAACAAGGAGTATCAAACTCAAGTGTTTTCAGAGCCAGCAGGCAACATAAATGAGAGAAGTGGACCAGGGCATATATCCAGAGAAAACTCTAATTCAAAAAGATATGTTTATCCCAATGTTCACAGCAGCACTATTTACAATAGCCAAGACATGGAAACAACCTAAATATCCATCGACAGAGGAATGGATAAATAAGATGCCATAGATATATACAATGGAATACTACTCTGCCATAAAAAAGAATGAAATAATGCATTTGCAGCACCATGGATGGACCTAGAGATTATCACACTAAGTGAAGTAAGTCAGACAGAGAAAGACCAATATCACGTAATATCACTTATATGTGGAATCTAAAATATGACACAAATGAACTTACGTATGAAACAGAAACAGACTCACAGACATAGAAGATAGACTTGTGGTTGCCAAGGGGGAAGGGGGGTGAGGAAGGGATGGATTGGGAGTTTGGGATTAGCAGATGAAACTATTATATAGAGAGTGGATAAACAATGAGGTCCTACTGTATAGCTCTATTGATATATTCAATATCCTGTGATAAAACATAATGGAAAAGAATATGAAAAAATGTATATCTATGTATAGCAATCACTTTGCTGTACAGTAGAAATTAACACAACTTTGTAAATCAACTATATTTCAGTAAAATAAATTCTAAAGAATGGGAGAAGTGGCTTAGTACAAGGCAACAGGGAGTGGTGTGGACTGTGGCAAACTGAATAGAGCACATCCCACCTAAGACACTGAAGTCTCATACATAAACCCAGAGCAGTGTGGGCTGCTGTTGGGTTTTCAGCCAGGCATTAGATACTACTGAACTTCTCAAGGTGAGGTCCCCACATCCCTGAATGTATGCAGAGTGATGTTGAGGGCATGTAAGACTACATGATACATCATGCACATCTTCCTGGCTGTGTCAACAGTACTAGAAGATTGTGGGTAAAAATTAATGCAGTTTCACTAAGTACTTAAAGTATTTTTATTGTATGACAAAGACAAATGGAGTAGAATGCTAATGTAGCTAACCAATTATTGGCACCAATTATTTTGTAACAAATTTTAAAAATACATTCTTTTTTTAAAAAAATATTTATTTATTTATTTGGCTGCGTCGGGTCTCAGTTGTGGCACATGGGATCTTCGTTGCAGCACGCGGGCTTCTCTCTAGTGTGGTGCTTGGGCTGTAGAGAATGTGGACTCTGTAGTTGCGGTGAGAGGGCTCTCTTGTTGTGGCACACGGGCTCCAGAGTGCACGGGCTCAGTAGCTGCGGCACGTGGGCTCAGTTGTTGCAGTGCGCGGGCTCAGTAGTTGTGGTGTGCGGGCTTAGTTGCCCCATGGCATGTGGGAATATTAGTTCCCCAGCCAGGGATCGAACCCGTGTCCCCTGCATTGGAAGGCGGATTCTTAACCACTGGACCACCAGGGAAGTCCCAAAAATACATTCTATCAATTAAAATAATGTAGAGCTAATACTAATTGGACACTCACTATGTGTCAGGTGTTTTCTGAGCACTTTGCATATATTATCTCCTTCAACCCTCGTCACAGCCCATGTGCTCAGTACCGATGTTACCTCTGTTTACAGATGAGGCAATGGAGGTGTGGAACGGGGAAATCACCTGGCCCAGGTGATTGTGGCAGAAATCTAGGACATGACAGTTGCTGCCGCTGCGCTTACAATTAACTCTGAGTTTCCTGAAAGCCACGTTCCCTTTCTTTTTTCATGGCACTGGAATCCAAGAGTAATTTAAATAGGGGCCACTAGATGTCATTACCCAGTGCCCCCTAAAAAAGAGCTGGGGAACCCTGTGACTCCACCTTGAAGAGAACAGAAGAAAACCCACACGAGCACTGGTATTTATGGTCTTCCTATTGGAGATGCCGACATGACCTGGTCGCCACAGCATCTGTCTCCCTCCTTCCCCTGCTTGGTCCAGCCCAGCTAGCTGGTGCTGTCAGACCCCCAACTCTGCTTTATAATTGTAGAAAAACAGAAGGGCCTCTGTCATTTCATAAGTCAGTTCCCTCCTGCATCGATTGCCAGCTCCACTGAAGGCAGGGGGGCAGGACTGGCTGAGGGGGTTTTTGGTGGTTGTTGCTGGTGTGTGTGTGTGTGTGTGTGTGTGTGCGAGAGAGACAGACAGACAGACAGTGACAGTCTGAGTTGTGTTTTTTCCAGTTTTGAACACCCTGGGACACGTTCTTGCAAATTGGACTGGTGCTTCCAACTAAGACCCTTTCCAGCCCCGTGCTTGCCCAGGGTAGAAGTGCAACCAACATCTGCTGTTACACAGAGGGCAGGAGTGGGGCTTGTGCACAGGGCGCCAGTGAATGAGAGGAGGATCTGGAAAGGGTCCGGGGCCTCCCAAGGCAGTGGGTGGTGGAGGATGTGAGAGGAATGTGCTCATTCGGAGGGAAGTAAAGGGGTGCAGCAAGGGGCACTGTGCTTCCTTACAGGGTACCTGACTGCCACTGATTTAGGACATAGCTGTAGAATGTACACGTTCTACTACAAGTGTGTTCAGAGATGTGCCAAGAATGAGCAAATCAGAGGTTTACAAAAATCCTTCCTCCTCGACCCCAGCATCCTCCAACTGATTTTGAAATCTTCCTTCTCTACTGTAAACTTCTCGAGACTTCTGTATTTATATCTAAATACAGTCAATAGATTGATGAATTACATTTCCATCACTTGAGGCAGGGAAATGAGGAGAGGGTTGTCTAAAACATGACGCTCATACAAAAGTAGAGCAGAGAAGGGGGAAAAAACTGCAGGGAAAAAAAATATGTAACGTTTTTACTGAAATGTGTCTCCTTTCTTTGGGGTCAGAATATAATAGACACATCAGGAACTGTTTTGAAAAACGAGGCTAAGTTATGAGAACAGCTGCAGAGCTCTTTTTAAAAAATACGGATAATAAAGCAAAATAGTATAGCTGAATGTGTTTAAATAATAGGAAAATATGTCAGTATCGGGCAGAACTTTGTGTTTCATGTGGGCCCCGGAGATGGAAATTCATTTGCACAGAAATGGAAAGCATGCTTTATGTTATGTTCATTGATAGGATGTGTTTTAAAAATGTGGAACATAATAATTGGTGCTCTCCAGAAACTTTCCACTTTTATTAATTCAAATCGAGACTTTCTGCTACACACATAAAATGCAAATGCTAATTTATAAGCTACAGTCATCAAGACAATATGGTACTGGCACAAAAACAGAAATATAGATCAATGGAACAGGATACAAAGCCCAGAGATAAACCCACGCACCTATGGTCAACTAATCTATGACAAAGGAGGCAAGGATATACGATGGAGAAAAGACAGTCTCTTCAATAAGTGGTGCTGGGAAAACTGGACAGCTACATGTAAAAGAATGAAATTAGAACACTCCTTAACACCCTACACAAAAATAAACTCAAAATGGATTAGAGGCCTAAATGTAAGACAGGACACTATAAAACTCTTAGAGGAAAACATAGGAAGAACACTCTTTGACATAAATCACAGCAAGATATTTTTTGATCCACCTCCTAGAGTAATGGAAATAAAAACAAAAATAGACAAATGGGACCTAATGAAACTTCAAAGCTTTTGCACAGCAAAGGAAACCATAAACAAGATGAAAAAACAACCCTCAGCATAGGAGAAAATATTTGCAAATGAATCAACGGACAAAGGATTAATCTCCAAAATATATAAACAGCTCATGCAGCTCAATATTAAAGAAACAAACAACCCAATCCAAAAATGGGCAGAAGACCTAAATAGACATTTCTCCAAAGAAGACATACAGATGGCCAAAAAGCACATGAAAAGCTGCTCAACATCACTAATTATTAGAGAAATGCAAATCAAAACTACAATGAGGTGTCACCTCACACCAGTTAGAATGGGCATCATCAGAAAATCTACAAACAACAAATGCTGGAGAGGGTGTGGAGAAAAGGGAAGCCTCTTGCACTGTTGGTGGGAATGTAAATTGATACAGCCACTATGGAGAACAGTATGGAGGTTCCTTAAAAAAGTAAAAATAGAACTACCATACAACCCAGCAATCCCACTACTGGGCATATACCCAGAGAAAACCATAATTCAAAAAGACACATGCACCCCAATGTTCACTGCAGCACTATTTACAATAGCCAGGTCATGGAAGCAACCTAAATGCCCATCGACAGACGACTGGGTAAAGAAGATGTGGTACATACATACAATGGAATATTACTCAGCCATAAAAAGGAACAAAACTGGGTCATTTGTAGAGACGTGGGTGGATCTAGAGACTGTCATACAGAGTGAAGTAAGTCAGAAAGAGAAAAACAAATATCGTATATTAACGCATATATGTGGAACCTAGAAAAATGGTACAGATGAACCGGTTTGCAGAGCAGAAATTGAGACACAGAAGTAGAGAACAAACATATGGACACCAACGGGGGAAAGCGGCGAGAGGTGTTGTGGTGGGATGAATTGGGAGATTGGGATTGACGTGTATACACTGATGTGTATAAAATGGATTACTAATAAGAACCTGCTGTATAAAAAAATAAAAAAATAAAATTCAAAAATTCAAAAAAAAAAAGAAAGCCATACCACACATGTGAATCCCACCTTATCATGTGATTACATTTAAATCTTATATCAACCCTGTGTGGTGTAAGGTAGACATTGTTAATTGTATTTGATAGATGATGGGTGATCAAATCAAGGCTCAGAGAGGTTAATTAACTTGCCCAAGGCCACAGCTAATTATTGTATATGTTGATCGTGAAGAATTCTTATTAAAATGAATAGATCCCATTAATAAACATTTTGCTTTGGGGAAACTGCAAAATCTTCTACTGCAGATGTGTATTTAGACCATAGTCACTGTGTAACCTTGGCAGTATTTATTGTATGAATGTGCAGAGAAAAAGCCAAGAAAATACATCTTTGATTTCTATTAGCTCCATATTATTTAATATTTTTAAAATTATCTTCCTTAAAAAAATCATATTTCTAATTTGTTGAATCAAGAAGTGCCATCATGGTTTTTTGTTTTTGTTTTTGTTTTTGTTTTTTTTTGGCTGCACTGTGTGGCATGCGGGATCTCAGTTACCAGGAATCGAACCCGCGCCCCCTGCAGTGGAAGGTCGGATTCTTCACCACTGGGCCGCCAGGGAAGTCCCCATCATGTTTTGTTTGTTTGTTTGTTTATTTTTTAAGGAAGGGGAGGAGGGAGGAACCAAAAAAAATAATCTTCACTTCAAACATATTGCTGCATTGCAAGTCAGCCACTTATGAGACTTTGAAACAGTTGTGTTTAAAAAGATTCTTGGTACCTACAGTGAAGATGCAGGCACATCTGTGACCGCGTCTGAAGCAAGTAGGGGACGATGGTAGCAGCCCTCTTGCAGTGGGGCGTGGCATGTGAAGGCTTTGGTGCACCACGGACTACTCCTTGGAGGGCTGGTCATTGTCAGCATCTTTAGGTCTTTGCCTGGCAGGATGGCAGAAGCCAATTTTCTAAAACTACCTCCACAGATCTCCCTGGTATCTTTTGCATTGTCTTCGACCTGATTTGAAAAGTTCCCACTGATCCTTCATGTTGACTTACCTTCTATTCAGCAACCCAGCAGAGCCGCGTTCCCCACACTCCTTCCCTCAGATCTTGGCCTGATGTAAACTTTGTCCTCCAAAAGTATTTATACCATTATGACTCATTTTTTTAACTGAGTGGACACTGCTTTACCTGATGGTGGTTTCGTTCAGGAACATACATGTTTCATCTCCCCAACTTGAGTGTAAACTTCAGGAGGGCAGGATTTCCAGCAACCTGGATGGACTTGGAGGGCATTATGCTAAGAGAGAAAGAGAAATACTGTACGATATCACTTATACGTGGAATCTAAAAAATACCACAAACTAGTGAATATAACATAAAAGAAGCCGACTCCCAGATGTAGAGAACTAGTGGTTACCAGTGGGGAGAACGGAAGGGACAATATAGGGGTTGGGGAGTGGAAGATACAGACTATTTGGGTGTATGATAGGCTCAAGGATATATTGTACAACACGGGGAATAGAGCCAATATTTTGTAATAACTGTAAATGGAAAGTAACCTTTAAAAATTGTATAAAAGTAAAACATTTTTATAAAAAATCAAAAAACTTCAGGAGGGCAGGAAGTGGGTCTTAGGCCCTATTCTTTTTCTTAAAAAATATTGATTTATATTTATTTGTTTATTTATTTATTTGGCCGTGTCAGGTCTTAGTTGCGCACAGGATCCTCGTTGAGGCATGTACGATCTTTCGTTAGGACGGGCAGTCTCTTCATTGCGGCGCTCGGGCTTCTCTCTAGTTGCCGTACGCAGGCTTCTCTCTAGCTGTGGCGTGAGGGTTTTCTGTCTCTAGTTGTGGTGTGTGGGCTCTGTAGTTTGCGGCACATGGGCTCTCTTGTTGAGGCGCGCAAGCCCAGTAGTCGTAGCATGCGGGCTTAGCTGCCCTGCGGCATGTGGGATCTTAGTTCCCCGACCAGGGATCGAACCCGTGTCCCCTGCGTTGGAAGGTGGATTCTTTACCACTGGACCAGCAGGGAAGTCCCTCTTAGGCCCTATTCTTGCTCCCCATCCTTCCACCTCCCTTTGGCTCCCAGCCCTGGGCCCGGCCCAGTGTGCTGAGAGGCAGAGGCTGTGGTGATCAAGGCCATGTACTCTGGGCCTGATTTCCTGGGTCTGAATCCTAACTGCAGTTTACTGACTGTGACCTTCGGCAACTCAGCCTCTTAATCTGTAAAATGGAAATCAGAACGTACCTACTTCATAGGGTTGTTAAGAAGATTCGGTGAGATACGGTGTGCAGAGTGCTTAGAACCGTACCTGGTGTGCAGTAAATATGAGAGAAGCCTTAGCTGTTGTTATTCTTCAGTAAGTATCTGCAGGCAAGAGACAGGAGGCCTGGGAAGAGGCCGCTGGGGCAGGGAGAGTGGAAGAGCCGGCTCAGGGCCCACACTCCCTGCTGGGCCACAGGCACCAGTCGCCGCCTCAGCACAGGCCCCTTCACCAGCTGCAGGCACGTTCTAGCTGCAAGTGGAGAGTCGAGTCGAGTGCTATTGCTGAGAGAGGATGCTGAGGTAGAGTGGACAGGATGTGGTGCCCATGAGAGTGGATGTGGAGAAGCACGTGGGGAGTTAAGGATGCCATCCAGCTTGGACGACTAGGTCAACAGTGATGCTGTTTTTTTTCTTCTTCTTTTTTTAAAAAAATTTTATTGGAGCATAGTTGATTTACAATGTTGTGTTAGTTTCAGGTGTACAGCAAAGTGAATCAGTTATGCATATACATACATCCACTCTTTTTTAGATTCTTTTCCCATATAGGCCATTACAGAGTATTGAATAGAGTTCCCTGTGCTATACAGTAGGTCCTTATTAGTTATCTATTTTATATATAGTAGTGTGTATATGTCAATCCCAATCTCCCAATTTATCCCTCACCCCTCCCTTACCCCCTGGTAACTGTAAGTTTGTTTTCTATATCTGTAACTCTATTTCTGTTTTGTAGATAAGTTCATTTGTACCTTTTTTTTAGATTCCACATATAAGCGATATCATATGATATTTATCTTTCTCTGTCTGACTTATTTCACTCAGTATGACAATCTCTGGGTCCATCCATGTAGCTGCAAATGGCATTATTTCATTCTTTTTTATGGCTGAGTAATATTCCAATGTATATATGTGCCACATCTTCTTTAGCCATTCATCTGTTGATGGACATTTAGGTTGCTTCCATGTCCTGGCTATTGTAAATAGTGCTGCAGTGAACATTGGGGTGCATGTATCTTTTCAGTGATGCTGTTAACTGAGAAAGGGATCTAAGAGTGGAACAGGTTAGGGACAAATAATGGGTTCAGTTATAGACATGCTGAGTTTCCAGTGTCTGGGATGCTTCCAGTTGGAGCCACCCAGTAGCAATGGCAACAACAGATAACATGCATTGAAAGAATATCATGCTCTGGTCATTGTTCCAAGCCCTTCACTGGTACTAATCCACTCAGTCTCACAGCCAACCTTTGAAGGAGGTATTAATTGTTACTCCCATTTTACAGATAAGAAAACTAGGTGCAGAGTGGTTAAGTCACACTGGTAATATGGGATGACGCAGATATTGGAACTTTGAGCTCCCAGATTTAGCCACCACTCTATGCAGACTCTGTATCTGTGGTTTCAGAGGGAGGCAGGTCTGGACATGTGGATGTGATGAAGCCATGGTAGTGATGATACTACTCAAAGGGAGACTGCAGAGTGGGGTGGATGTTGGCTGGAAAAAACCCATTTGCTGGCATAAGGGAACATCACTGTGGAAGATACAGGTTCAACATAAGGTATGACTGGGAGGAAAGGTCAAGTAAGAGGATAATGCTTGCTATGGACTGAGTGTTTTTGTCTCCCCCGAATTCACATTGAAGTCCTAACCCCCAGTGTGAAGGCATTTGGAGGTGGAGCCTTTGGCAGGTAATTAGGTCATGAGGGTGGAGCCCTCATGGTGGGATTAGTGCCCTAATGAGAAGGGATGTGAGAGAGAAGGTCTCTCCCAGCCGTGTGAGGACACAGCAAGAAGGTGTCTGTGTGCAAGCTAGGAAGAGCATCACCAGAACCCAGCCAGGCTGGCACCCTGATCTGGGACTTCCAGCCTCCAGAACTGTAAGAAGTAAATGCTTGCTATTTAAGCCACCCAGTCTGTTATTTTGTTATAGCAGCCCGAGTGGACTGAGACCATACTCTTCTTAAATCTCCAGGAAAAAGTTACAGGCTTGATGATACAATGATTTGATAAAACACTATGTCATCCATTTCAGGCAACAAGGTTTGTTTAACTTGTTTTTAAATTCCTTAACTCAGTGTTCTTTAGAGGTAAGTAAGTGGTGAGTGTTATTATTGAGGACACATACGAAGAAATGAATATGGGATAGGATCCTAGCTAGACACTCCCCACCAAGCATGTTATGTAACAAAGCACCCACTGAAAGAGGGTTTAGGTTGCAAAGTACTAGTTATGTCCTGGAGTTGGTTTAGTTTTCAATTAACTTTTAGGGTGGTATAGCCTGGTACCTAAACAAGATGAAGTGGCTGCTAATGATTTATTTTGTACCGTACATGCTGCCTTAACTATACCAAGAAGTTTAATGCTCTCAGCTCTGGCTGCGCATCAGAATCATAATCACCTGAGAAGTTTTAAGAAACTGCACGCTTATTAGGCCCCATCCCTGCGGGTTTCGGTTCAGTAAATTAGGGAGGGGGTAGAGAAGCAGACTAGTGCTTTTTTTTTTTTGGCTAATGCATTTTTAAAATAGGTGCACTTTTGACAAGATGATAGAATGACATAGCATTCGTTTGCTTTTTACCCCAGAATCTCATTGAAATGATTTTCCCCAAAATTTTAAGAAAAAAAAATCCATAACAGAGCTGGCAGACAGGAAGGGGTACAATCATCTGATAAGAAAATTTGAGGCTTTTCTGGAATATACCAGCAGATGAGATTGGATTTTAAAAGATAACAGAGTAGAAAACTCAAAAGGATCTGACATGGGGCTTCCCTGGTGGCTCTGTGGTTAAGAATCTGCCTGCTAATGCAGTGGACACGGGTTCGATCCCTGGTCCAGGAAGATCCCACGTGCTGCGGACCAACTAAGCCCATGCACCACAACTACTGAGCCTGTGCTCTAGAGCCCGTGAGCCACAACTACTGAGCCCACGTGCCACAACTACTGAAGCCTGCATGCCTAGAGCCCGTGCTCCAGAACAAGTGAAGCCACCGCAATGAGAAGCCTATGCTCTGCAATGAGGAGTAGGCCCTGCTCGCTGCAACTAGAGAAAGCCCACGTGCAGCAACGAAGACCCAACGCTATCAAAAAAAAAAAAAAAAAAGAATAAAATCTATTAAAAAAAAAAAAGGATATGACATGACCTGCTGCTTGACGTGAGTGCTGTTCTTTGCCCTGGAGCTGGGAAGAAATGCCATGGTGCCATCTACGGAGGTCGGGAGGAAGCCTTGGAATGATTGATTATCAGGGTAATTAATTATTGACAATAAAAGACACCCTGTTCGCACCTGCTTCCTCATGCCCAGCAGCTGGTGGCAGCATTTGTCTCCAGGCTAGAGCTGCAAGAACAGTTCTCTAAATAAAATTTGGGCTCTCTTGGGATGAGAGAGAACATTGGCACTGAGGCGACAGAGAGAAGCAGAGGTAACTTTGGACTTTGAGGGGAGTGAGGCTTGCCACGCTTGTCCCACTTTGGTGGAGGGGTTGGTGACTTCCTTATTGCCCCACTCCCACACCCAACAGGAAGCCTGGCTGTGGGCCTGTCTGCTCACTTAACAAGCAGATTCTCACAACTCGGCTAGACAGCACTGGAATTCAGGGGAGAGGCCGGTGGTACAAATCGACCTTCTCAGGTGTGTGCTGAATAAAACAACATTCTGACCCGGATTTGGCATGAGCAGCGAGTTATTGGTCGTATCCATTGTTGATTCTCCTAGATGGATTCCTCAGTGCCTCTACTTGCCTGTTTGCAGAGGGGAGATGAAGCAGTGAGAGGAAGGGTAACAAGTGCTGGTGGTTTCTGTGCAACCCCATCATTTTCACGTCTGAGCCTTGTAATAACTCTGTGAGGTATTGGTACTTTTATTTCCATTTTACAAATAAGACAGCTGAAGGTCAGAGAAGTTAAGAGACTTATTAAAGTTCATACGGATAATACATGGCAGAGTCAGGATACAAAACTAGGTTTGGGGACATCAGATTACGTTCTCTTTCCACTTACCACATAGGTTCTGACTTAATTTCAATGACCTGAAAAACATTCATTTCTCGAAGACAGAATGGACTTGGGGATTGTTAGGTAGCAATTGTTACCTGTGCCAGTGTAATAGCTGCAAAATATTGAGGAGTATTCGCAAATGATGGCTCCTATGTAAGATGATGGTAGTGAAAAGGACAGTTTAATGTATTAATAAGGGGTTATTTTAGACTTTGATTATAGATGGATGGAGTGTGTATTAGTTTCCTGTAGCTGTTGTAACAAATTACCACAAACTTGGTGGCATAAACCAGCAGACTTATTTGCTCATAGTTCTGGAGGGTAGAAGTCCAAAGTCAAGATGTCAGCACAGTCACCTTTCTCTGAATCTCTAGGGGAGATTCCGTTCTTTGCTTCTTCTAGCTTCTGGTGGCTGTTGGTATTCCTTGACTTCTTGGCTTGTGACTACATCACTCCAATATCTGCCTCCATCTTCACATCACCTTCTCCTCTGTGTCTCCCTGTCTTCTCCTCGTCTGTCTCTTTTAAGGACACTTGTTATTGGATTTAGGGCCTCCCTGGATAATCCAGGGTGATCTCATATCAACATCCTTAACTTTATTACATTTGCCAAGACCCTTTTTCCAAGTGAGGTATCAACTAGGGGATCCAGGAATTTGGATGTGGACATATCTTTGGGGGGGCTACCATTCAACCCACTACAGAGTGTAAACATTTTATTTTTCATGGTGAAATTAAAAAATCCCTTCGTCTTATTCCCTATGGTGTATATTTATACAACCATCAGCATACCTCGTCTCTAGGGACTAGATCTATGTCATTTTTTCTTTTCTTTTTTTTAAGTATTTTAATTTTATTGAAGTATAGTTGATTTACATTGTTGTGTTAGTTTCAGGTGTACAGCAAAGTGATTCAGTTATACAGATATATCTTCATTCTTTTTTTTTTAGATTCTTTTCTCATATTGCTTATCACAGAATATTGAGTAGAGTTTCCTGTGCTATACACTAGGTCCTTGTTGGTTTTATATCTTATATATAGTAGTGTGTGTGTGTTCATCCCAAGCTCCTGATTTATCCCTCCCCACCAAGTTTCCCCTTTGGTAACCATAAGTTTGTTTTGGTATCTTTAAGTCTGTTTCTGTATTGTAAATAAGTTCATTTGTATCTTTTTTTTAAAAATTAGATTCCACATGTGAGTGATATCATATGATATTTGTCTTTCTCTGTCTGATTTACTTCACTTAGTATGATAATCTCTAGGTTCATCCATGTTGCTGCAAATGGCATTATTTTGTTCTTTTTTATGGCTAGTAATATTGCATCGTATATATTGCGTTGGCCAAAAAGTTCTTCTGGGTTTTTCCGTAAGATGTTATGGAAAAACCCGAACGAACTTTTTGGACAACCCAATATGTACATCTTCTTTATCCATTCCTCTGTCGATTGACGTTTAGATTGCTTCCATGTCCTGGCTATTGTAAATAGTGGTGCAGTGAACATTGGGGTGCATGTGTCCTTTTGGATTATGGTTTTCTCCAGATACATGCCCAAGCGTGGGATTGCTGGATCATGTAATAGCTCTATTTTAAGTTTTCTAAGGAATCTCCATACCGTTCTCCATAGTGGTTGTGCCAACATGTCATTTTCTCTTAAATGCCAACAGGTAGAAGCTGCGAGTTTGAAAATCAGAGCTTTTCTTGAGCCTTTCCTGTGCTTGCGTGTGATGACATTTCTTATGACTTTGTCTCTCCCTTCTTTTCTTTAGCTTCCTAGTCAAGACATTTGGATTTTCAGTCTTGGAAACTGCTATTCAGAAGAGAGGCAATCAAGCAAAAGAAAATAAGAAACTGTTCTTTGGTTTCTGTATTCTTTAGTAGTGGAAAGGAATGGCAGGTTTATTCAGGTCCCAATTGGAAAGAAACATAAAATCCTTGGGAAGGGAGTGGATACTGGGCTATTTATTTTTGAGTCACTCACATTCTTCAGTTTGCAGATGGAAAAAACTGAAAGTCAGAAGGATTATATAAGGTCACTTGGCAAGTTGAAGGCTGACCCAGCATCAACATAAGGAACTTTGGAGCTCTCTATTCCCATCATCTGATCATATTATATCTCAGGGGGTTCTTACTCCATTAATCTTGGGTTGTCTGGGCAATAGATGGGGGTCTTGACACTCACAGTCAAACTGACACACAGGCGAAGTCAAGCCTTGAATTTGTTGAGTTGGAGCCTCATTCAGTAAATGAGTAGAAAACCGGATGGTCTGATTGTACTGTTCAGGCTTTCTCTAAGCTGGCTAGTGGTATGGTGTCTGCAAGCACATGGATTTTCAAAACTTCCTTCCTAATATCTACCACTGGCAATGCCTTCCTTGAATCCAAGTAAATTGTCTGTAGGATAACCATGGCTGGAGTCATTGTGTGCATGGTCGTACGAGAAAAACAACAACAAAACAGAAGACCGCCTTTCCTCTTCATATGACCTTGTTCCAACCGTTCACCTAAAAGCGGATTTTCCCTTTGCAGACTTTGAACTGCTTCGAACTTGTTTGCATGTTCAAATGATCTGGTGGAATGAAAGCTATTTGGGGAACTGGAGTAAATGTTTAAGTAAACCGGGCCAAGGAAAACTTTGCTTCATCTCGGGAACAACTGAGAGCTCTAACAGGTACTGGTGGGCCATGTTCCAACGTGAGGCCAGCGTGCCAGGCAATATTGCCAGGCTCCACAGTCCTCCAAGTGACAATCAGGCTTTAATGGAGCATCTCTGTTAGGGATATTATGCTTTGAATCATTTTATCTATAAATTTAGTGCCTGATTCTTTTTTCTTTTTTTGCTAATGCTTATTGAATCTAATGTACTAAGCTTTTTTTTTTTTTTATGGGAAGCACATGACTGAACTACTATAAGCCACTAATCTTACACTCAGAAAGTTCACATATGAGGTTTCTTCATTTGACCTTGCATTGATCTTGTGGTTTATTGTCACGCCTGGGGGAGTTTTCAGGGTACATGTTGATTCGTGTCATCTAAAGGACAAGAACACTCCCGGTGTGTATTGAAGGGAATAGTCGTGTTGGTAGTTACGTTGGCAGTCATGCTTGCCAACCTTCTGGAGTTACTCAGTGGGCCAGTAATAATTTGGAATATGTCTTGTTGAGTATAAACTTCTGAAAAACTTAAAAACCAAAGTTTCTGCAAATTTATCTAATTCCTGTTCTGATCAGCACATGGGTCTCAAGGCTAAGTTTGTTTTTCTATCTTTGCTTGGGCACAAAAGTCATTGCAAGAATTTTCAAGGCTAGTAGAAATCAGTGGGCTAAAAGGGACCTGGCCTCAATGATGTAGGTGCTAGATGTAGGCTGGGCAGGCAATAACACTTGCTTAAGGAGACCAAGAGGCATCCTGTAGAAAAGAGACTCTTTTCCTGATTGTAGATAGGAAAATTTAAACCTCAGTATGAGGATGTTTGGCACATGAGACTGATTTTGTCTAAATGCATTTCTTTGCATTTATCCATTTCAGCTTTAAAAGTGGTCACTGGTCTATGCTCCTTTGTTCAGAGAATTGGCTTCTGGAACTAGCCTACTTTTCTAATTACTTACCTGGCACCTCATGCAATTTGTTTGCCTCCCCTGGCCTACAGATTTCTCACTGCTTTGTTGTTTCACCCTTGTTTTGCCACTTTTACCCTGTGTTCCTTCTGGTCTGCCTCAACTTTCACTGGCTCCTGTGAATATCATCTCTCCTGGGCCCCAGGTTCCTACTTCCTGTCTCTGAAAGTAGGTCTAGGCTTCCTGGGTAAAGCCTTGATAGTTAAAAAAGATGTTAAGAAAACATGGTTCAACATCTCTGACACTTGGGACATCCCCCGTGGTCCAGTGGTTAAGACTCCACCCTTCCACTGCAGGGGACATGGGTTCGATCCCTGGCCGGGGAACCAAGATCCCACATGCCGCACGGCATGGCAAAAAAAAAAGGAGAGAGAGAGAGATTTGCCAAAGCTTAAATGGAAATAAAGATTACTATTAAAGAAAAAAAAAAACCAAACACTCTGACCCTGACCTTAACGAAGATGTTTTCTTGTCCTTTCTTCCCACACCTACCACAGAAAGGTACCAGAGTGGAGAACCTTGTGAGAGCAGGCCTCAATTTCAGGCCTGTCAGTGGGTGTGAGGAAAACAATAGTTACTGAATTTGGAAGCCTAGGAAGGTGTCATTTTGACAGTACCGAGAACTGAAGTTTTCTGTTTGCATTGCTTGCAAAACTGTTTGCAATTTAGGAAGTGGAATATTTCCAAAGCCTCTTTGGTGACGTGGCTTGACCTTGATTTTGGAGGAGTAAAAGTCAGTCAAAGGATATGCTCAGCTTGCATCAACTAGGTGCTCATAGCATCACCTTTTTCTAGGGTGACAGAATGAATCCCAGTTGAAATAAGGGAAGAAATGGGCCTAAGAGTTGCATCTTTGATTGACACAGTAACTAGAGTCGGTTGCAGCTTTCCTGGAAACTTAAATATACTCCCCAAGGTGCCCGTTTGCATTTACACCTATCAGGAACTGTCATAATGACACGTGAAACAGTCATGCTGTTTACAGAAAGAGCTAGAACTTTGTGTCGGTAAGTAAAACCCTCCAGAGTAAGGATCCACTTAGTGGTTCCTGCCAGTGGTTGTTATATGTCTTTCCATAGTTATGTACTTGACAACCTCCCAAAGCCATAGTTGCCCTTACATTTCGTTCTTAATTACTTGAAAGATAAACTAATAATGCAGGGAATGAATGCACACTGTTATTAATTAAGATCCCCAGGAAATGGGACAAACGGAAGAGAAAAGTGCTTTTTAAAAATAGTTAAGTGTAGCTTGCCGCACTGCATAGAGAGTCTTATACCCACATAGAGCTATGGCTACCACTTTTTGGGCCTCATGCCACATCTCGCTGGCCCACCTGAGATTTCAGCTGCAGCTGTGGTGGACAGTTCCTGTGCTTGAAACTGGCTTACCTTCTCTTTATTTGCCTCAGGGTTTCCCCCTGGAACCTCTGGAGTTTACTCAATCCTTGCTAAAGCCTCTTCCCAAATGCAGGGGAGTTAATGCCTTCTCAGCCACTGGGTCAGGAGAGTTGATGATCACATGCCCTAACCTGTCGTCCTTCAGAGGGACAATTTTTGTTTTGTTAAATTTTTTTTTTTTAATTAATTAATTTATTTATTTTTGGCTGCATTGGGTCTTCATTTCTGTGCGAGGGCTTTCTCTAGCTGCGGCAAGTGGGGGCCACTCTTCATCGCAGTGCGCAGGCCTTTCACTGTCGTGGCCTCTCTTGTTGCGGAGCACAGGCTCCAGACGCGCAGGCTCAGTAGTTGTGGCTCACGGGCCTAGTTGCTCCGCGGCATGTGGGATCTTCCCAGACCAGGGCTTGAACTCGTGTCCCCTGCATTGGCAGGCAGATTCTCAACCACTGCGCCACCAGGGAAGCCCCCAGAGGGACAATTTTAAGGGAGTTTTACTTAGTTGCTCAGAAGTCCTCAGTGGGATTGAGCCTGTTACCTGAAAAAGCAAATCGGTAATGCATCCTTCATTGGCTTTTTCTTTTTCCCTATACACTCTCCTGTCTCCCTCATTCCTGCTCCCTGAGATCACCTCCTAAAGTCCTTTATCTTAGGTTCTGCTTTGGGGGAATCCAAAGAGGAGAATGGATACATGTATATGATGGCTGAGTCGCTTTGCTGTGCACCTGAAACTATCACAACATTGTTAATCAGCTATACTCCAATATAAAATAAAAAGTTTTTAAAAAAAGGATTAAAAAATAAATAAAATAAAATAAAATTCCATTTCCTAAAAAAAAAAAAAGACATCTGCCATCACGAATGAAAAAATCATTAGAAGCAGCTTTTTCAACATTTCCTCTTAACTCCCTGTAGTTAAAGATAATATTTCCAGATTAAAAAAAATTTTTGGAAGCCAGAAAAATGGAAAGATGAAGAAAAGGGTTATTTGTTTCTTATGATCATGTCAAAAAGACTCTCAGAAGCTGTGCATTCAGATGGTTATGGCTTCAGAAAGTTAGAAGCATATTCTTCACACACTATTTTCAATTATTGGCATGTCATTTGGCACATTTTCAGAGTTTGGCACCAAATGGCTACTTTCAATTCAGAACCACATAGGTAGAATTGTAAGGGTGAAATGAGGAAAAGTCATCTGGTCAACCTCGCAGCCTTCAGACGGGACAAGAATTAAACCCATTTGTCTTGTTAGGGAGCAACATGAAAAGATATGGAATATCTTTTAAGTGTTAAGTGAACTTAACAGCTATGAAGACCAACTTCTGGGAAGACAGTTCCCCAGGCTGGGTTCTATCCAATATGGAATTTTGGTCTTAAGTATTACTGATTAAGAGCTAACATGGGTCTCCAAAATGGAACTTCTATGCTCAGAGACCTAAGGCTAATCTAGAGCCGAACTCTGAGTTAGCTAGAAGGTGATGAAGCGGCTCAACTCCATTGTTTAGGGCAACACGCAACCCATCTTTCTAAAGAGATTCAGTAACTGCTATTTTGATGGGAGCATGTTGGAGATAATCTGAGTTTCATCATAGCAGGCTTCTGTCAGAGATTTTCTGATGTAACCAAAGGTCTAAAGATAAGTAGGACTTAGACATGCAGTTTTTGGAAGAACTTTAGTATAATTTGTATTCCATATATGATTCATTGCAAATTAATTCCCCCAGATTATGTCATTTTCTATTACCACACAATTCACCACTCCCAATTGGAAAACCATATTCCAAAATGACATTTTAAAAACTATTAGCGAGATTGTAAATGGACTTATTTTATTAAACTAATTTTTGAAAATTCTCCTCACATTTCTTCTTATTTATCTGCACATGGTAATGTCTTTCTGATACAGTTGACTGACTAATTCCTTGTTCTCCTTGCTTGCTCAGTTGAAATTGTGGCTTCATCGGGATCAATGTCGTGACACTGGTGTGTTAGGTATAATCAGAGAGTTAAAGGGAATGGAATGTGTTTCATGGAAACTTCTTTACCAGTGATGGGGTTAATCCCAGAATTTTAGAACTCTTTCATGTATTAAAAAAATTGAGGAGCACATTTTTTGTGTAACAGTCAGGGCAGTGGCTGTTAAGAAATCAACCTGATACTGATCAGGGTTCTTGGCCTTCCTTAATCAATAGAAATTGATAAGAGGCCAGACAAGAAATTCAGGCAAGACTTTATTGGGGCCCCTGCTGCAGCAGGGGGGAACAAAAACAAGTAACAGATTCCCTTGCTTGCTCACTGAGGGGGTGGTGAGCTGGTTCCTTACGTGGGGTGAGGGTAGGAGCGGGTCCAAGGGTCGGGCTAGAGGGGTGGCTTAGGTGATTTGCCCACCCCTTTGGTGGTGTTCAGTGCAGGAGGCATGCGCAGTACCCTGCTTTTGCTTCTGACACCCTGTTTTTGCTCCCAGCTCTTCAGAAGTGGCAGTTGGTTTTTTGTTTGTCTTTTTGGTATCTTGTTGTCCATAATTTGCCCCAACTGCGCATGCACGCAGTTATTTTTAGTCCCTTATAGTTTCTTTGTATTTTGTTGCTCAAGGAGATGTTTGTCCAGATGAAAGCTCTGTAGCAAAGGGCCCCAGGTCCCAGGTCCCAGCCTGTCTCAAACCCTGTAACAAGGTCCAGACCCTGTTCCTCCCGGAGCTTCCATTCTCACCTGAGTGCAGAGGGCACACTGTGGTCAGTGCTGTGACGTGGTGGCACCTGGACCTGGGAGACGCTGCAACAGGGACAGGTAATCTCTGACCAGAGATGGGTGTGCATTTGGCAAGGCTTCCAAGGCTTCCTAGGCTGACTTTTGAATGACTAATAGAGAAAGTAAGGTAAAGGGAATATGATAGTGAAACCTTTTTTGAGGAAGAGGGTTCAATGTGTTCAGAAACACAGGATAGTGAGTGCAAGTCCTTCAGGACCTACACTGTGGTATGGCTGGAGCATAGATGAGGAAGTCGTGTGAGAGACGAGGCTGGTCACATCAGGAAGTGGCTGTACTTTATCTAAAAAAGAATTTGAATTCTATCCCAAAGAAAGGAAGGTGCCATTGATGTCGTTTAAGCAGAGAGTCTTAAGATTTGCAGAATATTTTGGTATTACAATGGAATGATATGTGGGACTTGTGACATGGGCACAGGTAGAGGCAGAAATACCAATAAGGAGGCTATCACAATAATTCAGGGAAAAATGAGGAGAGCCTAGACTCCTAGGGATTGAGAAAAGAGGAAAAATTCAAAAGGTATTAGGAGATTAATACAACATTGTAAATCAACTATACTTTAATAAAATAACATTTTAAAAAAAGGTGTTGGGGGAAACAATAACAGCATGGGGTTCAGTGGAGAGATGGGAAGGAAGCATCAAGATTGGTCCTCAAATTTCCAAATCGGACAAAGGAGTGGAAGTGCCAGTCTGTGTTATGGTACAGGTACTTGGTTTCATAGAAGATGGAGATGAGTTTGTTATTGGATATGTTGAGTGTAACATGTGTGGCCTGTGGGACATTGGGGTCGAGATATCTGGTAGGCAGTTGCATGGGTAGTTCTGGAACTCCAGACCTAAATTTGAACTGAATGTATTTATTCATAAATTATCAGAAGACGGGAGGTGGTTGAAGCCAAGGGAGACCTAGAGATGGAATTCTGGAAAATTGGAGAGGTGGCTAGAGAGTTTCCTTGGTTTCTGTGGCAGGAACCAAGGAACAGGAGAGTTTCCAACAGAAGGGAGGTCAACAGTGTCAGAGGTCATGGAAGATGAGGTTCTATTACATATAGTAACAAAAAGGTCTTTGGCAATTTTGACGAGAACAGTTTGAGTCCGGGATGAGGATAAAGGTCAGTTATGAAGACTGAACAGTGTAGAAGTGAAGGCTGAGGGTGTGGATATACTCTCTGGAGGCTGGCTATGAGACATAGATAGAAATAGGTTGATAATGGGGGGAGACAAGGCCAGGGAAGGGTTGTTGTTCTTGAAAGTGAAGGGGACTTCAGCATGTGTATGTTTAAAGGGTAACAACAGAGGGGAATGGGTCAAAGTTATAGTCAAGAGCGCAGATGGAATCAGGTTCATATTGAGGCCACAGAAATTCGGATTTTGAGGACAGGTGACGAGATCAACCTTAGAAGGAGGAGGGATACCTCTTCCATTGAAATGGAATGGAATGGAAGGAGGTCTAATTTGTGGGATGGAACAGGAAATTCAGGGAATGTTGATTTGTTTGCCTCCTGGGGAGTAGGGGAGTGAGATCATCTCTTCATGGTAAAAGAAGAGGGATGAGGTAGGAATTTCAGATTGATGAAGATTTGGATTAAAGAGAAAACTGATGATACATACAGAAGGAGTGCTGGGCAGTTGTTATGGGCTGAATGTCTCTGTTCCCCCTCCAAGTTCATATGTTGAAGCCCTAATTCCCAGTGTGATGGTATTTGGAGGTGAGGCCTTTGGAGGTAATTAGGTTTAGATGAGACCGTGAGGGTGCAGCCCGTCACTTGAGGATGTGGCAAGAAGGCAGCTGTATGTAGACCTGGAGGAGGGCTGTCACCAGACACCAAATTTGCTGGCACCCTGATCTTGGACTTCCCAGCCTCCAGAACTATGAGAAATAAATATTCGTTGTTTAAGCTACCCAGTGTATGGTATTTTTGTTATAGCTGCCTGAGCTGACTAAAACAGTAGCATTGAGAGACCAGTGGAGGTCATCAGGCTGCATCTGCATAATTCTGATTTTTTTAAGAAATCAGACTCTTTACCCACTTTGGTGTAGGGTAGAGGTTTTTAGATTCCACTAGGATGTTCCTAAGTGAACATAGGAAAGGTTGATGTATTAGATAAAATTGGAGGTGTTTAGGGTTGGGGGAGCTCAGCCGAAATGTGAGTAATTGAGAGACACATTTAGAGGAATGAATAGAGGAAATCATGTCCTTGGGTGGGGAGCCTGGTTTGTCTATCCCTTTGCTATTGTTGTCCACTTTGACTTCTTGGAAAAAAATAATTTACAGCCAATCACTGTAACAACTTCCCAACTTCTAGATTATTTTAACAGGGTGTCTTAACCTCAAATTTAAGATTTTTTAAAAATTGTATTCATTTGATAATTAAAAGGGAATATAAAAGTTATTTCATGGAATAAAATTTTCAAAAGAAAGGGTACAATCTTTAATGTAAAGACATTTTTCACCCAGCTCTATGCAGATGTATAAATCCTCAACAATGGACACCAGAAAATGATGCATACTGACTGAAATATTGTCATTGGAAATGGAAATGTACAAAAAAGACATTTAAATTGGTGGATCTCATTGAAACTGTGATTTATTCTTCTTGTGCATAGGTACTATAAGTTATCTGAGTTAACAGCATTTGTAATGGTACTAAATTTAGAAAAGTAAAAAAAAGTGAAGGGGAGGGAAAGTGCTGGTGTGGTGATTTACAGTGACACACAGCTAAATGCCTAGGTGTGAAGGTGTGACCTTGTGATTACACTTATATATATGTGTCCTGGTTTGCTAATTCCAATCGCCAAGTTTGGTGCACTTGTTAATGCTTTTTTTCTTTTACTTAGTTCAAAACATCAACAAAGTCCCTTTCTTTTGGGTGCATCATAACAGCTTTTTATGTCCCGTGGCCTCTAAGCTTTTCTGTCCTGAGGCTTTTTTGAGGATGCTGTCCATGGCAGAAACAATCCAAAGGCTGGCAAAGTGGCCCCTGGAGAGAGATGAACAGAATGCAACAGAGTGTTCACTTTGCTTCTCTGAACTCAACTGTGCCCAGAGATGAAAGCACCCCCCTGAGCTGTAGTAGTAAACCATAAAGAATATTCATGGCCATATAAAGATTTAATTTTTGAAGTTGAAATAGCCTATTCATCATTGTCAGTTAATTTGTACCAAGAGCCCAAGGTGGTTGGCATGGTAATACTGATACTTTGGGGACTTTATCTGCAGAACAGATAAAATAATTCATTTGGACTCACATTTTACCTAATTTTGAAAATCTGTCCCTTACTTTTCTTATTAGAAAATTGGAGTGACTTTTCCACTTATGGATTTGTCAAGGACGTGAGTTTACTCCTCCAACCTGACCCAACAGTGTAAGTACTGGTTCTCAGCGCTTAACTTGGTCCTCTCCTGCCATCTCTTCCTTCCAGAATGGTTTCTCTCTGGTGGTAGGGGATGACCACTTTTAGCATCTGAGAGGAAAGGAAACAATCTCTGAAACAATTCTTGCAGGGATTCTTGTGCTGTTCAATTTGTGAACCCACAGTAGGGGTTCAGGCTCCAAACAATGCTAGGAGAGTCTGATTGGGCCTAGGCTGTTCTAATACTAGTATTTTCCAGCCAAATGGGGTTTACCAGAATTGATATGGAGGAAACTTTCCCTTCTAACATCAGAACTTCTTTTTTCCCCCATATTTCCCCCCATTATTGTGTTAACTAGCCTAGCTCTGTGAGATGAGGGCACTTCCTAAGCCCAGGTTATATCAGGGTGACGAGTTCGCTAGGCCATGTGACACCAGTATCAACAAGCATAGACTGTTCAAGTATGATGCTTAATTGTGTGAAGGGGAGTAATTGGTTGTTTAGAGATTGGAGTGGGATTGTGGGTGTGTCCAAGGGTCAGCTGGATTTCATATTTTGGTAAACATCAACATAAATCAGTAAATAATATCAACACTTATCCCTGGCCCATAGAATATAGGCAGAGGCTCTCCTTGAGTTGAAGAAGGTGCCATTTTGGAAATTCACACCAGATGTTTATCCTATCTGCTGTGTAAATACTTCTGCCAAGTACTGGGTATATGAACAAATGGTACATCAGTATTTAGATTACTTTCTTTTCATGTGAAACGAGGTCATTCTTAGAAATGAGACTAAGAGGTATGGGCAATGTTATGTCACTCGGTAGAAGTAGATCTCACAGGGTCCTAAGTTGCCTTATGGATGTAAGGTAAGCACCATAGAATAAAATGATAGTTTAGAGCATGATGCTCTTCATCTTATGCCTAAAGAACGCATGCAGTAGCTTATTCACCTGACAGGTGAGACATTTAACTGTTTCAGTCTTAACTCAGTGGTCTTCTCATTCAGTTGCCTACTAAAATGGCAGTGGAATTTTTAGAAAATATAGATGATAGAACCTCTACTGAGTTTGAGTTTCTAGAGTGTAAATGGATTGTAAAAAAGCTCCACAGGTGATTCTGGTCCTCTGCTGTTGCTGAGAGCCATTGCCGAAGATACTATTTTTATAAGACTTTCCAAAAAGAGACTGGAGACAAGAACATCACAGTCTCTGTTATTTGAATGTGGAAATTCCTCATTCAGAGACAGTAAATTTGCCATGCTTATGAAAAAGTGCAGTATTATATATATTTCACATGTATATGTTTATTAGCAAAAAATGCAATTTAAAGCAACAGTGAAATGCCACTTTTTCTGTATCAAATTAACAGATTAAAAAAATTGGAATGTTAGGTCTCCCATTGCCCCACTGCTGATGAGGGCTAAGACCTAGGACTTCGTATCAAACTAGTAAGTATGTAAATTGGTAGACTGTTTCTCTACAGCATTTGGCAATGTGAGGCTTAAAATGTTCATACACTTTGACCCAAGAATATCTGGAATCTAGCCAAAGAAAATAATCTGAATTACAGACTAATATGATATAAGAGCAAAACAGTGGGAACTGCCTAGTATATTCATATGATGCAATGTTATATAATTGTAATAGGTTATGTTTATGAGAAGTTTTTAGTAATGTGAGAAAATGCTTGTGCTGTTATAGTTAAGAGAACACAAAAGTTTACATATAGCATGTTCTAAATGTAAAATAAAAGGCATGTAGAGAATGATACCAAAGTATTAATAGTAATCATGTTTCAGTAGTAAGACTCCATATTTTTATTCTTGTCTTTGTATTTTTCTGAATTTTGCAAGTTTTCTACAATACCACTTTTTAAAAAAAATTTTAATAGATCTTTATTGGAGTATAATTGCTTCACAATACTGTGTTAGCTGATGTTGCACAACAAAGCAAATCAGCCATATGCACACACATGTTCCCATATCCCCTCCCTCTTAAGCCTCCCTCCCATCCTCCCTATCCCACCCCTCTAGGTCATCGCAGAGCACCGTGCCGATCTCCCTGTGCTATGCTGCTGCTTCCCACCAGCCAACTGTTTTACATTCAGTAGTGTATATATGTCGATGCTACTCTCACTTCGCCCAAGCTTCGTCTTCCCACCCCATGTCCTCAAGTCCATTTTCTATGTCTACCTTTTTATTCCTCCCCTGCAACTAGGTTCATCAGTACCATTTTTTTTCCCTTAGATTCCATATATATGCGTTAGCATACGGTATTTGTTTTTCTCTTTCTGACTTACTTCACTCTGTATGACAGACTCTAGGTCCATCCACCTCACTACAAATAACTCAATTGCCTTTCTTTTTATGGCTGAGTAATATTCCATTGTATATATGTCCCACATCTTCTTTATCCATTTATCTGTCAATGGGTATTTAAGTTGGTTCCATGTCCCGGCTATTGTAAATAGTGCTGCAATGAACATTGGGGTGCATGTGTCTTTTTGAATTATGGTTTTCTCAGGGTATATGCCCAGTAGTGGGACTGCTGGGTCATATGGTAGTTCTATTTTTAGTTTTTTAAGGAACCTCCATACTGTTCTCCATAGTGGCTGTATCAACTTACATGCCCACCAACAGTGCAGGAGGGTTTCCTTTTCACCACACCCTTTCCAGCATTTATTGTTTCTAGATTTTTTGATAACGGCCATTCTGACCGGCATAAGGTGATACCTCTTTGTAGTTTTGACTTGCATTTGTCTAATAATTAGTCATGTTGAGCATCTTTTCATGTGCCTCTTGGCCATCTGTATGTCTTCCTTGGTGAAATGTGTATTTAGGTCTTCTGCCCATTTTTTAACTGGATTGTTTGTTTTTTTGATATTGAGCTCCACGAGCTGTTTGCATATTTTGGCGATTAATCCTTTGTTGTTTCATTTGCAAATATTTTCTCCCATTCTGAGGGTTGTCTTTTTGTCTCGTTTATGGTTTCCTTTGCTGTGCAAAAGCTTTTCAGTTTAATTAAGTCCCATTAAAAACAAAAATTTTGTGGAAGAATTGGCAGTGGAAGGTCTCATAAGATAGCGAGTTGATTTGCAAAGGGATGATTTGTGGAAAATTTCAGTAGACTACAAAAATGCTTAAGTTGGTTTCAAGCATAAGAAACAGCAGGAATCTGGATCATAAGCACATGTTTTGGGGAAAGTGTAATGAGTGGATGAAATAAGGATAAAGTGAGAAAGATGTTGTAAAGTAGAGACGGCAGTAGATGGAGTACAAATACCATGAAAAATATATTTTATTCTCTTCTTTTATGGTTTTAGAGTTGTGTGTTGTTAGGACACTTTCCCATGCTTTCTAACCCTTCAGCTCTCTCTGATTATTTTATATTCATTAAGTTTATGGTTAAATGAAGTAAACACAACCAACAAGAGCTAAGAGTGAGAGGAAATGAATGACTCTACTGGCTATGAAGTTAGCTTGCTCATCCCTTCTCTTCCTGGACCTTTTATTCTTCTCCCCCAAGTTTTAGTGATTGATTTGCTTGATTGAAGATAGGATGATGATATCCGAAGCTGTTATTTTGGTTCACATCGTACTGTTCTAGTAGGTATCTTTTTCAAGAGTGAGCCTTTATTAGTTGAGGCCCACAGGCCATCTTCCTGACATTGTCTTTTAGTTCAGTTCTTTCATGGAAAGCTTTAAAGGTACCTGGCAGGGAAAAACTCTTAATTTCTTCATTAAGTTGGGTAAATCTGAACATTTACTCATAACATTCTTTTCCTAATGCTGGCAGATAGTACTTTGGGATCTGTAACAATGTGTTTATGAACCCCCCCCCCCTTATTTTCTGGAATGAACTATTACTGTCTGTTAGTATCTCTTTCATGGCATGTAAACATATCCAAATTATGTTACAAAGGCTGTTCCATGTTCATGTGATCCATAGGTTTAAATGGTTAGAGAGCCCAAGAAACCTCTGGAACATGAAGATTTGACATTATTTGCAGATTAACAAATTACTCATTTATTATCTTGTAGTGTTTTATATTTATTTAATTTGATGGTTGAAAGAGTAACTTAGAGGGGCTATGAGAAATAATTTGTTTTAAACTACTGTTTTTGAAAATTGTGATATTATTGCCTTTCCCATTTAAAAGAAAATAGCTTTATAAGGTGTACAAGACAAGAGGGTCATTTCTGAACCCTCTCACACAAGGTTCAAAAATACAGTGAGTTGGGGTGCCGTAAGGTACATGGCACCTAAATATTTATTTGGATATTGCTATTTTTAATTTTCAATCTATCTTAAACATTTGAGAAATCACTTTCTGTAATTAAGAAAAACGCATTGCCAAACAACTTTAAAAAACCCTGTGTGTGTGTGTGTGTGTGTGTGTGTGTGTGTGTGTGACCAGTCTATATGCTTAGTTTGTTTATGCTTTTGGATTTATGAAACATGCCTACAGATATAATGGATTATCGATAATTTTTCCACATTCTCCTCTATTTTCTATCAATACAAATGTATACTATTTTTTTTATTATTTTTCCCCAAATTCATACAATTTTCTATGGAGATGATTGTTATTTTCCTTGAATATTTAATGCAGGAATCACTTCTGAGAATTGGAATTTAGATCAAGTAACTCAGCTTGTTTCCATTTGTGTCTCTCGGGGAAAGGCTTTGGACTTAGTGCTCTAACTTATTTTCCATCCAGTACTGCAAAGGAAATGACCAGGTTAGGAACTAGGAGAAATTATATTGAAAATCTTCATGAGGAAATCCTTATGGACTTTGCTAAAAAGTGGTGAATATTTTTCTCTTTGTAGTGGTCTACTTCAGTTTAAAAACCCAATAGAGTTGAAGATTTTCTTTGAACTCATTTGAGCTTTGAAAAAGCAGTATAAAATTGACAATTTATATGTGTTTTTAGCTTACCAACATTTTGGGTTTTTCCTAATCTTTGGGTTTAGAAAATAAACAGACTTACTGTGGCTAAACATTTACGTAACAGTGTCTGTTTTTAATGGGGATGGAGGGGGTGGGGGTGAGAATTTGCTGTAACTGACCACCATCTTGGTTTTGTTAGCATTTTGTGAAAAAAGAATTAGAAGATATGCCACAACCTAGAGAGAGACCTTTTTCTGAGTCCAGTGCCTACCTTAGGGACGTTTTTTTCTGATTGCCTTCTTCTTGTTCTAATGACCTCCATCTTAGTTACTTTTGCAGCTGGCATTAGTTAATAGAAGCTGCTTTAACAAAGAGATCCCCAGGTAAAGATGTGTCTTTCTCTTTCACCCAGCAGTGTAGGAGAGC
The DNA here is from genome assembly GCF_028564815.1 of Eubalaena glacialis. Lineage (NCBI taxonomy): Eukaryota > Metazoa > Chordata > Mammalia > Artiodactyla > Balaenidae > Eubalaena > Eubalaena glacialis. The sequence goes on along the minus strand of NC_083716.1, from coordinate 161,406,717 downwards.
AGTCCAAGACAGCAGAGTAGCCCTCTTCACAGGTCATTTACTGACTCAACTTTCTTTAGCCCTGATAACTCTTCATTGTCCTTCTGTCTGGTGGACATTGGCTCATCAGTGCACATCCAAAGGAATGGGGAAGAGAGTGTGAGGGCAATCAGTATCCTTTCAAGGATGTAAGGTGTAAATTGGATACATTACTTTCACTCACACTCTGTTGGCAAGACAAGGGTCACATCTCACTGCAAGGGAGGCTGTGAAATGTAGTTTGTAGTTGGAGAGTCATATGCCTTGCTAAAATTGGGGGTGGAATAGGGTTTATTGCTAAAAGGAAGAAATGGAGAATGGAATCTAGGGCTGTTAGTCATCTCGGCCACATAGAATAATAAAGAAGTCAAAGCTTGGCAGTGTGTACCAAAACCGCCCGCCCTTCCTTCCTTCCTGCTTACTGGGTTGCAGAAGCTAAAAACTATCAACCTGAAGCTCAAGACCAGTCCATTGCCTGAGGCAATCCTACTCAAGTCTAGCAGCATTTTGTAAAGCTTTAGGTCTACCTGCAGGTGGGACCTAGAATGAGGATTGCTGCTCTAAACTCCGTATTTTGCAGTTAGTCAGATTTCCCTATTTCCCTGTTGATGGTCTAGGATGCCTGGTGCCTAAGGCAGCATGAGATATGATAGAACTTGAAACACAAGGTCCTCTCAGGACTATGTTCTGTTGTGGCGGTCACCTATATCATACTAGCTTATTCGCCTTTTCCCAATGTAGTTATTGAACTTCTACTTTCCAGTTATTGTGATAGGCACTGGGTTAGAGAGGGGTATGTTAAGATGAATAAGACATAGTTCCTGCCTTTGAGGGGTACAGAGTCTGGCACTGTTTTCTGTAGGGAAATAGGGGTTTCTCCAAAAATATGTTCTAAGGCAACAATGTTTTGGGAAACACCCTGGGACCCCAATGCTACCATCCACTCATCATTCACCAGTATCCCTTCTGCCCATAGATTCCACTCAAGAAAAGCCTCTGCCGTTGACACAAGTCCAGCTCACACCTGAGTTCCTACACTCCTTTCCATCTTGTGGTTTGTTTTCTAAATCTATAGCAGCCCTAAAATTGACCTCACAGATTCCTGGCTCATTCCCTTCTCTGTTGATTCCCTCTAAGATCTCAAACATCTACTAGACTAGACTGCATGGATTATGATGGAGGCAGTGTCATCAGGGCTCAAAATGTGGGTTTTCTTTTCATGTTTGTCATGCACTTTCTGCATCCAGTATTTATTGAGGCTCTTCTATGGAATGAAGCATTTAGGGTACAAAGCTGAGTAAGACATGGTTCTTGCCTGAGTTGTTCATCTTGTAGCAGAAGAAACAGGTCTGCTGGATGAATTATGCACTATTATGTGATAGGCCCATTAGTAGAAGTCTAGGAGCATAGAGGACTCTGGGGGTATAGAATGAGTGTGTGATTGTCTGAGGGAACTGGGGAAAGGCTCAGTGATATTTACCTCGGACCTTCAAGAAAATGAATTCACTACTTAGAAAAAGTTGAGGGTGAGGTGTTCCCAGACAGAGGGAACATTGTGTGCAGAGGTATGAAGGTATGAAAGATCATGGGGTCTTCTCTCCATCACCCCCCAAAAAAATTCCATCAACACATTATATAAATTGTTTTTTTCTGAAATAAAGGCATTGTTAAAATAACACCTCTATGTCACACCTAGATTATTTAATTTGTAAGAATCTGAATCTGAACAACTCTCACCCAGTCAGGGCATGAAGACAATTTGTTGAGGACCCTCTAGGGATGTTCGTATTATGGGTTTTCTTAGCTCTAAAAAATATCCACATTTTGTTTTGTGAGCTTGTTTTTGTTGTTGTTAGTCACTGCACTGTTTTGGCAGCCCAAGTGCAGAAGTGGCCAAGAGTTCAGGGCCATTGTGAGTTATTCGCATATTTATTTAAAGCTGTGTGTGTGCAAGGCACTGTGCTCGGCAGCGGGCATATGTGGGGAGAAGCTACCGGATTCCTTTTTCCATGGAACTCACATTCTGGAGACAGATGTTAATTCATCAGCTTCACTAATGCGTGTTCATGGGGGCATGGTGGTGGGAGGGGTGGGGTTTTAGGCAAAGGGCTCAGACTAGACGGAGCCCAGTGGTGGAAGCGGGTGTGATGGGGGTGTCCGGGAGGGGGAGGCTGGCTCTAGAGGAGAGAGGGAAGGAGTCAGAGGTGCAAAATGAGGGCTGTGAGGAGAGAAATGCTGAGGCCATATGCTAGACCGTGTTAAAGGTTTGAGTCTTCGCCGTAAGAGCAACGGAAAACCTCAGAAGGTTTCAAATAGGAGCTGACATGATCTGATTTCTGTTTGGAGGAGATACTAGGTACTTAGTAAGAATTCATGGATGTTTACTGGATGACCGAATGGATCTGTAAAAAAGAAACAAAAACAACAACAACAACAAAAAACATGTTATCAAATCAAAGAGAAAAACTCCCCCAGGGAGAGAAAAACCTGAATTTCTACCTCAAGGCAGTAACAAAATAGAAAATAACCTTTCATAAATTTTACATTGAAAAAAAGGAAACTGTTTACTCTTCATAGCAAATTAGGAATCATTGGAAAATGGTTTGCCCATGGCCGTGTAGTAAGTTGGTGGCCGATTCATTTCTGCCCTGTTCCCTGAGTGAAATTGATCCCTTCCTTCCTCCTTTCCTGCTTCTCCTGCTGAAGCTTTGCAGATAAAGGAATCAAATTCCTCTCCAGCTCTCCTCAGAGCTTCTCCAAATGTGAGAGCTCTGATTGCAGCCATCTCCTTGGTTCGGTTTCTGTCTGAAGGATCTCCGTGCGGCTCCCCGGAGGATGCAGTTGCTCATCTTCGAGTTCCCGGCCTCTAAAGCAGTGCAGAGTGGTCAGCAATTGAAAGTGTAATGATTAAATTAGCATTGATCATATGAGCTAAATGATGTATAGGCGACGGGGAGGAGACGAGCTGGACTCGTCTCCTCAGCCCCTTTTGGCAGAAGCATGGAAAATAAAGTTGTGTAAAGTTAATGAAAACTGTGGCTGCGTGGAGTGTTTTTGCCGAGAGATTGGCATTTTTTTTTTAACAGAAATTTCAGAAAGCAAGAGATTTCTGAGTAATACGTCAATCACGGGGAGGGATCTGTCATTTTCTGGCAAGTGAATAGGCCATGGGAATTTTTTTACCTTACCTACACTCACTCTTTTATGAATTATGAAGTATTATTTTTTCCCGGAGCCATCAAGAGTGGCAGAGAGGAGGAAAAACGAGTCCGCAGATTCATTTTTCCTTTGAGTGTCTCTAGGGTTTTTTGTCTCTGCCTTTTTATCCCTGTATCTGTTTCTCTTTCTCACTGTCCTTTTGCCTCCTTGGTGAGAACCAGTCGTAGCATGTGTTACAGGTTTTTCGCGGGGGTGCTTTCTTGGCAGTGGGTTGTGACAGGCTGGGGCAGCCGAGGAGTGGCTGGTGGAGGTGAGGGAAGTCAGAATTCTAGTTTGGGGAGAGGCCGGGCCGTCGGGAAGGTCAGGTGCGCGTGCTGCGCCTATCCCGGGGCACACGGGAAGGATGCGGAGCTCGGAGGGGTGGCTGAAGGGTTGAGGTGTCGTCAGGCCAAGGAGGCCTGGGAGTCCCTGCCAGCTTCAGCATAAGGAGCAGTCAGCCTAGCCAGATGAAGCAGGTAGGCAGCCGGGAGGAGGTTGGCATGAAGGTGAGTAGGGCAGGGGGAGGCAGGATGCTGGTCTCAGCTCTGCTGGCTGAGACCAGGGACCCAGGTGGGGATTGAGAGGACCAGGCCGGCATCAGGGGCAGCAGGGACGAGGAATCCCACCGCAGAGGCAAAGGGCACCAAGTCTTCAGGCCAGAGCCCAGAGATGAGAAAAGCAACTGATGCTTGTGCAGCCTCGAGTTTGTACCACACATCGTTCTGAGCGCTTTCTTATATCAAGGCTTTTAATCTTGCACGATAATCTTGGGGTAATCCTCATTTTACAAAGGAGGAGATGGAGGTACAGAAAGGCAAAGTAGCTCACTGAGTGTCATCCAGCTGGGAAGAGGCACCACGGGAACATGCAGGCAGCCTGGCTCCAGAGTCCCTCCTCTTAACTAGCCTGCTCTGAAGAATGCCTGTGACGCCGCTCCTGGGAGTACCATTCACACGAATTGCAGTGCATGGGGGCCCTCAGAGCTGGGCGATGTAGGCGGCCCTGATTGCACACTACTCCCTTTAAAAAAAGACTGATTCTTCACTCTGCCTTATGATGTGCCAGGCCCTTTCTGTGTACCTTTCATACATTGACTCATGAAGTCCAGAACTCTTTTTACCTCCATTACAGATGAGGCACAGAGAGATGTAAGGATACACCTGCCTAGGTAGTTAGGTCTACATTCAAACTCGGAGGACTACTAAAAGGGCAATCAATTTGTAGAGTTTTGTTTTGTTTTGTTTTGTTTTGTTTTCACTCTTTTGTCTGCCCTGCCGGTACCACCTGTCTGAAGCACGTCAGGGGGGAAACAGGGGTTACAATATTAACGTGCAAAATGCCATATATGTTTCTAGAGGCAGACAAGTGTATATCTGTGCTTGCAGAAGAGAAGAGGGAGAAAATCATCTAGTACATTTGGCCACTTAGAAAAACTTAAAAACAAAGAGCAAAATAATCCCCAAGGTTAAATTGGCAGGCAGAGACCTTGGGCTCGTGTTCTAGTCCATAGAGCCAATGAGAGTCCAAACACTGTTCTTTTGTCTTTTCCCTGACCTCTCAGAGTCCTGCTGCAGAACACATAACTCCACTGGCTTAGAAAGTTAAATTCTGGAGAAATCTGTGGGGGGGAATTAGATAGCAAAATTTCCATTTGTTTCCAAATCTGTACCAATTGTCTTGATCACAGCTATCTAAAACTCAGAGCTAATCAGCTGATTCTTGGCTTTTCTCTCCCTCTTCCCCTCCCTTTCCAAACAAATGGAAAAGAGAAATGCTTGTCCTTTGTATTCCACCGTCAAATCCATGGGTGTGCTGTACCACAAAGCCCAGCCCAGGTAAGAAAAAGCAACTCCATGTCCCTAAGTTTGAAGCCAACAAAAACTAGCTGAATGTTGCCTTGAGCTGCAGAAGAGAGCTTCCCTGATTTGTTGAGGACCACACCATTCCCTCCACTGAACTGAGCTCAGTGAGACGTTTGTCAAATTGCAAGAATAACCTCTATACGGAGAATCACGTGGAATTTAGAGAATAGAATCACACAAACAATGCCTTTTCATAAGGTCTTTTGACTTTGAACTGTTAATCATGGTGAGAGATGACTTGAAAGGAAACACAGTCAGCAGGGCACCCTCAAAATGGGAAGACGCCTTTGGGGGCTGTGTGGTTTTGGAGGCTACTCAGGGGTGAGAGGTGGGCAGGTTATGGGGAAACACTGATGCAAGGTGACCCAGGAGCTTTTCAGACTGATCCTCATTGTAGCTGGAAATAGAAGTAGACCAGGGGAGGGTTGGTTTCTCTTTCATCCTCTCAATCAATCACTTAACTGGAGAACTCTTCAAACCAAAACTAAGACAGTGCCAATCCCTCACTTGATGTTCGCCTCTTGCTGCAGTGAAATATGACACCCTTGAAATTTGGCCCTCAGAACTTAGACCTGATAGGATATCAAGGCCCTTTCACCAAAAGCTAGGGACTTGAGATGATCTGAAACAGGCCCAGGAAGCTCCCAGGGACCTCTCGCTACTTCTCATCCAGCTCTCAGTTCAGAGAATCTTGGGACAGGAATGGTCAGTTCCAAGAGCCTCTTGGAGTTCGAGTTCACTTTTCTGGGAATTCCTCAGAGTTCCTTTGGGGAAGTCCAGACTGAGTCTCTCACTGGCTGCCTCTGGAACTCTGGGATCAGCCTGAGCATTGGGTTGAGACCTTTAGGTGACCTGTACGTGCAATGCTTATTCTGTGGAGATCCAAACACTAGGGGCCGACTCCCCAATCTATTAATTGATTTTCAGTTGTCAGCTTGTGGGTGACCAAATAGCTTATGATTAGACAGTTTTTAGAATGAAAGGAGTGGGGAAAATAGGGGTTTTCCCATCAAAGTGACCCCCCCCCTTTCATTTTACCAAATTCCTCCTGGGAATACACCCACTGCTCCTCATTCCTTATCTTGAAAACCCCCTCAAGAAGGAGCAGGGATGTACTTCCCTGGTGGCTCAGTGGTTAAGAATCCGCCTGCCAATGCAGGGGACACAGGTTCGAGCCCTGGTCAGGGAAGATCCCACATGCCGCGAAGCAACTAAGCCCATGCGCCACAGCTCCTGAAGCCCACGCACCTAGAGCCTGTGCTCTGCAACAAGAGAAGTCACCGCAATGAGAAGCCCGCGCACCGCAATGAAGAGTAGCCCCCGCTCGCCGCAACTAGAGAAAGCCTGCACGCAGCAACGAAGACCCAACGCAGCCAAAAATAAATAAATAAATTTTAAAAATTATTAAAAAAAAAAAAAAGGAGCAGGGAAGGAACACTTAAGTATACAAAATTATGGCTTTGAATACATCAGTTTAACCTATCTGGGTATTAAAATGAGGGCTGGATTAGGGGACCTCTGGGGTTCTCCCACCTCTAACAATTTGCTCAGCATTTTTCTAACCTGGGAAGCAGGCAGAGCCAGGCTGCCCCTGCTTTGCATCTGTTCTTAGTCCTTGAGGGGTTTGGGTGTAGGGCTGCTGGGAGTAACCACAAGCTACTTTGCTTGACCCAATGCTCCCTCCTCACCACCGATCCTGAGTTATCTTCCTTGCTGCCTACATTCATATATCACAAAACGAGCCCCTGCTCTTTAGAGACTTTCTTTAGACCCTTACACTGGCTATTGGGAAATGCAGGAGAGGAATTGAGCCATGTACAGTTTTCCCAGTAGGGGGCAGTTTCTCTCATCTTGTTGGTGAATTATGGAAGTGAACGGCTTCTTCCTACCCGCCACCCCCCCAAATTTAGATTCCCATTTAAAGACATTCAGGAAATATCTATACTCTCAGTTGAAATAGTAAAATAAGGAAATGATCTGGAAAATCTAAGGAGAAAAAAGACCCTCTTGCCTTGATTTTCTGTTGATTCTGGCTAAAATATCACATGGCTGTAGTTAGAGAGTTAATTAAAATAACAGAATCTGATACAGGAATTTGAGCTTAGAAATGTTTTGGCCCAGTCCTCTTGCTTGATGGAAGGGAGAGCTGAGGTTAGCCTGGGAAATGACTTGCTCCAGGACACACAGTCGTCAACAGGTCAGGCTGGCACTGGGTCTCTTTCTATGAAATCCTGCCAACTGTACCCATCCTCTTCTGCCATCCTCCTGGTGGCACAGATGACCTCCTGTATGAACCCTACCATTTTCAGGTGCTGAAGGACAGGTGAGTCCCTTTGGCATCTTTTATGTTTGAAAGGATTGATGCTGTTCCCAAAGTGTGCAGCTGTGGTTGGAAGACCTTAGTGGGTCAATGCAGACCTGGAAGAACTGTGCTCGGCTCAGCAGTTGTAGCTCTCATGTTGCTCTTTGTGACTCAGATTTGTCCCTTTAAGAGTTACACTTTTCAGAGATACTGGCTAGAAGGACGGGCCTCATTTCCTGGGTCCAGGGCCAGACAGTTACTCCTGTGCTGAGTTCCCATGAACTGCAGCCAATGCCTTCCAGCTGACAAAGCAGGGTTTTCATTGGTAAGTGTTTATGTTGCGCTTTAGATTTGCAAAGTCCTTTCTCTGGGTTATTTCTTACCTCAATTTGGCAGGTGAAGAAACTGAAGCCCATAGAAGTGGTGACTGGTCCAGAGTCATCCGACCAATTAGTGGGGAAGCTGGGCTCAGCCTCTGAGTTTCTGGGTCATTGCCTTACCTCCGTGAGTCATGCAGCTTCTCTAGATTATGTTCGTTGCTCCTCACCAACTTCTTTTTTTTCCAAATTTAGCTCGCTTCTTTTGCAGTGAGCTATAAAGCTCTTCTGTTTCAAAGCTGCAGTACCTTATTGGTTGACCAGGAAGCTGCAAGTATCTAGGTATGCTCCAGTGTGGCACCTGTCCTAGGTCAAACCGAGCTGTGGTGTGATGGGAACTGGGAAGGCAGTGGGACTTTTCTGATTGGGTTTTTGGAAAAAGGTCAATGCTGCTTTAGGAATATTAAAGGTCTAAGCGTTGGGAAAAAGGGGATTTAAGCTAAAACGTTGGCTGTCGCTTAAAGGCGATTTAAAAAAAATATCAAGCTAAAAAGAAATGGACAATTTTGCATCTACATAAAGGCTTTTGAGAGTTTTTGGCTTTGTTCTCAAACTTCACTAGTTGGGTCACAGAGGTACCTTCTTGTCAGTGAGGCAGAGAGATTTCGGTGAGAATATCGAAAACTTTCACAGTAGAAATTCTTTTACAGTAGAAATTCCCACAAGAAATCTTACCATCTGTTTATTCTATTTTTCTTTTATCTTGGTTTTTAAAAAAATTTAAAATGACTTATTGCCTGTTTGACTTCAGTTGCATCTGTTAAGTACGGGTGTTGGATAGAGATGAGTATCTGTTCACCTGTCTTTACACAACATTCTCTGAAAAAAAATCTCTGTTGCTCCCCATCCCCCTCCAATTGTGCGTTTCATTAAGAAGATGAGCAGCTGTGTTTAGAGCATTCAATCGCCTGCCTTTCCCAACGTACCAAGCAGCCTTTTAGATGTTGATAAGTGTTTGCTGCGGAACTATATGATCCAGACGAAACAGGAAGCAGCTGTCTGCTTGCTAGGGTGCTCCGAGCGGCCCTCCACTCACCGAGGGAACACTCTTCAGCTGACTGAAGCAGGGGAGCTGAGCCAATCAGAGGCTGCTTTCCTAGCTCAGTCACCAGTCTGTGGTTGAGGAAGGGTTCTGTTTTTTATGCTCTGTTTGGGAAGGCAGATAAAATGCCAGGTCTGGACCGCCTCTGGGGATAACCTCACCCTGTGCGATGTGAATGAATAGCATCTTGCCTGGTAAATCCACAGCAATTGATAAGGCAGGTGCAAGTCTTCCAAACAGGCCTTTTCTGTCTTTACCTCAGGCTGTGGCTTCTGTAGCAGTTTTGTTTTTGCCTTGATAGAGGTGCTCTGGATTATCAGACCTCCATGTATGACAATTTGTACCTGCATGGAATTGAAGACTCAGAGGCTGTAAGTATTTTCATAGATAGCTGATTTCCTCTCCCCTCCTCTTCCTCCTCCCACTAACACCCCCCCCCACCCACCCCTTATTTCTTAGGCAACGCAGGGAACATGGAGCTGAAAGCCAACATCATTCAGGTGCTGCTGTGTAAATGTTCTCTGTATAGTTTAGAGTTAACTGAAATAATTCTTTATTATATAATGTCTTGTCAAGCAAAAAAGAAATTAGGGTGATAGCAGAGGGATCTAAGGGTGTAGTCTGCCTGGATTTATACAATACTTGGTCCGCGTTTGATCTGACAAGGGATAACTGCTCCTTGCAGACCGGCTTAAACTATGCAGAAAGTGCCTATGTTTTCCAATAGCAGGGTTCACAGAAAAGGCTCATTCATTATATAATACACATTGTATTGAGCTAGGGTGAAGGAAGTTCCTCAGCTGTAGCTGTATTATGTGCTTTCTGGCCAAACAAGCAGTGCAGATCTCCTGCTTCTTTGTTAAGGAAATCAGATGCAAAGGTTGTGGTCATATAACACCCCAGTGCAGAGGCAGGAAGTATGTCCCTGTACTCTACCCTGGAAGCCCGGAGTAGGTTCACTTGTGTTTTGGCTTAGAAAACTGGACTCCTTTCCCTCCGCAGGTGAGACTCATATAATGTATTAAAATCAGGATGAAGGTGGTTTTGAGAAATCCCTAAAATCGTACCATCTGAATGCTAGCTTTTGAATCCAGGGTAAAGCTGATGACTGAATCTTTCTTTTACTATTGCTAGTGGTGGTTCTTGATTTTTTTCATCAATTCTATAGAAACCTTGCAAGGTAGAATGATTCGGGATGGGAATGGGACCTGCTGTGCGGAGCCTGAATTTTCTCTGAGTGCAATGCCATACATGTTGCTACATTTGAAACAGGAATGTGTTATATAAGATTCTCTGGCTAAACCACCAAACAAACAAGATTATAACAGAAAAAAAAACCCCTATGCTATACGTCAGTGCAGACGTATGTATCAAATGATGTGCTAGCCCTGAAAGATAGAAACCCTCTCTTCTGATGAGGCATCCCATTTTCCTGCCTGTCTGCGTGTGAGCTCTCACTCCAACTCTGTTTCTGCAAAGTCTCTCTGGTGTTGCCCAGCGTGCTCGTAAATTACCAGCCTGTCAGTTTACTGCAAGGGACTGTAGTCGGAAACGGCGGTGGCTGAGATAGGGAAGGTCCACGTTGGCAAGTGGGGTGGGAGGATGGAAACGGCAAGTAGAGGAGTTGAGTGAACTGCTTCCCCGGCTTGGTTCTTCGGGAGGTCTGATTATTTCTCCTACCCTTTCTCTCCACACTCAGTTATGAAACATGTGATGCCTCATTGAATTGCAACTTTTTGACCCTTGGTTTTAGACTTAAGTGGATTGGACTTATTGCAGAATAAACCGGTGATGTGAGACACCGGCTGCTCTGACCAGAGTCGGCTAGGAATGAATGTATCCAGCACCTTGTTCTCCAGAACTGTGTACATTTCGGATGCAGTGGTTCAGAGGGGAGCCATTATAAGTATAAAAACATGTTCTTTCCCCTCTTGGTCCAGCCTCCCAGGACGGCCGAGCTCTTGGGTGGGGTGGCAAGTGCCGAGTGCAGTGATTTGAGTCCGTGGCGGTAGTTGATGGCGGGTAGTGCTAGGTACTGCAGTGCTCTGCTCCCAGTGACTCAGTGGCGGCCAGCAGGCTGAGATCCTCGGGGCTGTGCACATCTGCAGAGGCAAGGCAGGTGGGAAACTTGAGGAAGGAAGAAAGGCACCTGGCCCATCCTTAGTTGAGAGAGAGTAGGGGAGGCTTTCTCATGGGTGGGATCGGAAGGGTGTCCCATAAATCAGAGGGGAAGGCAGAGGTGTTCGGAGGGGTGAACTGTCTCTGAATGCTCATTTGAGTTTATTTGTTTTTATAAGGAAGAATAATGTGATGTGTTACCCAAGATGGTGTGAACAAAGCTTCAAGCCAATGGAGAAGACTAGGCCTAAATAGCTGACCCGGTGAAGTGAAAAATAAAGCCACACCTGGAGAGCCACATCCTCAGCAGTCTTTCTCAATGCCAATGCATTTATGGCTGTAAGTGTGGGGTTTGCCCAGATCGAAGCTAAGCTCTCGGAACAGGTCTGGTGGATAGGTGTGGAGAGGCTTTTCGCAGACGCCCAGCTGCAGTCCGAGAATATACAGTCACTAAAAGCTGAGTACGGCGCTTCCTTTGGGGGGCTGGGGAAGCCACCCACATGTGTCCCACCTCTCTGTGCTGTTGAAAATGTCTTCGTGGGGTGTGCGGGGTTTTACCTGTCATAAGTGATTCTATTCAGTGTGTTGACACAGTCAGCCTGTAATAAGATCATCTCGCCTGGGGACTGATATTTTATTCTGAATAAGAACAAAGTGTTATTGTACACTGTTAGCACCGCACCTCCCCGTAGCATGAGAGAGATTTTGGTACTGTGATGCGAGGCCTTTTCATAAGAATCTGGTCCAGAGGTAGATAGTCTACTCCGGGTACCCTAGATTTTTGCTGGTAACCTCTGTGTTTCATGTACTGTGTATATACAGGGAGAGGGGGACAGGAGTCGTGCTGCAACACACTCAAGTCTGGGCGTTTTAGACTTGAGTCCTTTGGAGCCTTTTTGGACAAGTCCGTTAACTTCTGCTCTGGTTTCTAGGAGAGTAGTTAAGTGTCAGCATCATTTAGATTTGCAAGGAAGTACAAAAGACCTTTTGGTGTCCCATAGCAAGGCCCCGCACGGGAGTGGGAGGTTTCACACAGAATGTCACATCACTCCTTTTGTTGCCTTTACATGGATAATGGAGTGTGTGCTCCTGAGTGGGTCCACACCCAGCCCAGGTCAGTTACTTCCATCATGCACAGACTGTGACTATGTTGTCTTCTGTGGGAGGGTTGCCCCATTCTACCTTCCCCGCCTCCACTGGGTCTTCATGCAGCTCTTGATGGCCAAGATACTTTTCACTGGCTGAGCCCCCAATGTACACTATCTGTTTTTTATCTGATGCACAATTGATTTTGATAGATCTGCTCCTTGGTATACACATCTTATAAATGGATTCATTGTGTATTTTGACGTTTGTGAAATCACTGTAAGAACAGGTTTTTTCATTCGGCAGGGGTATTACACAAACAGTATGAGGGATGTTCTTATAGGGATAAATGGAAGAAGCAGATAAGTAGAAAAAGTTACCTAAAATCCACCCAGAGATAATTGCTGTTAACATATTACTGTGTATCCTTTCAGGCTGTCGTTGTACATGTATGTAAGTATGTCATTCTAAACCTGCTACTGTGTATTGCATTCTGTGAAGTCCTGTTCTCACTTGATAAGATATTGAGCACATGAGGACTAGACTGGCCTGTGCAGGAGATGCTTTGCAAAATTTAAAGTTCCTACATGGACCTTCTGGCATTTTGAGCATTTTAAATGAAATACAGATTCTTAAGAGTATTTTGTAAAGGGAAGCCAGGCTTAACTGCACATTAAATTAATAGCTGATTTCTCTGACACAATTTGTTCCTTTTCCAAATGCTTAAATCTGAATGTAGAGAGAGGGACCTGACCTTTTTCAATAAAAAAGATAATCAGATCATAATCCAAGGCATTTACTAGGGAGGGAAATATATTCTTGTAAATATTTTCAAACACAGAAAGGAGCCATAGTATATTTATTAACACTATTAGAACTCTTAAAGTGAAGGTAAATTTTACAAAATCTAATGGGTACGTATATATTAAAGCACGTGTGTAAATTTACATCTACTTACATATTATAAGGATAACTATATGTTAATTATTTAAACTATTCATTTTCTATAAGCTGTGTAACTATGTGTGTTTGCCTAAATGTCTGTGTACCCATAGGTGTACACACACCGTACACCCTCGTACATTCATGGACATTCACGTATAGATATGATCCATGCTTTGCTAATTGATGGTTAATGCTAAGTGGGAGATTTCTGCCATAGAACTTTTGGAGAAGGGAAACTAACTGCTTTTGACATAAAGATACCCAAGAGGGTTGAAAAGCAACACATCCCCAAGAGAATAAATGATTGCTACTTTCAAAGATTATAATAGATTAGTTATTAAATATGAAGATATGTCCTTGTGCTTGTTAGGAAGGAGGATAAATTTCAAACAGGAGGCTTTGTGTGTTTAGGGACCTTTGGAAAAACACTCTAGGGATAGTAAGGATTAGATTTCTTTTGGAAATGTTTAGACCAGAGGTCTTTATGGTTTGGTATATCAGAAGATCCCTTCTGGGGTTAAAAAGTCTTTCTGGCCTATTTCTAGAGAGTCAGGCCTGTGCTATGAAAGAATCCATCACTGGCCAGAGAGGAAAACCAAATGCTGCTTATGTGTAATAAATTTGACTAAGAAAATCAACTTGTTTTACTCAGTTGAGCAATTTTGGTGTTTGTCCCGAGTCTGTTAAGTAAGTGGTGAACAGAACCTTCTCTTCAATCAATCAGTTCTTAGCAATATATATTGAAATGGTTTCTAGATGTAATTGCCGTGGAGCTAAAGAGAGAAATTCCTTAAATCTGGTCAGAACCCATGAATTTGCCTCTCCAAGGTCATCAGTCTTGCCTCTTTCTTGGTACTTTGCATTTTCGAGCGACAGATTGAAGCATTAGGATCGATCCCCACCTTTCCTCAGGGGCTTCTGTATCTCCTTTCCTGCTGGTGTTCTGCTTCCTATTCGATTATGATGAGTCAATCAGGACTTTAGAATGTGGTCTTCTGACTCCATGTGTACGCAGTGAACATTACATTATTCTGTGGTGCAAGATGTTCTGTAGGAAGGTCTGCAATAATGATGAAAAAAACATGCTTTTAGGGTGAAGGTTGGGAGACATCCCATTGCCTTAGCCCTTCCCTTTCCATCAGAATTCAGCTTGGATCTTCTTTCTGTGTGGACAGTTCTCATCATTCAGTTCACCATCTGCCTTAAACATCCCTTACCTAGGTAAACTAAGCCACCCAAGGAGGACAGGAGACATAACTGAATGTGTTAAGTTGTGTTCTTTTTCTTCCCTCTCCCACTGGTCCTTTACAATAATCATCAAGTCATGAGCTCAGATTTCCATGAAGCTAAGTTAAAAATTACACCAAGAAAGCTACGTAGATAGAGACTCTGTATGCTGATCTAAATCAGGCTGACTTAGGTGCCTGTAATGTGTTTGCATCCGGCCGCGCAGACAGTAAACACAGCAACAACTGTTACACTGCTACCCAAGGTGAGGCCACGTGGAGCAGGTGCCTGGGATCTTACTTATTGAGGACGGAGCACTAGTAGTGTGCAAACTCAGGAGAGTTTACAGTTCACATAAAATAATGGGAAGCCGATTGGGAGCTGTAGATTTTTATACCTTGCACTTTGAACTTTTTAGGACTTTGAAGAGTCTATGATAAAACTGTGCAGCCCAGACAAAAGGAAGGTGACCCAGATAACTCACATGGCAGTTTTTAAGATCTAAATAGACCAATCCTTGTTCTCACTATACATTTATGTATTCTTTTATAGCATAAATACGTGGTTTGAGCAATAAATACTTTTCTCTCTCTTAAATGGTGCCACAATATCAGTACTTTCTATATCCTGTTTTTTTCTTTTGCATCTGTTCTCAGAAATATTGAAAAGTCTCACATTTAAAATAGGATGTTTTGAATTTGCTTTCATTCCCTTTTCATTCAAGGGAATTGATCTAAGATCGTACATCTTAACATGAATATTGGCAGCTGCCAATTATTCAGGAGCTTGATTGTGTAGTTTGTGAATAACGTAGTCCTCTTATTTTGCCTTTTTTGTTCCTATTATTCTGTAATCCCTCTCTTCTTTTTAGCTTGAGCATCGTATAGGAAAAAGAATCTGACCTCCAGTGTTATTATTCTATTAGCAGATTTGTTGAAAAGTTCAGTGAGTGATAAGGTTGTAATTAAAAGTATCTCTCGGGGCTTTCCTGGTGGCTCAGTGGTTAAGAATCCGCCTGCCAATGCAGGGGACACGGGTTCGAGCCCTGGTCTGGGAAGATCCCACATGCCGCAGAGCGACTAAGCCCGTGCTCCGCAACTACTGAGCCTGCGCTCTAGAGCCTGAGCTCACTGCAACTAGAGAAAGCCTGAGTGCAGCAACAAAGACCCAACGCAGCCAAAAGTAAATAAATAAAATTAATTAATTAAAAGTATCTCTCAATCATTTTTAACCTCCATAAAACTTAAAAAAATTTATCTTCTACTGAACATGGCTATGAGCTGGGAAAATGTCAGGTTTACTTTTTGTGTTTTGTATTATGAAACATGTGTATGTGGTGTACTAGTGTTGTGATTAAAAACAGAGACTCAGTCAAGATTGTCAGGGATTAAGTCCTGGCTTTCCACTTCCTAGCTTGTGGCCCTGGGTACATGTCTTAAATTTTCTGGGCCTCAGTTTCCATCTCCCCGAAGTGTCAATGATAATGGAACCTGCATCTGGGGTGGTTTTGAAAATTAAATTAGTTAATATTTGTAAAGCTCTTAAAACATATACTGTAAGTGTTTTCTGCTATTATTATTGTACATATAATGAATATACTTATGCTTTTGGGAACTAAACATACTCCTTCCATGGCAGGTTTTAATATTCCCACCAAATCCTGTGGTTTATTTTCAGAGTACTTGCATGGCTTTTGACAGTGATTTCCAAAAATATTATAGTAGTTGACAGGTGAAAATATGCACTAATCCCCTAAGGCCTTACGATTGGTTGATTGGTTTGTTGTGTTTTCAGAAGAGGGGGTGGTAGCGCGTAATTGCTGGGAGTTGGAGGTTTTGGTCTTTGCCACTTACTAGCAGTGGCCTTGAGCAAGTCATGTAATCCCTCTAATCCTCAATATTTCCTCCTATAAAACAAAGAGGTTTGACTAGATAATTTCTAAGGTTTCTTCAAATCCAAAATTTTGTTCTGTTTGCTGATAAGCAATTTCTTCAGTTGGGGTACAAATGCCACCATATGCCATTTGCTTTTTGAAATGATCAATTACCATGGTGTTTTATGTATGCTGACTAAGGGGTCAGGATTTGGACCTTGAGTCTTTTTCAGAATCTTTGAAGGAAGAAGGTGTGTGTGACACACATCTTTGAAAGGACTAGATGTTTGAAAAGGAAGATTTTTTTGTTTTTATCTTAGATTTTTAACTCTAGAAGCCAAAAAAGGATGCTTTTCCTATTGCTCATTTGCTTGCCAATACCCACAGTGCACTTCCAGACCACAGCGATTTGAGGTGGAAACATTTGAGTCTCATCTCTAAGAAAAAAAAAAATCAAAGGCAAAAAAAAAGCTTTCTGAGAAGTAAGCTTCTCCTAATTCTTATTGATGATTGAGGAGAGGTATTTCTTCTTTAGATTATCTCTGTCTTTCCTTCTTAGTTGTACACTAGGAAAGTATTGACAAAAAAAGTTTAAATAATTGTTTTGTGATGGTTGTGACGTTTAATCATCAAGAATGTTTATTGTTTGGTGTTTTCTTGCTTTATAAACTTTTCTTCAGCTCAGCATTATTATCCTTTGGGATGTACTGAAAACAATAATCAGTCAATAGGAAAACCCCAGGAATAGAATAAATTCTAGGAGATATTCATTATTTTTTATAAAGTCATTCATTACTTTTAAAAGGAGTGACTGTGCCTGATCTGTTTGATTTTCCTCTATGATAAAGTGAAAGGCCACCAAGATGAAAAAGTGAAGAATGTTTACTTCAGCCCCAAATCAGATATTCTCTTAAATAGTGTTTGAATGAAGTAAGAGTTGGAGGCAAATATTTATCAACAAGCTAGAAAAATGTGATGACCATCATGCTAAAATAGTTAGTGAGTAAACAAATTAGTTCCCCAGTTTATTTCCAAAGAGTCATTATTGATAGCTTAATATTTAATTTCAAATGATGTTCCAGAGATTAATGTCTTGGGGTTTATTTGATTCAATGGCTCTATTGATCCAAGAGGTAGAATTAAGAATTTATTATTAGACTTTCAAATAATCTCACATTTGATCATGTTGTTGTTGCTTAGAATATAGGGATGGAGTTATATATTTCTATTATGTAGGTGAAATTGGTAAGGTAGGGAAGCACAGAACATTTCCTAGTTATCACGATGCACAGGGCCTGCTGTGAAGTGTGAAGATGCTGCCGAATAGAGTAAGGAATAAAACCACACAGGTCCGAAAATGCTGTGTCGATACTTGATTTTATAAAGAAAAGATCCTTGATAGTCACATTTAATTATTAGCTAGCTAAAAACCAAAAATTTGGTATATAAGACATGATGTGTCTTTCTAGAGTCCCAATGTTAGTTTTCTTCTATATTGTAACAATTTCTGAGGTCATATAGTGTATTTTATTGATCCTGAGGCATATACCCTCTCACACACACATTTTGATACATCTAAAATGGGGCTACATCTTAAAATTAATGGTAGCTCATAGTTTTATTGGTAGCTTTTCCCCCTAGTGCTACATAATCTGATGATGAGTCTTAAAATCATTGTTATCTTAAATTCAGTGAAATGAGGTATTTAGGAAAAAATATTTAAGCAGTAAAAAACCATGTAGTGTGAAAAATTTGTCTTCCTTGACTATCTGCCAACCTAGTCCCTTCCTCAAAGGTAGCTGTTCTTAGCAATTCAGTGGGTATCCATTCAGACCTTTTTTCTATACATTGATAAACATGGATATTTAGAAAAACATACTTATAAGCACACATATGCTATTTGTAATTTAAAAAAATATAAATGAGATCATCATAAATATTATTCTGTGACTTGGCTTTCTTTACCTAAAAATGTACCATGGGTGTTTTTCCCTAACAATTTATTCTTTTTAATAACTGAATGACATAATGACTGTGTAGGGTGGATTTACCATAATGAATTTAGCCCATTGATAGATTTAGAATATTCCGCATTTTCAATCCTGCAGATAAATGTTATGGTTAATATTCTTACATATGAATCTTTGTATACACATGGAGCATTTCCCCAAAATAGTTTCCTAGAAGTGAAATTGCTGGGTTAGTACATTTTTAAGATTTATAGATATTGGTGAGTATTGTAAAACATTTTTATATTAAAATAAATATAAACATTCTCTTTTGATTGATTGAGAATATAAACATTCTCTTTTGATTGATTGAGAATAAACCAAATTAGCTCAAAATTTTATTGTGAAGTATAAGACTTCAAAGAACTTTCTCGATCAAGGGAAGCAGCGTTAGGCTGAGGCTTCCAGGTTCCATAAGAAGAATTTATTTACTCTCTGTTGTAATGTTATTTTTAAAAACTCACAAAGATTTGAGAAGTTGCATCCACCCCCCCCGCCCCCGCACTTCATTTCGTAAATGAAAAAACTGAGGTTCAAAAGCGGTGAGGCAACTTGTGCAGAATGACCCAGACAATTTGTGGTGGAACTGGCCCTGGAACCTCCTCACATCTCTTTCTAGAGCAGTGTTCTTTTTACAATGCTGAATACCAGGGTTAATAATATAAAAAATTGGAATAAACCACTGAAGGGTGATATAAGCAAATTATTTTGTATGGTGCTTGCTTGACAGCTAACAAAGCAGTTGGGAGTTGGGAGAATCTCCAAGATAGAGACTAGATTGCTCTCTGACGCCAATGGTGAGACCTTTATCTAACTTGGAATCCAGATTAAAGTTGCAATTTCTTTCAAGCTTTTTTGTTTGCTATTGCTTTCTGATAACGATTTGAAATCCCCAGTCCTTGACGGATTAAAATGATAGTGCAGCCATAAAACTTAAACAAACATTAAAAACTCAATGTTAGAGAATGTCAGAAAGAGGTTTTGTGTTTTAGGAAAATGTTGGCGTCTTCATTATTTGTATGCAGGTCTTGATGACATTTGCATGTCGATGCTACATTTGGCCCTAGCCAAGAGTGACCAAAGTTCCATTTTTATTCTTTCTTATTTTCAGTTCATCTCCATGAGCTTCCAATCCAGGAAAACATTTGCATGATTCAGTAGTGATATTTTTAAAAGGTAAAAATGGATAGCAATATTTGTCAAAGGTAAAAGGAAACGACACGTTCTGAGTAGGGGGGGCGAGAGGTCCTTGTATCAATCAGAATCTCTACAAAAAACAGATAGCATCCTCAAATTAGGACAGTTGGAGAGGGTTTAATAAATTGAAACGGTGTTGGTAAGGTGTAAGGAAACCACGAGGTCTGGTAACTGCAGAGCTGTTACCACCCTTAGGCTTAATGGGACCAGAAAAGGGCGTGGTTATGGAAACCTAGGAGGACTGAGTCCTGTCAAGAAGGCTACCTTGAGAAGGATGCAGCTTTGCCTGTGGAGGGTTGCAGCCAGCCTGAGGGCATCCCACGGGGAGGAAGCTAGGGGATAAATACCCTAAACTCATTCTCTCCCTTCACTCTGGACTCTGTTGGGGCTCCCACTGGCCAAACCCAACCAGAAGCCAAAGAGTAGGGCTTATAGGTCAGCCATGCAGTGTAAGAGTAGAGTAGGGAAGAGTGGAGGCTGATCTGGAGAGGACGCTGCTTTCATGCACGTTGTTATTGGGCCTTCTCTGAGTATATTCACGTCAACAGATGAAAGCATGTACTCGGAAGACATTCCTAAAACATACCTCTGAAGATGCCAGTGAAGCTCGAGGTGCTGCTGTTGGTCATTTTCTTTCTTTTTTTCTTTTCTTTTGAAAATAAATTTACTTACTTATCTATTTATCTATCTATTTTATTTATTTATTTATTTACGGCTGCGTTGGGTCTTCGTTGATGTGCGCAGGCTTTCTCTAGTTACAGCAAGTGGGGGCTACTCTTGATTGTGGTGCACGGGCTTCTCATTGAGGTGGCTTCTCTTGTTGCGGAGCTTGGACTCTAGGCGTGCGGGCTTCAGTAGCTGTGGCGCACGGGCTTAGTTGCTCCAGGGCATGTGGGATCCTTCCCAGACAAGGGATCGAATCCGTGTTGCCTGCGTTGGCAGGCAGATTCTTAACCATTGTGCCACCAGGGAAGTCCCTTTTGGTCATTTTCTATTGGAGATGTGTGTTGCCCTTCATATGTGAAAATAGTTCTACTGAAAATGGTGACCTGGATTTTAATAGTGTTTTGTCTAAATTAAGATTTGGATTACTTCAACAAGGTCTAACAATGGGAGAAAATAAAAGATTTAAATACTAGTTTTGTGGAGAAAGCTTGAGAAGTTAAGCTGTGCGGGGTCCCACCACAATACACTAAGATCTCTGCAGATAATGAGCAGATATAGAAAAGCGTGGATGAGACCAGCTTGTGGCTCAACTCCGCTCCACTGTCATGGCTGATCCAGAATTAATTCTTAGGATCCCTCCTAATGTCATCACATTGTGATTCCCAGCACATAAAACAGTGGGAGGTTTGGTGGGAGTGAGGATTAGCGCTGGGAGATTTTACCGTTCTGATGACAGCCTCCTTATTAAAAGACGTATTGACTTAGTGGAGCGGGGGTGGGAAGGCTAAGAGGAGTATTCCCTTTACAGTGTTAAAGCAGAAATTGTTTTGCGAGGTTATATGAAGCCCATGGAAAATACTAGCTTGGAGACCAGACTTTGCCATTTTTGGTAAAGCTAAACAGACCTCGTGTGTCTCTATTAAAAAGTCCATTTGACTGCTTGCCAGTTATGCAGTGTAAAATTTGTGAAAATCCATTGAGTTGCACATGTATATGGCATGTTTCTGTATGTGCCTTATACTTCAGTTAGAAGTTTTTAAGTCTCTTTT
Source organism: Eubalaena glacialis (assembly GCF_028564815.1). Lineage (NCBI taxonomy): Eukaryota > Metazoa > Chordata > Mammalia > Artiodactyla > Balaenidae > Eubalaena > Eubalaena glacialis. Next base: position 161,385,748 of record NC_083716.1, on the reverse strand, counting down.
GGGGAAGCAAGTGAAAATAGTGGGATTCTGGAAGCTGGGATAGGGATTAAGGTTAGGATGGGCATGATGAAGGCCCTTGCTTCCCATTGTTAGAGCCTGAGAAATGTAGAGGGAGGAGATTCTTACACTGACTATGTGCTGGAGGTCCTGAGTTCAGAAGAGCTCTAATCCTTGACTGGTGGACCAGTTGGCCAAGGATGGGACACATGATTCATCACTGGGAGATGGGAAGACCATGCCCTTCCAGTGTCTGGAGCAGAACGTTCTCTTGTCTTGATGCTCCTCTTGGCCTTTTGCTTCACCACCCTTCCTGGGACAGATTACTCACTATACTGGTGGTTACCTGCCATGTACGGTAGATGCCTCACCCCTCTAAAAATGATGATTGCTAAGGTAAAGAGGACTCAGAGTAGATTTTCTCTCTGCCTCTAGCAGTGTCTGCAGGGTCAGAACCAGGCTGTTTTCAGTGGTGAGAGCTGGTCCTTATGTTTACAGAACAGTGCCAGGGCATCAGCAGAGAGCCAGTTCAGACGATAAAGGATAAAATGATGATTGCCATGCGTCTCAGTTGAGGTTTATTTGAATAAAGTTCTAAGATTCAGATGTTTACTCTTGGAAGAGTGTGTGCTTGGTACATGGGTGTACTCAACAGAGAGGTGCTGATTAAGTCTTTAAATATTAAAGCTAAGCTGGCAAACATATTACGTGAACACTAAGTGTTTTCATTTTGAAAATTTATCTACTTATAAAATAATATACATTATTTTTAGACATTAGTTTCTCATATTATTTTTATAGCTCTGATTTTTTAATTATTGCTACTACAGAGTGTTGTAGTGTTGTAAGCAGGTTGAGGTAGATCTTATAATTATTATAGATGCTTTCATCAGCTGTGGTATCTTGAAGGGTGCGCGCGCGTGTGTGTGTGTGTGTGTGTGTTTTAAACCCCTTGGATCAAAGTTACAATATAAAGAACTATGCAAACTATGCAAGATATTATAACAGGGTTTTCTTAGGACTGAGTAATATGTTGATAAGTGTGATATTGTTTTGCCCTGGTTTTGAAATATACACTGTATAAAGATAGCTTTGAAAAAAGTTCTTCATGCCACATTCCAAACTCAGTGGGGGTGAACTTCCCAAAATATTTTTTAAGAGAAAGGAAAAGAGAGAAGAATACAAAAAAGACAGAAAAATAATAAGGAAAAGCATAGCTTAGTTTCTATGAATGTTTTGATTCATATCCCTTTTAAGTAAAATATGTTCTGACTGTAAGATGTGCAACTAGTTGTTAGATTTTTTGCTTGAGTGTTGCATTTACATAGAGTAGCTGGCTTTCAAAATGCCAGCCAGCAGCCAACTCAAATACTGAAGATTTGTCTAACTTAGTGACTAGTTTAATAGGAAGATATCTTGAGGACGTTGCAGGGGAGGCACATATCAGATACCTAGCTCTGGAAACTCAGCCAGAATTTTGTCAGCGGTGATCTATCTGATTCTTAGGGTATTTGATTTTCATCTCCTAATTTAGGACTTGCAAAGATGCTGTGAGCATAAAACCTCACCTCCACATACTTAATTGAAGAGGATAATTTTGAAGTTCAAGATTGCCTTCCTGGAGAAAACTTGGGTATACCCATCAGGCTCTGAATGTAAACTATACCATTTCTTTTTTTTTTAATTAAAAAAAAAATTAGGAGGGGGCGGGGATTCCCTGGCATTCTAGTGGTTAGGACTCTGTGCTTGCACTGCAGGGGTCACCAGTTCGAACCCTGGTCAGGGAACTAAGATCCCACAATTTCAAAAATTTTGTCCTGCAGTGTGGCCGAAAAAAAAATTTTTTTTTGTTTAAATTGAAGTATAGTTGATTTACAATCAGCTATTTGATTTCAGGTGTACAGCAAAGTGATGCAGTTATATACCATTTCTTTAGAAGTGTAAAAAGTGCCCACTATCCCCTAAGCATTTATGTTACAATAATTTCTGAGATTCCCCCAGCCAAAGACATGGATAGACTCTGGAAGCATTTCCCAATTTACTGATTGGGGCTTCTTCTGCGTCCTGATTCTCCAAAAAATTATTGGACCTTTCTGCAATACTGAGGGACAGATCAGACACTGATGGATAGTCCTCTTTTTTTTTTTTAATTTATTTATTTATTTATTTATTTATTTATGGCTGTGTTGGATCTTCGTTTCTGTGCGAGGGCTTTCTCTAGTTGTGGCAAGCGGGGGCCACTCTTCATCACGGTGCGCGGGCCTCTCACTATCGCGGCCTCTCTTGTTGCGGAGCACAGGCTCCAGACGCGCAGGCTCAGTAATTGTGGCTCACGGGCCCATTTGCTCCGCGGCATGTGGGATCCTCCCAGACCAGGGCTCGAACCCGTGTCTCCTGCAATGGCAGGCAGACTCTCAACCACTGCGCCACCAGGGAAGCCCGGATAGTCCTCTTTATTGTACCTCCACATAATGACACTGGCCTCTAATTTCAAAGGAGCCCTTTATTGTAGATCATGTATTACATTTGTGTTCTGCAGAACACACTTTGGGGAAAATTATTTGCAGTAGGTAATTGGGAGCTATTGAAGGATTTTTAAAACGGAAAGTGGTATGATCAGATGTGCATTGGTCAGGGTGGAAGATAGATTTGAGGAGAGGGAGAGTTCAGGCAAGGAGTCCAATTAGGAAGCTCTTGAAATAATACAGGTGTGAAATGATGGAGGCCTCAGTAAGGCAGTAGCAGTGGGAATAGAGGAGGAGGTGAACTGAGAAATATTCAAGTCATAAAGGCAGCAGGTTTAATAACTAACTAACTTAGGAAGGGAGAGGAGTCTAGGATGAACCCCTCCACTCTGGTTTGGGTGACTGACTGGTTAGTTGTATGCTGCTGAGATTGGGAAGCTAGGCCATTTCTTCTGATGCCTTTTGAATTAACCCAAGGAGCTCAGGTTAGAAGCAGTGTCCAGGTTTTGAAGGCTTCAGTCTTCCAGCTGTTGATCTTGATTCGTGGCTAAGAAAATTACTTGGCTTCATCCCAAGGCTGTGAAATAATTTTGTTTCAGAGATCTAGGACCCCCAGGGACCAGGAGCTGGCTGCAGAATAATTATGATCTAGCTGTCTCCATTCTGGGCCCTGTACCCATCCTGATAGACCCTATTATGTTTTCTCTGGAAACCAGAGAGGAAACATGATGTATTCCTCTAGCCTTGGTCTTCAGGAACTTCTCAGCAAAGAAATCTTCAAATTGATTTTTAAACAACCCCTTCCTCAGTAAACGAGTATTATTCCAAGTGACAATCAGACTACACAGAAGGGCGTTTGGGATATTGCTCAGATAGTAACCAGAAGGAAAAACTATTTAAAAAAATTTTATTCTCTTATATATGCTTCTTTTTCTGTTAAGAAGTAGAAGATCATAATATTTTTCCAGAGTATCTCTGCTCTCTTAATTTTGTTAGGCGTTTCTAGCCTTTCGTTTAGTATGTTCACTGACATATGTGAAAGGAAAATGGGTCCCTAGTCAAGTAAGTTTGGTAATGACCACATTCAGTGCCCTTTCACGGCACACAGTAGGCCACTAAAGTCTCTTAGCATTCTGTGATAAATAAACCAATTAAATTTTATTTAACCCAAAGATATCCCAAAGTCATTTGATCTCAGAACCCATTTTTTTTCCCCCAGTGACTGCCTATTAACTACTTGAAGAACTGGTATTCTGCAGAATGCAGCTGGGGAAAGGGTCATCTAGTTATTTACACCAAGTCACATATTTTCTGGGAATAATCTCATCATCTTAAATTGAGTGCATTTTGCAGGCAGGATGCAGTTAACATTAGATTGATATATATGTTCCCAGGCCTTCCTCTCAGAGACTTTGGTTCACTAGTTTGGGATGGGCCTTAGGATTTTCATTGTTGACATACACTTCTAAGGTGATTTTTATGTAGCTACTTTGAGAAGTACTGGGTAAAATTATCGCCCTGATCAGCCAGTGTTTGTGACAGGGCACAGTACTTGGACTTTCCCTTTTTTTCAGGTCTCTCTCCCTCTGGGTGGCAAGCCCTTTGAAGTAGGAGTGTCTTTTCTTATTCCTCTCCCTACCCTTGCCTAGCCTTGCTTGCCTGTGTACTTGCCCCAAGACAGACACTCAGTAAATGTTTACTGGAATGTATTGAAATTCAATAACTCTAATTCCTCCAGAAATCAAGAGGGACCTCGGGAATGGTCAGAAATGATTGAACATGGTGTATATGTCAGGGATTCCCTAGGGACATATATCCATGAGCAGCTACACAATTATTTTTTCTTTAAAAAACCAAAGTAAATTTAAAAATAGAGGTTAGTGGACTTCCCTGTTAGCACAGTGGTTAAGAATCCGCCTGCCAATGCAGGAGACATGGGTTCGAGCCCTGGTCCGGGAAGATCCCACATGCCACGGAGCAGCTAAGCCTGTGCGCCACAACTACTGAGCCTGCACTCTAGAGCCTGTGAGCCACAATTACTGACCCTGTGTGCCACAACTGCTGGAGCCCATGCTCCGCAACAGGAGAAGCCACTACAGTGAGAAGCCTGCTCACCGCAACGAAGAGTATCCCCCGGTCGCCGCAACTAGAGAATGCCCGTGTGCAGCAACGAAGACCCAATGCAGCCAAAAATAAATAAATAAATTAATTAATTAATTAATTTTTAAAAAATTTAAAAAAAAAATAGAGGTTAGCAGGTTTAGGAAATCAGAAGGCCTATATTTGTAAGAGCCAGAGTGTGATAAGGGAAACTCAGTCTTCTCCCCATATATTTCCAACTGGGCTATATTGATTGTAAACAGAGTGGTGACAATGTAAGTTTCCCTCCACACCAGACTCCTAGACCCTACTCCGTGGAGCCCACCTCTTTCAAGAGTTTTTTTTTGTTTTTTTACTAGAAGCTTTATTGAGATATAATTCATATAGCATACAATTCACTCATTTACAGTATATAGTTCCATGGTTTTAGTATATTCAGAGTGGTGCAATCATCACATCCCCCCAGAAGGAAATCTCATAGCCATTATCAGTCACTCCCCATTAGCCCCCAACTTTCCCAGCCCTAGGCTGTCTCTATGGATTTACCTGTTCTGGACATTTCATGTATATGGAATCAGTCATACGATATGTGACCTTTTGTGACTGCCTTCTTTCACTGAACATGATGTTTTCAGGCTTCATCCATGTTGTAGCATATATCAGCATTTGTTTCTTCTTGTTGCCAAATAATATTCCATTGTGTGGATATAAACTATTTATCTGTTCATCCACTGATGGACATTTGGGTTGTTTCACTGTTTGGCTGTTATGAATAATGTTGTACAAGTTTGTGTGTGTATATGAAACTTAATAGTTTCATGACCAGTCACTTTAAAATGTAAGCCATTTTTTTTTAATTGGAGTAAAATTGCTTTACAATGTTGTGTTAGTTTCTGCTGTACAATGAAGTGAATCAGCTCTATGTATACCTATATCCCCTCCCTCTTGGACCTCCCTCCCACCCCACCCCCTTTCCACCCATTTAGGTCATCACAGAGCACCGAGCTGAGCTCCCTGTGCTATACGGCAGGTTCCCACTAGCTATCTATTTTACACATGGTAGTGTATTTATGTCAAACCTAATCTCACAATTCATCCCACTTTCCCCTTACCCCCATGTCCACGTGTGCATTCTCTACGTCTGTGTCTCTATTCCTGCCCTACAAATAGGTTCATCTGTACCATTTTTCTAGATTCCACATATATGCCTTAATATATGGTATTTGTGTTTCTCTTTCTGGCTTACTTCACTCTGTATGACAGACTGTAGGTCCATCCACATCTCTACAAATGACCCAATTTCATTCCTTTTTATGGCTGAGTAATATTCCATTGTATATATGTACCACATCTTCTTCATGTATTCATCTATCGTTGGACATTTAGGTTGTTTCCATGTCCTGGCTATTGTAAATAGTGCTGCAGTGAACATTGGGGTACATGTGTCCTTTTGAATTACGGTTTTCTCTGGGTATATGCCCAGTAGTGGGACTGCTGGGTCATTTGGTAGTTCTATTTTTAGTTTTTTAAGGAACCTTCATACTGTTCTCTCCATAGTGGCTGTATCAATTTACATTCCCACCAACAGTGTATGAGGGTTCCCTTTTCTCCACACCCTCTCCAGCATTTATTGTTTGTAGATTTTTAATGATGGCCATTCTGACCGATGTGAGGTGATACCTCATTGTAGTTTTGATTTGCATTTCTCTAATAATTAGTGACGTTGAGCATCTTTTCATGTGCCTCTTGGCCATCTGTATGTCTTCTTTGGTGAAATGTCTATTTAGGTCTTCCACCCATTTTTAATAATTTGAGATATACTAAAGATATGTTGAAGATTCAAGGTATTTTTGAATCCTACTCCACTGACCTATATGGTCATATCTCAGCTATTTCCATGTAACTCTGCTCTAGGCAGTGTGGTCCCCTCCCAGTTGCATGAATAGGCAGTGTTCAATCCCAAGTGTGAGAATTGTGGACACCGTTCCCTTTTTGGGGGGAAGCTCCACCCCCCTTTAGAGCTTTCACACTGCACAAGGTCCAGCTCTTATTCCATTCCTCCTGTGAGGCTCTTCCCAGCGTTTCCACACTCTTCGGAATTCAGGTGGCAGCATCTGTCCCACTCACCTGGCGCTGACCACCTGCAGCCCCATATAGCTTTGTCACTGTTTCATGCGTCTGTGTCTTATCTCTGCAGGTGTGAGATGCTGGCGGGCAAGAATCAAATCCTACCATTCTTTTGCTCCTCCCTTACCCCAGCCACAACTACACAAGGGTTAGAGAGAAATGAATACTGAATAAATGGATGCTATAGCTCAAAGCCTCTGTGACATCAGTGTTCCCCATGCAGAGTAAAATGGGACTGGTTTGCAAGTGAGGAAATGACGGGAGTCATCGATTGAACCAGGTGCAGCTCTGAAATTGCGAGGGGCTCATTTAAAGACTTGCGGACTTGTCACAGAAAATGCGGAAAGGCGTTCTGTTTAGAAATAATCTTGTCTCAACATCGTATATTCTCTTCATTTCTTCTTACTTGTTCTCATTTGCAAGGACATGTTCAGGGACATTGTCTTGAAAATAGGATCCTTGCAACTTCCTCCCTTTTATTTCCAAGTTCAGATCATAATTTAGCGACTCTATCATTATCAGAGCCATTATGTCTGTGATGGCCATAGACCGTCATTTCCGTGACTTCACTAACAAGGTCAGTTCTTTGAATGAGCCCCACATAAACGGACCTTCTCATGTTCATCTCTAAAGCCAAATGGAAACCAAAAAGAAAAAATTATGAAAAATCAGATAGAAAAGTATAATAATTTGAAACAGAACAAAGATATTTGTTTTTCTGGCATTTGGCAATGAAAATTTCAGCCATTTTCCTATAAAACCTTCTCTCTAGATATTTCTCTGTGGATGAAAGTATTAAACAAATCATCCCAGTTCTTTCTTTATGAGCTAGTTATGAAAAGGTCCATGGGAATAATTCTGCCTAAATAAAATTACTAATTCATAGCCTTAATTTTTCTGTGATGTTGAAAAGAGCTACAGACTAGGACAGTAGCTGTTGGTCACTGCTACCCTGGTTTAGAATGAGGGGCTGGCTGAGGGTTGTAGAGACAGACTGTACATTATAGTGAAGCTGCGGCTGTTACTTATTATGTCAGGGCCACACTGGTTTGCTTGGTCACAGCTGTAATGGGTAGAACAGTGGTAGATCCCTTCAACAAGAATGTGTCTTTGGATCCCCGGCATCATTCATGTAAAGACAGGGGTCATCTGGGTGACTTCCTTAAATTCCTACCGTGCAAATATGTTGACATGTTTGTTCAACAAACAGAATTTTTGTGAAGGCATGAGCTTTGTAAATTAATCCTAGAACTATTTATTGGTAGCCTTTGTACAGAGCAAGTTATTAAGTCAGAATGTTACCAAAGAATTGTTTACAGATATGTTTTTTTTCTGAGCATCCAAATGAACAGTTAGTGAGTACCTATGGCATGCCTAACACTATACTAGGAGTGGTAACCCCTTAGAGTTTTAGAGGTAGAAGGTGTCGCAGTATGGAAATGCTTAGGGTTAAGTCAAGAGGACCAGATCCATGCACATGAAACAACCAGGAGGGACCATAGAATAATGGGATGGGCTTTATTTTTGCAGAAAGAATTGGATTCACCACAGTGCTTGCTGTTTACTAACTGTTTGGATTTGGACAAATTATTTACCTCTCTGAGTCTATTTTCTTATCAGCAAAGTGGGGTAATAATATCCTTACAAGGTTATTGTGGTGATGAAATCAATCAGATAACATACATAAAAAGATAAAGTTCCAACACATAGTAGTTTAATAAAATTTAGATACTATTATTAATTGGAAGACAGCTTAGGGTGACTGAAACCAGGTCCAGGAGATTTGGTATAGAGTCTAAACATAGGCACAAAAGGAATTGGGAATCATAAAAAGACTTTGGAGGCATGGAATTAGCCTGTATAATTTCATAAATGTAATAATATCTAAGCCAGACTACGGTAACCATAGTAATAGTTACCATGTGTTATAGGCCAAAATTGTTGTAATTGCTCGGTGTGAATTTTTTTCCCCTTAATTTTCACAGTAACCTTATGATGTAGATACTTTTATCATCCATTTCCTAGGCGAAGAAAATGTTAAATGATTTGTCAAACGTCACGCAGCTAGTAAATGATGGAACCAGGGTTTGAATCCAAGTGTCTGACTCAGAGCCACTTCCTAAAACAGGGAAGCGAGGGGTTAGGGTGGCTAGAAAGGCAGAGATGGTAGATCAAATGAAGAAACAGAACCACAGGAGAAACTCTAGGCAAGATATTGGCAGACTAATAAAGATGGGGACCTGCCGGTGATCAGACATGGCAGTGAGGGTTGGGACAGATCTGTAGGCAGAAGGGAGCCACTTCCTCTCAAGGTGGAACTTTATTGCATCTGGAGGAGTCCTGGGAATGTGGTGGTCTCACCTGACTGCATCTGCTGCATCTTTGAGTTCTACTGATAATGACCGAGCCACTTCATATACCTTTCCTGTGTCAGGGCAGAATCTTTCATCTCATCTGAGTCGTTCCTTAATTTCCTTAAGTTTAGGGCAGAATTGCATTCCAGGAACCCACCTGATATGCACTTTTCTTCTCTAAACATACCCTGTCCTCTCTTTTCCACGAGCCATCCATGCACTCATCCGTCTATTCATTCAACCAGGCCTGAACACTTGAAGACTGTGCTGGCAAAGGGATGAACAAAGTCAGAAACTGTTTTTCATCCTTCTCACACAATTCCCTAAAATGTACCGCCTATTCCTGGGACTATAAATATTTCAAATATTTTTGAGAACAATGCCAGAATGTGAACCAACTACATCACTAAACGTGCTGTTAGTTTAGTCGACATCCCCACCCCACCTCCACCTCTCCCCATAGCAGTCCTTTTTTGATGAAGGAATCAAGCCATTGATCTGCATTCTGGTTCATGCTCCTCTCTTCTGAGGGGCTGGGGCAGCCCTTTAAGTCCTGGACTAGCTGCTTCTGGGGTCCTTTTATTCGGGGCTTTTAGACTTCTATGGCGAATTATTAGCCAGTTTTAAATGTACCTTGTGCCTATTTACACTTCCTTTGTGCTTTCTTTTTAAGTGTCTGGGAAACAGGATCCATTTTGCCACCTTCCCTGGAGATCACCTGTCTACAGAAGTGGGGTGTGGTAAGGGGACAGGAGAAAGAGGAGGCTCCCGGGCAAGGGGGGACTTTCAGAGATCTTTTCCAGCCAGTACTTGCCCTTGGCTGTCATACATAGAGCTATCTAAGAGTGGGCTGTATTTTATAGAAACAATGCCCTCCCCCTCCAAATTCTGTTTCTAGCTGCCTCTTCCAAATAATAGTTACTCTTCATTGAAGGCTTACTGTGAACCGTGAGCTATTTCAGGGAAGATTTGTACATTACCTGTGCAGCACACAGATGGGACATGGCTGGTGTCCATCCTGATTGGATTGCTTATTTTGTTGTTTATGCTGATTAGTTGGTATTCATATCACACCACTTATCAAACAATTTGAGTATTTCCCGGCACTTTCTGAATACTCTACATGACATATATCATTTATTTCTCACAAGAGCAGATGAGCTAGGAGGTAGGTGTAATTATCCCTATTTTACAGATGAGAAAACTGAGGCATAGAGAGGATAAATAACTTCTCATGGTCACACAGTTAGTCCATGGCAGTATCCATGTTCATACCCAGAACCTCCAGGCCTTTCTAGCGTGCAATGCTACTTTCCAAGCCCTAGAAAGCCCCTTTTCAGTGCTTGGTGCAACTAAGTCATGTCTTGCTGCTTTGTTTACTAGATGCAGGCTCTCCGTATGCCTCCTTCTCGGAGACTGGAGGAGGGAGGTTTAATCAGCTTCCTTGTGCACAGCACTCCAGCCTCTTCATTAGTCTTTTCTGTAGGAAGAAACAGAAGCGCAGCCGTGGCAGAAGCCAGACACTGCAGTCTACAAGCATCTCTCGAGCCACTTCCCCCAAAGCCTGATGTGCATGTTTCTGCAGTGGGACCTAAGCTTTCTTCCCATGCACGGACTTCTTCTCGTTGCCCTGATCTATGGTATATTGCATTCTCTTAAACGATCAGATTCCACCACTCAAAGGAGCAAACTGAAACCTGTTCTCGCTGACCTCCCTGATTCTGCTGGCTCCTCTAAACTCTCAGCACCCTTAAGGGAAATTGAAAAATGTGATCATCCGTGGCTGTGTGCCAACTCTGGAGGGCTTGCTCTGGTCAGCTCCATCCTTATAACACTTCAGTTATCAGGACATTGATTATAGGGGGAACAGGTTTGGAGAAAGAGGAGAGTGAAATTGGATCATTAGGTTTTCAAAAAAAAAATTTTAATTGAGGTGAAATTTATATAACATAAAATTAACCATAGTACATTCATAATGTTGTGCAACTACCACCTCTATCTAGTTCTAAAACATTTCATCACTCCAAAATAAAACCCAGTACTCATTAAGCAGTTACTCAGCACTCCCCCCTCCCCCTCCTCCTACCCTGGGTATCCACCAATCTGCTTTCTATTTCTGTGAATTTACTTTTTCTAATATTTCATACAAATAGAGTTATACAACATGGCCTTTTGTGTCTGGCTTCTTTCACTTAGCAGAATGGAGATTCATCCATATTGTAGTATGTATCAGTACTTCATTTGTTTTTATGGCTGAATAATATTCCATTCCATGGATATATCACATTCATCCATGAATGGACATTTGCGCTGTTTTCAACTTTTGCTGCTAGAAACTTTTTTTTTTTAATTAATTAATTTATTTATTTTTGGCTGCCTTGGGTCTTCTTTGCGACACACGGGCTTTCTCTCTAGTTGCGGCGAGCGGGGGCTACTCTTCGTTGTGGTGCGCTGGCTTTTCACTGCGATGGCTTCTCCTGTTGCGGAGCACGGGCTCTAGGCGCGTGGGCTTCAGTAGTCGTGGCATGTGGGCTCAGTAGTTGTGGCACACGGGCTTAAGTTGCTCTGTGGCATGTGGGATCTTCCCGGACCAGGGCTTGAACCCGTGTTCCCTGCATTGGCAGGCGGATTCTTGACCACTGGACCACCAGGGAAGTCCCTAGAAACATTTTTGGATAAGTGTTCGTTTGAGTACTTGTTTTCAGTTCTTTGGGGTATGTACCTAGGAGTGGAATTGCTGGGTCATGTGGTAATTCCATGTTTAACTTTTTGAGGAACTGCCAAAATGTTTTCTGCAGGGGCTGAAACATGGGTCGTTGGTTTTGGTAGAGAACTTCAGGGCAGACATCATGAAGACAGGAAAGCACATATGACTCTGTCTCTATAGAAAGTCTATACATCTTGGGACAAGACGGAAAATGTACAGTAGGATGTCTTCTAGGGACCAATACTGAGCAATAAAAAATATAGCTGTATGTGTATGTATGGGGGCAGAGATTTTCTTATGTCTCCCCCATTCCATCTCCCACTGGGATTATTGAGATAACCTCTTTGCTGGTCACTTTCCCTCTGCCATTGTCCCTCACCAGTCTTTCCCTTGGAGTGGTTTGCTCTCAGAATTACCTTTTTAAAGTGCAGATCTCGTCTTGTTACTCACCTATTTAAAATCCTTAAGTGGTGCCCCATGGTCTTCAGAATACATTGCAGATCCCTCTCCTTGGTGCATCAGGACCTTTCCTCCTTGGTCCTTGCTGGGGTCTTCAGCTTCAGCTTCTGCCATACCCACAGGCATCGTCATCCTTAGATGACATTACCTACCTGTAGGTCCCCAATGGCTCATGCTCTTACACCTTCTTGCCTTTGCACATGTTCCCTCCTCTGCCCACAGGGCTAACGGTTACATCTCCTTCCAGGCTCCGCTCAAACACTGAATCCTACCAGAGGTCTTTCATGACTCCCCGGCCTGAACTTTGGTACTCCCCACTGTATTTTCATGGCTTCTTTACAGCTTTTACTAGGCTTCACAAGGATAGGGACCATTACTCTGTTTGGTTCATTGTGCGTCGCAAACACCCACAACAGTGCTTGGCACAAAGGAGCTCTCAAAATAGGTCCTGACTGATGAGGTCAGGATGGCATTTTTCATTTTGTTGTCTATCTGACAGGTAGTAGGTATCAACTAAATATCATTTGAATGAAAGATAAGGTGGAAGAGAAGAGGAAGGGGCGAGCGAGGGAGGGTAGGAAGAAGACATAGGAGAAAGAGAGATGGAGAAGAGGAAAGAAGAAAGCAGGAGAGGCAAAGAAACGACAAAAAAGATGAAAAAGAGAGTGGATAAAAGAGTGGGAGAATGAATGAAACTGGGGAAGGCAGAGAGGATGCCTAGCTTCAAAAAAGTGTAACCATTTATGCTACGAATTTCAAGCTTATTACATTCAAACATGTGCTTGCGTATTAGAAGGATGGAGGGCTTCAAGTCTTGGGATGAATGCCCCCTCACCCCGATCTCATCGCATTTCATGTCCATTCTGCACAGGGCCAGGGACGGGAGGACTAGGATTTTCCAAATCCCTGAGGGTATAAGACTCCTGGCAGGAATAGCTGCTTCCATTAGTCCCATCATCCTTAGTCTGTTTGGCGGACCTCTGGGTCAGAGCATGTAAAGGGGCATTTGGGATCAAAGCGGGAGTGGCTGTCTTCTGCTCAGCCTAAGCGGCCGTCCTTTGCTTACATAGCACACGTTATGTAATTTGCACTTTGCAAGCAGCTGCTAGGTGATGCCACTACCTTCTGGCTCTGCAGTGACAGAAGAAAGGCTCACTTAGGAAATGCTGGCATGGGACTAGGAAAGCTTTTAAAATTCAGGTCTCTACGGAGAAAATGACACCAGGTTCCTTCCTAGTTTCTCGTAAGGGAGTTTTAAGCAGCTAATCTAAATGCGATAAATGCCCTGGTGACAGGCTCCTTCCTCCCTACCCACATCGCTCCATGCATGCCAAAAGGTGGAGGAGCAAGAAGGCCTCCGGGTGAGTCACTGGTCTCCTAAGGGCCTGAGCTCCTAAATGGAGCATCAGAATGCCCTCACGTACCTCCGGCAGCCCTGGCCAGGAAAAGACTCCTCAAGGTACCCCTTCTGCACTCTTTCATTGGCCTTTTCTCCCATTTTAAGGCTACTGCTGCTTGTTTCTGTAAACCAGCAACTAGTCAGCCAACAAATTGATGTTCTCAAAACAGTGATTAAAATCTGATCTCATGTGTCTCACTACTTGGCTCTGTGTCGGGGCAGGTGCCTGCAGTCCGTGTTGGGTGGGCTCAGAGAAGGCGAGTGGAGTTGGCGGTACTCACTCCCAATTAGAAGTGTCTCCTGTCAGAGCCAGAAGACCTCATGGCTTTTCACAAATCAAAGAAACTTCTCCTTGCAAAGGGAGCCCTGAGGTAAATGCTTCCAGAAGCACCTTTGGAAGTGCATAGACATTTTCAGGCCACTCAGGAACTGTTTCTAAAGTGGTTTATTCTCTGTGTGATCCAGAACCCCTGCAGCAGGGATTCTCAAAGTGTGGTCCGCAGACCACTCTGCAGTAGAATCCTCTGGGGAGCTGGTTAGGAAGGCAGTTTCTGGATTCAGCATCCACTAGGGGAAGCAGGAAGCACCATCTTCACAAGCACCGCAGATGATTCTTTGCATGCTGAACACCAGAGCCACAGTCTTACAGGTTTACAGGGCAGCACATCTTGAAAGGCAAGCCCCAGACATCTCCTGTGTACACACCTGCAGAGTTCCTTCTCTGTGTCTCACCTGGGTGACCCCCTGGTCCAGGATGACGCGACCAAACACACAGCACCTGCTGCTGGCTGTAGAGGGCACTTCTGGAGCTCTGATTTAAGCCATTCTTTTCAGCTGGGTTGCTTGTTTTGTTTTGTTTTTAGTGTTTATTTATTTATTTGGCTGCGCCGGGTGTTAGTTGTGGCATACGGGATCTATTTCCCTGACCAGGGATCGAACCTGGGCCCCCTGCATTGCGAGCTCGGAGTCTAAACCACTGGACCACCAGGGAAGTCCCCTGGGTTGCTTTTTTTGATGACTGCTCTTTTCTTCATATTGGCTGCATACGGAATGTTTTTCATCCAGTGTCTCTCCTTGGAGGATTAGACTGAAACCAAATCTCAGGCTGTGAGTACGTGTCGCCACCAGGATTTGTGGCACAGGGCACCAGGATTTACTTGGACTTTGTTTTCAGACCGGTACCGGTCTGTTAGGAACCGGGCCACACAGCAGGAGGTGAGCGGTAGACAAGTGAGCGTAGCTTCATCTGCCGCTCAGCATCGCTCCCCATCGTCCTCATTACCCCCTGAACCATCCCCCCACCCCCGTCCATGAAAAAATTGTCTTCCACAAAACTGGTCCCTGGTGCCAAAAAGGTTGGGGTCCGCTGTTCTGAAGGACTCAGAATTGCCACAGTCCTTCAGAGTCCTAATCTTACTTCTATAAGGATCTATAAAAGAGATCCTCACAACGGTGGTAAAGTGCCCTCCACCTAAGGATGGTTTCTGATAAAATGGAGAGGGAGAAACAGCATCTCTCTGGGACCGTTGTTTCCTTCCTTTTTCTCTCCTCCCTGTTGGGCATGCTCACCCCCTGTCCACCTCATTCTGCCTGATGCCAAATGCTCATCAGGAGCACTTGGCTGGTCAGGACACACCCGGAAGCTCTGATCTTCTTCTGACCGCTGATTGCCCGTCAGAACTAATCTGTCATGTGGCTCGTGTTCTCAGAAGTTTGCTAAGCTAAGGATGTAATTGTAATGCTAATGATTTAAACCAACCCGGCAACTCTCGGGTAACATCTGCATCTCAGTAACAACCTCATTGAAGTGAATGATGTAGGAATGTGAGGCCCCTTAGGGCAACACATGGCAAACCAGGAAGGTTGGTCTCTGAAGTCTCATTCTGCCTGTTCTCTGTGTAAGGCCACCCTGCAAGAGGTAGTCCTGGGATAAAATAGTCTTCAAAACCTGCGTATTTTTTTTTATCCCACATGGCCTTCCTTTTGATAAACTTTCAGTTTAGTGGAAAAGTTGAGAAATTGTTTTAACCAACAAATTCATTGAGGCACTTGCAGAAAATTACTTGGTGCTCGCAGTGTGGGGTTCTCCGCTAGTAGAACTTCCAATAAATATTGAACTTAGTCCCAGTGAGTGACTGAGATACTGAGCAAAGGTATTAAACAATGCCCAGGTTATTGACCCAAAAACTAAAGGAGGCCCATGATCTGTGTATTAGTCTGCCTGGCCTGCCATAGCAAAATACCATTTTAGCAACAGAAATTTATTCTCTCACGGCTCCAGAGGCCAGAAGTGCAAGATCAAGGTGCCAGCAGAGCTGGTTCCTGGTGAGGTCTCTCTTATTGGATTGTAGATGGCACCATCTCACTGTGTCCTCACATGGCATTTCCTCTGTGTGGCTGCATCCCTGGTGTCTCTTCCTCTTCTTCTAAGGACACCAGTCCTATTGGATTAGGACTCCTAATGACCCTGGTTAACCTTAATTACCTTATTATTAACCAGATACGTTAGGGATTAGGGCTTCCATGTATGAATTCTGGGGGATACAGTTCAGTCCATAACAATCTGGGAGGCAGAACTTCCTACTTCAGGGCTTGGTTCTGTCACTGGTTTGCCCCATGAGTAAAAGATAATTCTAAACCTTGTTAAATGGGTAATCTGTACAGTAGCCTGATACAGTTGTTCCAGTCAGTGGACAATGTGGTGTAGTCTAACTTGGGCTCAGCTCGCTTATGCTTAGGTTTCCCGAATCCATAACTCAAGACCGTGGGTGGTTGTTCTTGAGTGTATATGTGTGCGTCTAACTGGAGCTTACAGCCATATAACATAAAGTGATTATAGCAGAGGAAAATTCTGTGGGGAGCAGAGCTGTTGCAGAGTGACAAAACAGGTGTCCACTCCACCGTAAACTATTTCTTCCACTCTTGGTGATCTTGGAACATCAGATCTTGGACCCTAAGGACAGCTGTGTGTGGCGCAGTTGCCCCCCCGCCTGGATCTCTTTCCTCTATTGGTTTTCAGGATACACATTGCCCAGGGTCTTCTGCTTCTCTGATCCCTCTTGTATCACCTTTGCTGTCTTCTCTTCCACCTTGGAATCCCTTACCACTTGCTCTTTCCTAACATTTAATTTAGACCTTGATCTTTTTTCTCTTTTCTCATTTTTTTTCTGTAAGAGCCCCTCTGTTTCTCCACTTCAGCCATCAGCTTTATTCCAATAAATCTCGAATCTTTATCTCTATCTGTGATGTATCATCCAGTCTCCGGTACCACAGGCCTGATTGCCTACCAGCCCTTTCCACTTGAGTCTCTTGTTATCACTTCGGTTCCAGTAACTGAAATAAGCTTATGCCTTTACTCCATCTCCCATAAAGTTGCTAATGACTAAATCCTGACAGCTTTTTCTTATACTATGTATTATGCCATTTCCTTCTTAATTCTGTTACCATTGGCCCAATCCAGACCCTGTTGCCTCATAACCGGATCACTGCCACAGCTTAATTTCTGGCTTCCTGGCTTCCCATCTTTCTCCTTCTCTCCATTCCATATGCTCCTGCTAGAACTGTCTTCAGATAAAACTTTTATCATGTCTCTCATCTGATTAATACTTTACTGTCTTCTATCCTCCAGATCAGACCCAAAGAACTCTGACTAACTTTTGACCCTTACTATTGGGTTGACCAAAAAGTTTGTTTAGGTTTTTCTGTAAGATGTTATGGAATACATTCTTCATCTCTTTTGAACCATCAGAGCTCAGCACTGAAAGGGACCTTAGATAGTCTAATCCTGTATCCATCTGATGATCAATGACCCACACAAACTATCACTCAGGAGCAATATTAACACCTTTAGTCACAAGCGACGTAGGGAAGCACATTCCCTTTCATACACTTTAATTGTCAGAAATGTCTTTCTTGAATACAGGTAAATTTGAAGTCTGTATAAAATTGTCCATTGACCTTAGTTCTGCCCTTTTTCCACCCACTAGCTTTTAGGTATTTGTAAATGGTTACCATGTGTTGTCTTCCCCAAATAATACACAACCAGTTTCTTCAAATGATCCTCAAAAATCCCTTCCCTCCTGGTTCTCGTCTAGAGGCTCTCCTGGTTGACACTATTCATTCTAACATGAGGCACCTTGCACTGACCCCTGTATTAGTTTGGGGGACGTGGGGCTGTCATGGTTAATATTAACTTTATAGTCAACTAAAACCACAAGCCCTTCTAGTTATTCTTTGTACTACTTTCAAGTCAAGTGTCTCATAACTGTACTTGGGTAGATTTTTTTTCCCCCAGAAATAAATATCTTTATCTAGATTAAATTTCATCTTGTTCAATCTGGCCATGATTTCAGCCAGAAGAATTCTTTATGGATTTTCTGTCTGTCACGCTATGTATCAATGTTCTCTCCCAATGTTATGGTCAACTGTAAATTTGATCATCAGTGCTATTTATATCTTCATCCAAGTTTCTGATAATGACATTTTGGGCAGGACACATTTGGAACCAGCAGCGGAGGTTGATACCTTGATAGGCATCCTGTTTCCAGGCACCTGCACAGCCATCAAGCACACAATCTGTGATTAACCCATCTTGTGATTAACTCTGTTCCATGGCTTGATGCATTCCAAATAGCATTTCTTGTAGCCATATCAGAAAAGAAGAACATGGAAATCAGGGTGGCTTCCTTGTTATCCAGCATGCATGCCATGTTCATGGTCACTTTGGGGCCTTTTTTCCATTCTTTCTGGCTAAAAGCTTCCTTTTTTTTCACCTTTTACTTATATTCATAATGCTCTCTAGCACAGCCAAGAAGCCAGCACTCATCTCCTCCCCATTAATTCCAAGCATTCAGTTTTGCTACAAAGCCCCTAACCTTAAGGCACTTTGCACTGTTTATATACATTGCTTAGTATTACATTTATGCCCAGAATGAAACACACATTCAGGAAATATTTGTTGGATGAGTGCAGGGTAGGCTTGTCATCTTTATCAGACCATAACCATAAACTTCTTGATGGGGGTGCTAGCCTTACATTTTTTTTTTTTTTTAATTCTGGAGAAATTCACATAACATAAAATTAATCATTTTAAAGTGAACAATTCAGTGCTTCTTTGGGGGCAGTCAAAAGGGAGTAGGAAGGCAGCTGAAGCAGAGTCTCTCTTTCCAAATCACTCCTGGTCTGGCTTGGTTCATTTGATATATTTCTGTGGAGGTACTAAATGGAAATTTACTTTCTAAGTGCTACTTGCGCATCCAGAAGAATTCTTTGTCTCTGAAATAATAGCATGAGAGAGTCTAATACTTTCAGAATAAGGCTTCCTTTAGTTCACAACTTAGAGTTTCCAAAAATAAAACACTGGCTATGTTGATAAATTCATTTCAAAGGATCTGGGTAATTAGTCATTAGTCACATCATGCTTATGGAGGAAACCAATAGATTATTACATCAGGTTATTGTTAGCAAATGCCTATTTGAGGATTTCTGTATAGTTCTGTGCCAAAAGAAGGGTGGCACAGCTATGTGCACCATAATGAAATACCTTCACACATCTCTCTTCCAAGACCCTTTAGAGTCATGCCACTGTTAGAAACACAAGCATTTGGCAAAGGCATTTTATCCCACTTTAAACAATTCATGCCACATAACTCTCCCTTGTCTTCTTTAATGCTTTCTAGTTGGCAAGCGGTTTCCACCTCCAGGATCAGTGAGTCAAGTGGTAGTAGCATTGTGCCCACTTACAGATGAAGAAGACGAAGCTCAGGTACGACAAACATCTTGCCTAAAGCCCAACAGTTAGTAAATGCTGAACCTGAGACTTAAATTCCAGCCTTATCTCCCAAGTCTTTGGATGCCCCAGAGACACTTGCAACACTCAGGTTTACCCCAGGTCACAAGGAGTCAGTGGTGAAACCTCTGGCCTCCTACTCTAGAATCCTGGTTTTTTTTTTTTTCTTAATCAAAACTGCATTGGTAACTACAAATTTTACTATGTGAACATCTCTTGTGACATACATCTGTACAAACCTTTCAGGCAGTGGTCCACAGCTAGGTTATGAATAAAAGGGCATACATTTTTCTCTCATTTTATAACAATGAAGTTTAACAGTACAGAAACGTCACATGACCTTGGTGAGTCTAGAACCCTGTTTTGAAGAAGCATTTTAGCTGAAAATTTCCACTCCCTCAACACTTAATCCCTTTTCTGCTTTTTTACCTTTGTTCATGCCTTTTCTCTCTTCTGGTACCACTTACACATTTTCTGTCTAAATCCTACACAAATTCAGAGGCTTCTCTTTGGGAACATTCTTGAGGTTCTTTCCAGAAGGCCCTGTGTCATGCTGTGTGGTTTGAGGTCAGCACCGTGTGCTTCACATCTCCCGTGTGTACAGAAAGGACTCAGAACACTCTTTGTTTATAAGTGTCACATTAACTAGAAAGAGCCATTCTTCTTAGGAAAAAAACTGTATTCTACTGCTTTTAATTTGCTTTTCACTTGTGCATACATATACCTGTCAACACTGCCAATCATGCAGATAAACTAGGAATCGTTATTTGGGCAAATGTTATTAGGCTGGAACAATTTTTTTCTGGATCGATTTCATAACTAACAGGAGTATAATTTAGGAGTAGGACAGATTATTTGATATAAAATATGATATAATTCATAGCCAGTCTTATCTAAGATGCTAGGCTCTTTTACTTTAAGAAATGAATTGAAAGGAATGAGATGAATGAAACAATTTTTTTTCTTTATTTGTTTCGTAAGTCCTTACATTTGTGTACTATATTTTTCCTTTCCAAAAAACTTTTATATCATAACAGGGTGAGTTTCATCATTGTCCAGGCCCATCAATTTTTCTTTGGTCATGGAGGGTGCTGGCCGGTGCCCTAGGTCGTTGAGAAGAGTGGTACTCACATAGAGCAGTTTGGAAGGGGCTAGCAAATTGCTGGGTCATGGAGAGTCACTTTGGTTGGCTGACTCCTGGGTGAGGTACCCATAGGTGTGAATGGAAAGTTTTCATCTGCCAGAGAGAAGAAGTTCAGCCTAAGCGACCCACAGTGATGACATAAATGATAACTCATATAGCCTCTTCTGGAGGCTTCCAGACTTTGTCATTTGTTCAAGGAAAGTCCTGGGCCATTTCCACTTATTTCCAGTGGATTCTTAGACCTGATCCCCTTGTCTGAGGCCCTCTGCAAAACCTCCTTTAAGGTCAGGGCCCTGTGCTATCTCTCCTTCCCCTCGACCCTCAAAATCCAGGTGACTGTCATCTGGTTTCCTCTGGCCTACTCTTTGAAGGTCTTTCCTTTGATTCTCACAGGAACTTTCTTTTCCCAACAAAACCTACTGCTTCAAAATAAGTATTTGGGCTTATTTTATTGTTTTGCATGTTTCTCATGTAAGTATCAAAAAAAAAATTGTTTTTCTTTTGGAAGTCAGAACTGAGTGTAGACTCATTTTTCTCGCTGCATTCCTGCTCTTTGGGTGCCTGTACCGCTAAGGGATGCCAGTCCCCTGAGGCAATGTGGCTGCTGCTGACTGAGAGGAAAGAAAAAGGCTCCAACAAGGAAGGGCAAAAAAGAAAAGCAAAAGGATTAATATCTTGCAACAGTATATGCTAGCTTTTTAAAATTCCCTTAGGAGCAACCTTGGGACATATGTAGGGAAAGTATTATGTCTCTTCTAAAGACGAAGAAATGAGACGTGAGAAGATCTAATGAAGGTCTCAAAGTTAGTACGCAGAGCTGAGAAAGAATCTAAATTTCCTGGCTCCCAATCCAGCTTTTCTCTCACCAGCAAACATTGCCATTTGTGGTCCCTGACTCCTTCCATTGTGTTTACCACAGTTTGGGACATCTGAGGCTGTGTTTGCAACTATGTTACCATCCCTCCACCCAGATTCTCCAAATGCAAGAAATTTCAGATTACTCTCATTTTTGAGGGTGGGAGAGGAAGAGAGGGGTAGTTCAACCCTACTCATACTTCAGATGTCCTTTTTTAAAAAATTCTTTTAATCTCACTGACATCCAAGTAAAACTCTGAAATGTTAGGAAAGGTCTTACTTATGGAATCCAACCTAAGGGGAAAGTAAAAATGGGTGAATTTCTAAGCACCAATGATACCCATCTATACCCAAGGGAGTGGGTCCCATTCCTTGCTAGCCCCACTTCTGCACTCAGACACAATGCCACTCTGTAAAGACACAGGTGAGAAATGGAAGCTTTGGTTGCAAAGGGTTTTATATAACCGGTGAGAGGCTAGTTAATTAAGTGGGGTCCAAAATTTCAAAATGCTGTATCTTGTAGTCCTTCTAAAAAGAAGATGCAAATATATAGCTATAAAAGAAGAAATAAACAGTTCAGAATGGTTTGAATAGCTTCCCAAAACTTTCAGATGGGCAGGTACATTCTGTATATGCATGTCTGTTGACATGTCTGCCGACATGGTTGTCCAGGAGGCCTATTAGCACATTAGGATACTTAAACAGAGGCCCTCGGACAAGACTTTTACTCTCCTTATTAACTAATATTTGCTGAAAATATGCTAGAATTTCTTTAAATCAAAAGTAGTGTGTATGTTATTCAGCACTTCTGCTACATGAAATACTCAGGGTATGTGACAGCTATCTTCAGTTGTTTGAATGACTGTCATGTGTGTCTAGCTTATTGTGTGGGAACTCAGGGTATTGGATTAGAATTCATGGATAGAAATCTCAGACAGGCAGATTTTTATAATACATAAGAATAAAATTTCAGAACTTTCTGAAAACTGAATGCTTGAGTTCCCCAGCCTGGCAGGTGTTCAAGCAGAGACTGGAAGACCACTTGGCATTTGTTATTTAGATGGATCTCGATTCTTAAATTGGCAAATGAACTACATACTCTCTAAGACATCCTCCAGCTTTGAAATGAGGTGATCCTGTGTGTCAGTTGGAAGTTAGACTTTGAAATTTGACCATTACATCAGTGACCATTTAACAGCCATCAAATAGGGGACTATGACATAAGATTCCATTGCAGATTCTGCAAGTCAGCATATATCCATTGTCTACAGGAAAGGGGAACATGAACAACCCCGGGCATAGAGCTCCCCAGACTATAGATGCAGAGATGATGTATTGATTCCTTAGAAAACCTTCAAGTTTTTCTCTAATTTCTGAGCTGGTACCATTCCAGAATATCCTGTTTATCTTCTCCATAGTATGCAAAATCACATTGCAAATAGAAATCAATTGAGAAAGGCTTCCTT